>NC_060285.1:10752384-11090260 GCF_021613505.1 Equus quagga
GGCCGAGCGGAGCGGAGCGCGGCGGCGGCAGCGGCGGCGGCGGCGGCGGCTGGGCCGGGAGAGGCTGGCGCGCCGGGCGGCTCCGCGAATCCTCCGGCATCCGCCCCGGCGGGCCGCCCCCGCCCGCGGCAGCCCCCCGAGCAGCGGCCCGGCACCAGCGCCTTCCCGGCGGGGTAAATATTGGGGGTCCGCGGGCCCGCGGAGGGGCGCAAACCCGGGGGGAAACGGGTCTCCCTCCGCCTCTTTGTTTTTGCGCGAGAGGGAGGGGAGGGGCGGGCGGACACACGCGCGGCCGCGCTCGGGGTGGGGGGCAGGCCGGCCCGCCCGCTCGGCCGGCGAGGACAAAGGCGCGGCTGGGGACGAGGAGGAGGAGGAGGGTGACTATCATTTTGCAGGCTCGCCGGGGGGAGGCCCCCGACCGGCCCGCCGCCCCCTCCCCCAGCTGGACCCTTCCAGGCCCAGCCGGCCGCGGGGCCACCCCGGGCTGTGCTTTGGGGACGCCGAGGGAGGGGGCTCCGGGACTGGGGTGCTGCGGGCACCGGCTACGGTGCATTCGGGCTTCTCGGCCGAACCCCGGGCTTCTGCACGCTTCCCCGGACAATCGGCTGCGCCCCCCCTTCTCTCTTGGCTCGGGACCCCGGGACCTGGGGGTCAGCAAGGCTGGTCCCGCATTGGATGGGGGCGCCGGGGGGCCCGGAGGTGATGGGGTGTGCGGTCACCCAGCCACCGATTCTGTTTTCCTTTGTCGAGAGAAAGAAAGGGGTGGGGGTTATTTACCAGATCGGATTCTCCCATGTCTGCGTGTGGGAATCCGTGTTTTGCAAGTCTCTGTGGAACAGAAAACTATGTTTGTGCTGGGTGTCTGGCGAGAGGGGACTGCCGGGCGCCTCTGCACACCCAAACTCAAAGCGGGGTGAGCCCCCTCCCCAACTTTTCCCCTAGTTCTCTTGCATATTTTCTTCTTGGTGCAGGCGCCCTCGGGGAGAATTTGGGGAGAGGGGAAGGGAATCCAGAGGGTCCAGCTACCCCCAATAAATGCCTGTTTGGGGCTGCTCTGCCTTCGTGTCCAGGGTGTCCCTCCGATTTTTATTTTAATGGTCCAGTGACAAGGGCCCTGGCTGGAGGGGGCAGGGAGTGAGAAAGCTGCCCTGCTCTGTGCTGCTTGGTAGTTTGTCTAATTTTTTTAACCAACTGAAACTCTGGAATCTCCATGTCCACCTTTTTTTTTTTTTTAACTTCATTTACCCCCCCCCCCCCCCCCCCCCCCCCCCCATGGAGAAGCAGCACAGAGCTGGAAAGCCTCTCCCAGTCCTGACTCAATCCTTTCTTCTCTCCTCTGGGAGGGGGGCTTTTTGGGGGACACTGCTGGCACAGCCAAGGCTCTGCTAGGGTCCGACCCCCGAGTGTGGGAGAGGCCCTGGGGGGTTTGGGTGGCCAGCACAGAGCAGTGGTGCCCACCTGTGGGGTCATTGCTGGCACCCCCTCTTCTCCCCTTCCCTGCCCACAGCCCGGCGGGTGGGGGGGGGCTGGGGGTCATGTGCAGTGTATTTATGTAAGACTCCCAGGCGGAGGGCACGGTATTTATATAACCCGGCGTGGGTATTTATGTAATATAGGATGCGGGTATATTTATGTGCCTTTCCTAACCTGCGGCTTTCCCGGCTGCCATGTGTGGTCTCTGAATTGGCATTGGCGGAAAACGGAATGGGGGTGTGTGTGTTTGTGTGTGTGCACACCCACTGGCCCCCCACCCACCCCCTGTGGAGCTCACAGTGTGTGTCTGCTTTTCTTCCTTCCTTTGGAGTGTACACACAGGACAGTGTGTGTGTGAGGTGTGTGACATATGAGTTCCCTGCAAATGTGGAGTGTGTTCTGCTGGCAGCCATGGTCCCTCAGCTGGGACCAGCCAGGCGTGTGGGCAGAGGCCCTTGGGTGAGAGCCCAGAGTTTGGCCCGCCCGGGTGGAGGCTACTTCCTCGCGGCCATTGGTGAAGGGCTTGGTGGCAGCTACCCCGGAGCTAGATGCTGGGGCTGGATGTCTCTCCTCTGCAGGAGCTACGGGCTCCTTGCCTCTGCCGAGGGGGCGAGCTGCAGCCTGAAAGAGTGTGGAATCAGTCTCTGCCCTCCCAGGTGGGTCTGGCTTTTAGGGGTCGCACTTGGCATGTGGAAGCGGCAGAGCCCCTTTGCCTAGCACAGCTGTTTTTCCGTCTTCCTGTTTTGCCTCCTGCCCCTGGCATGAAATAAGTGAGTCCTGTTTGTGAGGGTGGGAGGCAGCCAGGTGGGGCAGCGGGATCCTAGTGTGGGTCCTAGGTAAGGAGACTCTGCCACTGAATTGTGCTGGGGCGTGTGGGGCGGGTGGCATGGCCTCTCTGGGCCTGAGTGCCCTGTCTGCAGAGGGAGGCCCCTCTGGGTAGTTTTCTACACTAGCCCTCTTGTAGACACTCTGAGATCTTAGGGGTCCCCCATCCCTCCCCGTGAGTTGGGGAGGAGACCTCTCTCCTGCAGGGCACATTGCAAACTGGCAAGATCTGGCCTCTGGGAAGACCAGGCCACACTGGGGAGGACTGCCCTCCACTTGTTGGTGCTAGAAGCCTGGAGTGGAGATGCGGCGGGGGGACCCTGGCATTTCTGAGTCCTAAAGGGCCTGTGGAGCCCCTTTGGGGTCTTCTGTTCGTCTCGTCCTGTCCCCTGGCGATTGGAACTTGCTGGTGGTTGCCATGGTAGCACCCCCAGGATGATCAGCTCCTGTGTCCCCCCTTTCTGTCACTCCCTTTGTCCTTGATTTTCTTTTCAGGGTCTTGGCCATTGTGACTGGCCTGCCCTTGAGAGGCTCCTGTTGGAGGGTCCCCAAATGAGTGCCCCCCGCCCCCAAGGTGCTGGCTTGGCTGTTTCTTTCCAGGCCTGGTCTCCAGTTCCACCTTCTGCCTGGCCATGCAGGCACCTGTTCTAAGCTTGCCTCAGCTATTCCCTACGTGAGTTGGGTGGGGGGGGGGGGTGTCACCTGATACCTGGTTGCCCCCAGGCAGTACGAGGTCAAATCCCTTCCTGGACAGTGGGAGGGAGAATGTTGGTCTCCCAAGGTCCTTGTGGCTTTGCCTGGCCTTTGGTGGGGGCAGGCTGGGGTCCAGCAGCCCATGCCCCTTTCCCAGCTCCCTGCTTCTCTGACCTCAGTGTGTCTGCTTCCCTCCGCAGCAAGAGTGAATCATGGAGCTACGTGTGGGGAACAAGTACCGGCTGGGACGGAAGATCGGGAGCGGGTCCTTTGGAGATATCTACCTGGGTGAGTGTTCCTGGTTCCAGCTCAGTGGTTCTGGAACCTGTGGGATAGCTCTGGGGACAAGGAAGAGGAAAGATGCTGTGATTTGGGGCTCTGAAGTTGGAACTTGGTTCTGGGGCTTCGGTGGCATGCTTTGGTCATTTTGTCTCCAGGGCCACTGCAGGTGGCAGGGAAGCAGCAAGTTGCGGGGGAGGCAGGCACAGGGGCTCCTCACACAGTCAGGGCCAGGCAGGGTTCCCACTTGCTGCAGGCTGGCCAGAGGGGAGTATTTTTAGCTCTGCTTTCCAGCAGCAGATGACATGGGTCTCTAACTGGGCGTGGGAAAGCCCAGGCTGAGTTTGTGCCCCTGTGTCTAGCCCCCTGGGAGAAGGATGCTGGTTGACAGAAGAGGCCTGGGCTACTGCTTGATCCCAGCTAGGTCCCCTCCCTGTGGTCCAGTCTACTGGAATTCAGCCCAGGCACATTTTGGAGTGACGCAGGCTCCCCAGTAATCCCAGTGGGGAGGGGGGTTCTTAGCTTTTAGGATCTCTCTCCGGATGTGCTTCCTGTTGAAAGTCTGAGTTTGTTCTCATGTTGTCATTTTAAATGCACTGCTTGCATCTTGCCCCTGTCCTCGACCCGGGAGAAAGGGGGCCCTTGCCTTTGAATGCCGCCCTCTCAGCTGCCAGAGGGACAGAGTCAGGAGTCCCAGCCTTCCTGGGCACGTGTTGGTCTGGAGGGGAGACACTGTGTTGGTCTTGAATTGGAGTTGTTTGAGCAAGGTGGCTCGTGCCTGGGGTTTATCCTCATTCCTGTCCCGTGCCCTTGGAAGCACCTCTGCCTCTGTTTCCCTCTTTGGAAAAGGAGAATACACCAGTTCTGTGCAGGGCAGAGGAAACTGACAAGTCAGTGTGCCGTGCTTGTGATTCAGAGCTCGGGGCTTCTCTTACCTGGTGACCTGGGTCCCTGCGCTCCTGGGGCATGGCCTCTGCTTCAGTGAGCCACCGCCTCCCCCATCCGAGGGGACAGGGAGCGGGTGCGCACCACTTGGTGCCGGGCGGGGCCCCATTTCCCTGTGGTCTCCCCTCATAGCAGCCTCCAGAGATGGAGCCGTACTATTCTCGCTTCACACGTGAAGAAGCAGGCAGTGTGGCCATTTGTCCGCCCGAGGTCTCTCTCGAAAACTAGAGAAGGCAGCCTTTAGACCCACAGCCATCCACGTCACTGAGAGAGTGTAGAAGACAGAATGTGGGAGGGTGACCTGTGGCAGACCCAGGTTCCAGACCTGGCCTTGTGCAGCCACTCTGCGCTCAGTGTCCCCGTCTCTCAGGTTTACATGACGATGGTGCCTGGCTGACTGAGGGCTGCCTTGAGGCACCGATGAAATGACGATGGGAGAGCATCACGTCAACTGTACAGTGCCGGGCAGATGTGCACTTCACTGCAGGCACCTGGTAGGTTACCCTCCTGTAAACGCCGTCGGAGCTCAGAGCAGAGGGAAGAAACAGTGCAGGCTGGAGCTGTCTTAAAGGTTTCCTCTGTGGCTCCAAGCTCCTTCGGGGAGGTGACACCCCGGTGCCCAGCAGGTGGCTTGGCTGCAGTGGGTGTTCAGAGAAGGCCTGTCGCATGAACCAGTGAGGAAATGAGGGCTGTAATGTGCAAAGGCCTGTGAAGAGGCCTTCCTTAGCTAAGGCAGGATAGAAGAAGGTTGGGGTTTGGGGGCAGGTCCAAGTTCAGGTTCCCAGTGTACTTCTCGTTTGCTCTGTGACCTGGGATAAGTCACTTTCTCTCCCTGAGCTTTAGCATTCCCATCTGTGAAAGGGAATACTTATCTTCTTATTGTCTGAAATTGGAGTGGGTATCAACGACCCTTTTACCATGGAGGCTCTTGGGCTTAGGACTGAAGCCTGGAGCCACTGGCTTGAAGGCAAAGGGCGTGGACAGGCAGCTTTGGGCACAGATGCACACCTGCTCCTAGACAACACCTAGTCTGGAGCTAACTTCTGCTACCAATCCTCTTCTTGTTGCTGAGGAAGACTGGCCCTGAGCTAACATTGTGCCCATCTCCCTCTACTTTGTACGTGGGACGCCTAACATAGCATGGCCTGCCAAGTGATGCCGGGTCCACACCGGGGAGCCGAACTGGCGAACCCTGGGCCACCGAAGCAGAACGTGTGCACTTAACCGCTGCGCCACTGGGCCGGCCCCATAGGGCCTTCTTTTTGCAGAAGGGAAACTGAGGCCCAGAGAAGGGGAGGGGCAGCCCAGGGCCATTCAGAAAGCCAGTGTCTCTGGTCTGTGTGGTGGGACCTCCCTGGAGGCAAGGCTTCTGCTAATCTAGTAGTCATCTAGTTCATTTTAAAAACTAGGTCCAGATTTACTCCTCTTTGTACAGGCTCTGGAGTAAATTCTGCAGGGTTTAGGTGCCGGCCTCTCTTTTACCAGCTGTGTGCCCTTGAGCACATGATGACCTCAGCCAGCCTTGGCTTCTCCATCTGTGAAATGGGGTCGTGAGTGTGCAAAACATGTGCACCTTCTGGCCCAGCAGGAGTGCTTACATTGTGTCCCTGCCACCCGTCGGTCTCGGTTGGGATTTGCTGCTGTCACAGGGTCTGGGTCTTCTCGGGCTTGAGCGGAGGTGGACAGCCAGTTCTCCCTGACTGTCCAGCCTTTGCCGGCTACATGGGCATTGGGGCCCTGGCCTGACATCGTGTCCTGCCAGCTCCTTCCTGGGCCCCTGTCTTGCTGGTGTGGGGAAGGACGGTGGTGATTGGAGGGCCTCCCCGGCTGGCCTCGCTGGCTCCCTTTGTTCACAGTGCTGGCCACGTTCTTGTCGCTGGTGCCAGTGCCAGGGCCTGACTCCAGATGGCCTCTGCAGGTGGCCTGGGCGCGGCCTCCAGGCCCTGCTTTCCAGGATTGACTGAAGGCAAGCACATTGTGGCTGAAGCTGCAAGGCCCACAGCTCCTCTTCGGGTCCCTCTGCCCCCTCCCCTCAGCATCATAAGGGGACAAGCTAGGAGTGGGATCTGCTTTGTTAGGGCCTTAAGTTGGCTGCCTGGGGTCCAGAGGTGGCCAAGCCTGTCCTACTCTACCAATCAGCGGCCGTGCACCTAGGGAACTCTCCAGACCTCTTAGACTCTGGTCCTCAGTTCTAAGTGGTGAGGGAACGTTGCTCCCTAACAGGTGGTTGTGGGGGTGCTTCATCCCCTGCTTCCCGTCCAGCCAGGTTCGTGATCGTGTCTGTGTCTCTGTGTGGGGGTCCGAGTGAGCTGGCATGTCAGGTTGGTCACCTCCCTCCCACCCCTCCCAGAACTTCCCAAGGTCCCAGACCCTCCAGGGCTGGCCAGGTCCAAGCTCTTCTCTGTGTCCAAATTTGTTTTTCAGACTGGCCCGTCACCTCGGACCCCTGTATCTAACTGATGGGCCCTCCCACCACCCCTGCCCTGACACTTGTCACTTAGTCAGAGGTATTCTTTCGTGCTCCCACTGAAGGTAAACTGAGCTGCTCCAGGGTGGGGCTGCCTCATCTGGTCATTGATTGTTGATTGAATGAAGGAGCTGCTAGGGAATTGGAAGAGAGAAAAAACAGGGCTTTGGAGACTAAGTTTCAAATCCTGACTCTGCCCCAACCAGTTCTGCGTGACCTCAGGCCAGTTACTTAACTTCTCTGAGTCTCAGCTCAGTAGTTGTGAGAATTAAGGGAGATCAGAGAGAGGACTGGCAGCTTCCTGATAGAATTCAGAGGGAGTGAAGGAGTCTGGTGATGGTGGGACCCATTGCAGAAGGCAGCTGTGGCAGCATTCTTTGCTCCATGGGGGTCAGAAGACTTTGCCTAACTGCTTATGTCCTTGTCCCTGGGAAGTTGTGTGGCACTTAGTCATTGCCGTTTGGTGTCTCAGTTTCCTCATGTGTCAGACAGATATGAACAGTCGTGTCTGTAGGAGGCGGTGAGAGGTCACAGGGCTAGGGGGTCCTCCTGCCTCCCCCTCCCCGTCTCGGGGAAGGGCCTTGTCCCCAGGACCCTCCTCCCTGCACATGTCCGCTGCACCCTCGGTGCTGCCCCCTCAGTGCTGCAGGCCCCGCCTCCGAAGTGTCGCTGGCTCTGCCTCCAGCCAGGGAGGCGCCGTCAGCTCTTGTCTGGACAGCAGCAGCAGCCTCCGTCTGGGCCCCCCCTCCCCCTCAAGTCCTCTCCAGTCCCTTCTGAAACCCCAGTGGGTCTCGACAAGGGGAAGGAGGGCCGGACTTCGTCCCACAGGGACATTTGGCTCGGTCTGGAGACATTTTTTGGTGGTTTCAACTCAGGGATGGGGGGGATACTACTGGCAGCTCGTGGGTAGAGGTCAGGGGTGCTGCTAAACACCCTAAAATTCACAGGACGGCCCCACAGCAAAGAATTGTTGGGTCCCAAACATGAATAATACCGTGAATGAGAAGCCCTGTAATGAGGCGTCTGGCCCTGGCCCCTGGAGTCTTGGGCTCACCTCCCAGATCTTAGCTCGGCGTTTGAGACCCTCTGGTCTGTCGCTTGCCCGCCTCTCCCACTGTCGTCTTCAGCTGTCTTGGGCTCCACCCCGCACCAGGCCACTCAGAGCTCACCGCACCCTACTTGTCGGGCCTTTGCACATGCTCTGACCTTTGTCTGTCTGGCACAGTTATGCTCACACTCTGGAGCCCATGCAGCCTTTCCTCCCACTGGCCTACACATGGTCAACACACTGCGGGCTCACCTCTGAAACCCAGGGGCCCGCACTTACCAAACCTAACATTTGTTGACACTTACTCTATGCCCGGCACCTTTCTAAGCCTGTTTATACCTCAGAACTACCTAACGAGCTACATACTGTCATCCCCCGTTTACAGATGGGGAGCCCGGGGCACAGAGGGGTAAAAGGACTTGCCCAAGGGCCCCGGTTAGGAGGTAGCAGAGTCCAGATCTGAGCTCTGGAGCCCAGCCCTCGCCATGGCATCTCCTGCTCCTGCGCCAGCTGGGAGATGGGGCCCAGCCCGCAGACTCCAGGGAGCCCCGGCTCCCCTCCTGTGCCGCCTCCTCCGTGCACCCCAGAAACGTGTGCGCCTCTCCGCAGTGATGAGTGTTGATGTGTCAAAGCACTTTACAGTTTGCAGAGCACTTTCTCGTTGCTCACTGGATTTGGTAATCTATTTTATTTTTTTAATTTTATTTTATGTGGTTCAAAAATGAAAACGCAAAACCAAAAACATGCTAAGTGAAAGAAGCTCATCACGAAAGATCACATATTGTGTGAGTGCGTTTATAGGCAATGTCCAGAATCATGGAGGCAGGAAGTAGATTCGTGGTTGCCTAGAGCTGGGGGGTTGGGGGAGATGGGGAGTGACTCCTGAGGGGTACAGGTGCGTGGGATGGTGCGAATGTTCTGTATTTGATTGTTGTGTTGGTCGCACAGCCTTGGGAATACACTAAACCCACTGAACTGTCCACTTTAAAGGAGGAATTGTATAGTACGTGAATTACATCTCAACAAAGGCGTTAGAAAAAGTGACAGCACGTAACATGGTGTCCAGTGAAATGTCCTCCCCTCCCCGCCCTGATCCACCTCGACCCCCACCCCCAGTCTTTACTGGCGTCTTGTGTTTCTTTTCAGTGTTTCCTTATGCAGATACAACCAAGCACACACACACATTGTATCCCTACCTTTTTTTTTTTTTTAACTGAAAAGAGAGCGTAGACTACATACTGTTCTGTGCTTTGCTCTTTCACTTCCTGTATCTTGGAGATCTTTCCACTTCTGCACAGAGAGAGCTTCCTCATTCTTTTTCCATTGTGTTCCAGTTTATGGATGGGCCATTCTTTATTTGACCAGGCCCCAGAACGATGGCCATTTGGGTGGTTTTCAGGCTCTCGCTGTTGCAAACAGACCACAGCAGGCAGCCTGGTCCAGACCTTGTTTTGCACCATGTGAGGGTGTTGGTAAGCTCCTGAAGTGGAGCTGGTGGTGCCCGATCGCCCTCCCACAGGGGTTTACTGGTCACACCTGGACCACCGGGGGGGAGTGCCCACTGCCCCTCAGCCCTGCCCACAGACAACGTGTGTTCTCTTATTGTGGGACGTTGGCCAACCGTAAGTGGAAAATGGCCTTTCAGGATAATTTTAGTTTGCATTTCTCTTATAAGGAGGTTGAGTATCTTTTCATATGAGTGAGCCATTTTTATATTAATGATTTCTCTCTCTGCTATGTGTCTGTCTGAATCCTTTACCTCCTTTCCTGTGAGTCGTTGGTCTTCTTCCTACTCATTTGTAGAAGCTTGTTATACGTTAGCGATACTAACTCTTGGCTGCTGCTAAGAGAACGAGTGTGTATTTCTTAGGACTTTGTTTCTATTGTTTTTGCCGTGGAGAAGGAATTCCTTTTTTTGGAGGGGAGGGAGCCTTTTTTTTTTTTTTAACAGCTTCTGGATTTTAAGTCAGGGATAAAAAGCCTTACCTACCCCAAAGTTGAAAGGCAATTTTCCCTTCTTTTCTTCTAATATTTCATTGTTTTATTTTTTATTAACGTTGAGTAGACACAAAAGAATACATATAAAATACGTGCATGTTATGAGGCACCCTTCCTACCACCCAACTGGAGGACACGCCGGTCACTTTGAAAGCCCCTGGTCCCCTCGCCTGCTTTCCCCTCACAGAGGTAACGACCATCTGACATTTTAGATGATTCTCTTTCATTACAGAGTTTTAGCACGTGTTTATATCCCTAAACTATAAACATTTGTGTTGCGTGTTTTGAAATTGAGACAAATAGAACTGTGGCTGTGTTCTTCTGTCTCTTCCTTCCTCTTTTTTTTTGAAAATTGAGGTGAAATTCGCGTAAGGTTAACCATTTAAAAAATACGCAATTCAGTGGGGTTTAGTATGTTTACAGTGCTATGCAACCACCATACCTATCTAGTTCCAAAATATTTTCATCACCCCGAAAGAAAACCCTGGAGCCATTAAGCAGGCACACCCCATTTCCCCCTTCCTCCAGCCCTTGGCAACCACCAGTCTACTTCCTGTCTCTAGGGATGTGCCTATTCTGGGCATTTCATATAATGGAATCATAAGGTATTTGTCCTTTTGTGTCTGGCTCATTCACGTCCGCGTGGTGTCTCTGAGGTTCATCGATATTGCCACGTGTATCAGTACTCCGTCCTTTTTTATGGCTGGTATCCTATTGCATGGATAGACACATTCGGTTTATCCACACGTCCGTTCATGGACCCTTGGGTCGTCTCCCCCTTTTGGCCCTCGTGCATGGTGCTACTCCTTGCTCTCTTGTTCTCAGTGTTAAGATGCTGGGAGCCGCTGGTTGCTGCCTGCAGCCGTCGTCTGTTGCTTTGCACTGGCCCATGGCCTGCCTCTGTATGACTGCTTTACCATGTAGCCGTTCATCTCGTGTTGGACACGTGGGTCACTTGTTCCTGTGTATGTTCTTGTGTCTTCCTGGTGCTCATGTTCCTGAAGGGCGTATACTTGGCAGTGGACTTGGTGGTCAAGGGTTTGTGTGTGTTCAGCTTTACTGGATAGATGCCAACCTGGTTTCCAAAGTGGTTGTGCTAGCGTACACCCCATCGTTTTTTTTTTCATACAAACTTTGACTCTACTTGGGAATTTTTCTGGTGTATGGTGTCAGCAGTGGTGTCTTTTCTCAGATGGCTCGCCAGTTGTTTCGAGGACATTTATTGCATAGCCCCATCTTCTCCCCTGATTTGAGGGGCCAGCTTTATCCTATCCCTGCTCCTTCAGTGCTGTGTCCTCCCCTCGACTTGCTGTCTCGTCTGTTGGTGTGCTAAGACCACACTTTTGTAATTACGGCAGCTACAGTCTGGCCCTGAGAGGGAGTGCCGTCTCAGCCTAGCCCCTAGCCCTCCAACTCTGCCCACCTGTTATTACAGCTGGGGAAACTGAGGCAAGGCACAGTTTGGATTTGGGTCTTTCTTGTGACTCCTTGAGACAGGGTCATGCCCCACCTCGTTCTGTCCTCTGCAGCCTGATAACCCTACTGATGTCACCTCTCTCCAGCTCAGTGGCTCCCACTCTCTAGGACAAAGTTCTCCTTACTGGTCCGGGAACCGTCCCCCTTGCGTCTGGTCCAGCCTGTGGTTCTCTGAACCATCCGTGGGTCCTCACTCCTTCCCCTTCCGCGGGCTGTGGCGCTCGTGTTCCCCTCCCACCCAGGTCGCGTGGGTGCCGCTGTGCCCACAGCCCCCTCCGCTTCCCCTGGATACAGTGTGGCATCTGTGGCCTTTCCAGCCTCCCCCAAGGGGCGCTGGGCCGCTCAGGGTCAGACACTGAGTTGGTCCCTGCCCGGCCGAGGGTGACCCCGGGCCCTTGCTTCCCCTGGCCCTGGCAGGTGCCAACATCGCCTCTGGTGAAGAAGTCGCCATCAAGCTCGAGTGTGTGAAAACGAAGCACCCACAGCTGCACATCGAGAGCAAGTTCTACAAGATGATGCAGGGGGGAGGTGGGTACCGAGGGGCCCCAGGGTGGGGGGCGGGGGGCCTGCGGAGCTCTCTGCGTGCCTGCATCCGTGCCCGCCAGGGCTGGGCCTGGGGCTGGTCTGGGGTCTCGAGGGACCGCCCCTGACAGCCTCGCTTCCCCGCCGGCAGTGGGAATCCCGTCCATCAAGTGGTGCGGGGCCGAGGGCGACTACAACGTGATGGTCATGGAGCTGCTGGGGCCCAGCCTCGAAGACCTCTTCAACTTCTGCTCCCGCAAGTTCAGCCTCAAGACGGTGCTGCTCCTGGCCGACCAGATGGTGAGTGCCCCACCTCCCCACCCTGGCCAGGGGACTGTGGGCCCTGCCGGGCTCGCGGCTTCCCTTCCAACCTCTGCTTCTCCATCGTGCCAGTGGGCACAGGGTACCAGCCCTGCCTTCTGCCTCTGGAGGATGCCGGAGCAGGAATCAGTGACAGGGACATAGGACAGGCTGGGTTCCTGGACCCGGGACCAGGGGACCTTCACTATCAGCTGTAGAATGGGAGGAGGGGGTTAAATGTAGATTCCCAGGCCCAGCTCCAGACCTGCTGGGTTGGGTTCTCCCAGTAGGGCCTGGGACTGTGCCCTTGGTGATTTTAAAGCCTCTGAGCACGCAGCCCTGGGTCCTGTCCCAGTGTGGTGACTGTAGGTGAGCTGCTGAGACTCTGAGCCTCAGGAGCGAGTCTTCCCTTTCCTGGTTGACGTGGGGTCAAGTGGGACCCGCGCAGTGCCTGCAGAGCAGGCGCCCACTGAGGAGCGACCCTTAGGTCCGAAAGCCCTTTATAAACTCAAAGGAGGGAAACTTGAAGAATTTAAAAGCATAGAATTTGGGGTAGAGTAGTACGTGGCGATCTTGTTACGCGGGGGTCTGGGTCTGCGGCTCGCCTGCAGACAGTCTGCAGACATCCTGCAATTTTAGGCGAAATGTGCGTGTGCAGAGAGGTCCTCAGAGTCTCGGGACGTGAGACCCAAACAAGGTTTAGGAAATATTCAGCCATCCAAACAAAGCCTTCGATTTACAGAAGCCTGAGGCCCAGAGACGGGACTGACCTGCCAGAGGACCTATCGTGTACATCTGTTAAAGTTTTTAACAAATAGTTTAAAGGAAGAGAAGGCCTGTGTGTCTGCCTGACTGGTGTCTTCTGGAAGCCAGGGAGTGGATCCTGTCTTTCGTGCTCTCTCTGTGTCACCCCTGCCAGGTTTAGGCTTCCCTGGTGCTCCCTACCCTCCCCTTTCCCCCAGTCTGGTTGCCAGAACCACCTTCGAAATGCCTTTCTGACTCTGGCTCCCCAAGTCCTGTGAGGGTGTAGAGCCAGGCAGGCGAGACTACCTTTTGTTTTTCTTTTTGCCTTTTTTTTTGTTTTGTTTTGAGGAAGATTAGCCCTGAGCTAACTACTGCCAATCCTCCTCTTTTTGCTGAGGAAGACTGGCCCTGAGCTAACATCCATGCCCATCTTCCTCTGCTTTATACGTGGGACGCCTACCACAGCATGGCTTTTGCCAAGCGGTGCCATGTCTGCACCCCGGATCCGAACCAGCAGACCCCAGGCCGTTGAGAAGCAGAACGTGCGAACTTCACCACTGCCGCACTGGGCTGGCCCCAAGACTTCATTTCTAGATCTTGCCTTTCTGGGCTTTATTTCTAGATCTTGCCGTTAGCTGTCCTACCTTGCCCTCTTCCTGTTTCAAAGCAAACTTGTTGAACTCCTCCTTCACAATTCTTCTCTAATGTCACTTTCTCCAAGAAACCTTCCCTGACCTGCCCCTTGAAATCATCTTACATAGTTGCAGGTGCATTTTACAGCCCCAGCCCTCAGCCCCTAGTCCAGGGCCTGGCCCAGAGTTCTTGGGCAGGTCCCTCGGTGGAATGCTTGCTGAATGATTTGCTGCCCCCTCCTCTCCCCTAGATCAGCCGCATTGAGTACATCCACTCCAAGAACTTCATACACCGAGACGTCAAGCCCGACAACTTCCTCATGGGGCTGGGGAAGAAGGGCAACCTGGTGTACATCATTGACTTCGGCCTGGCCAAGAAGTACCGGGACGCCCGCACCCACCAGCACATCCCCTACCGGGAAAACAAGAACTTGACTGGCACTGCCCGCTACGCCTCCATCAACACCCACCTGGGCATCGGTGCGTGAGGGAGGCCGGGAGCGAAGTGCACCCACAGGCTGCTGGCGGGACCCTGGCTTTCTGCAGCCTGGGTTTATTCCCCGGAATTGCCACAAGTCGGGTCCTCCCCTTCACAAGCAGAGCTGCGGTGTGCCGAGCCCCTTCACATGCCGTGCTTCGACCCCGCGGCAGCCATGCAGAGGGCGGGGATGGGGCCCCATTCTTACTGGGTGGGAACCGCAGGCTCACAGGTGTAACACAGGTTGCTTAAGGTCGTGCACTTAGCAAGTACCAAAGACGGTTATGACCCCAGCCCTGTCTCATGCCACAGCCTGTGCCCTTTCCACAGCGTGGGCCAGGCAAGGAGGCACTGAGGTGCCTGCTATATAGTTGTTGAATGAATAAGTGCCCGAGCTGGAAAAAACTAGGCCCAGGTTGTATTGAAAAAGCTCAGCCTCAGGCCCCTTCTCTGTAGAAGAAGGTAATAACTATGCCTGTTTGTAGCCAGGTCGCAGCAAGCCAGCATGTGATAAGGGGGGGCGTCGTGCTGGGTGCACAAGGTGACTGGTTCTCCTCAGTCAGGGGCATGTCCTAGAGGAGGGCGTCCCAACCCGAGTGTCCAGGAGCCCAAGTGGACCCCGCGCCTCACCTTGTCCTCGATTGACTCTCTGTGCAGAGCAAAGCCGTCGAGATGACCTGGAGAGCCTGGGCTACGTGCTCATGTATTTCAACCTGGGCTCCCTGCCCTGGCAGGGCCTCAAAGCAGCCACCAAGCGCCAGAAGTACGAGCGGATCAGCGAGAAGAAGATGTCGACGCCCATCGAGGTCCTCTGCAAAGGCTACCCCTGTGAGTAGGCCGGTGGGGAGGTCGTTAGCCTGGGGACCCCTGAGGCCCTTTCTAAGGGGAGGATGAGGCCACACAGAGTCCGTACTGGGCTACCACTGCCCCTGGCGCCAGAACGTTCGTCGCGGGCTCTCTGTCGCTGCTCGGGCGCGGCTGGCAGGCCTGGCTGTTACTTGCTGAGTCTGAGGAGACACTCTGGGCCGTCCTCCTCCTGTGAGTCTCCTTCACTCAACAGAACGCTTCATTCTGACACTTCCGGTCACGAAATGTGTGGGGTCCCCCCCGACCCCCCAGCAATTCTCTGTGACGTGAGCTGGGTGTCCTACAGTTAACTCAGTTCTGATGTTACCTGCCTGGAGACAGCCTCAGCTCCTGCAGGTTCAGGGCTCAGTCCCGCAAGACTCTTTCCACCCCACTGGAGACAACAACCGCAAGTCCAGCTCCGACGGGCTATAAATGGGGCTCCCTGACCCCCTCAGGCTTGATTAACTTGCCGGAGCAGCTCACGGAGCTCAGGAAAGCACTCAGGTTTACCATTGATTAAAGGATGTGACAACGGCTACAGATGCGCAGCCAGATGAAAAGGCACAGGGGGAGATCTAGGAGGGTCCTGGGCGCAGGAACTGCTGTCCCTTCTGTCCCCATGGAGCTGGGGTGTGTCACCCTCCCTGTGTGGATATGTTCACCAACCTGGAAGCTCCTGGAGCCCCATTTTATTGGGACTTGTGTGGTGGCTTCATCACGTAGGCTTGAACCAAGGTTAGCTCCATTCCAGCCCCGTCCCCTCACTAGGGGAGTGGAGGAGGGACTGAAAGTTCCGAGTTTCTGTCTTTTTTTTTTTTTTGAGGAAGATTAGGCCTGAGCTAACTACTCCCAATCCTCCTCTTTTTGCTGAGGAAGACTGGCCCTGAGCTAACATCCGTGCCCATCTTCCTCTACTTTATATGTGGGATGCCTGCCACAGCATGGCTTGCCAAGCAGTGCTATGTCCGCACACGGGATCCGAACCGGCGAACCCTGGGCTGCTGAAAAATGGAATGTGCACACTTAACCGCTGCGCCACCGGGCCGGCCCCCGGTTCTGAGTTTCTAATCATGGCTTGTTCTCCTTTGAATGACCAGCCCCCACCCAGGAGCTCACCCAGGGTCGCCTCATTAGAACAAAAGAAGCTGCTAGCGCTCCTGCCACTTAGGAATTTACAAGTGTTTTAGGAATTTGTGTCAGGGGTGGAATCAGAGGCCAAACATTAGAATAAGAGGTGCTCCTGTCGCTTAGGAAATGACAAGGGTCTCAGGAGCTCTGTGCCGGGAACCAGGGCAGAGACCAGTACATAGATTTTCCATTATCTCACAGAGGCCCTCTCCCGCCCTTGCTTGTTGGTAGAGAAGATGGAAGCTTTCCTCCGGTGGCTTAGGCCATGTCAGGGGTTCCGTGAGCCTCTGGGTTGTCCTTTGAATTTATGACAGATCTTGATCTGCCGTCTCCATGATCCCCAGAACCCTTGGCAAGAGCAGGTGAAGAGCTGTGAACTGGGGTCCTGCGGCTCCCGCTTGCTCTTTGTTCCCTGCTCTTCATCTGTTCCTGTCGAGTCCAGAGGCTCTGCTCTCCAGCAGGGTGGCGTTATCACCACAGGGAGGACCGTAGCGCTGTTCTCTCTCCATCTCGCCCCGTCTTAGATTGAGAGTGTCCGTAGGGACAGTGAGTGGGTAGGATGGCTCTGGCTGCTGGGGACCCTGCAGCGTGGGCCTCACAGTGGCCTCTTCTGTCCCCTGTAACCCCCACCAGCTGAGTTCTCAACATACCTCAACTTCTGCCGCTCCCTGCGGTTCGACGACAAGCCCGACTACTCCTACCTGCGCCAGCTCTTCCGCAACCTCTTCCACCGGCAGGGCTTCTCCTACGACTACGTCTTCGACTGGAACATGCTCAAATTCGTGAGTCCCCTGGAGGCCGAGGCGGGCTTGGGGGCCTGGACGGGGAAGGCTCTGGCTCAGGACGCCAGGGTGACCCTCTGGTGGGCGGGGCTCCCGGAAAACGGGAGCTATGAACTGGACAGTGCAAGAGACCTCACTGGGGTCCCAGAGCCCCCGCGCTTCGCCCACCGCAGCCTCGTCAGTGCTGCGGGCACGTGCCACCGTAGTCAGCAGGGCCCAGGCGGGGCGCCGCCTCCCGTCAGGCCCAGGAGGACCTGGCTGGGCCTCGAGCCCTTCCTGGGCGCCTGTGGCGGGGCGTGGATGGCGTTGGCGGGCCCCCCTGCGGTCTTGATCACTGTCTACACCTTCCTGCTCTTGCTCTGCACATCCCAGGCGGCCACCTTCACTGCCGCCCCTCTCGCCAGCCTGGACCCATTCATTGTTGTTTCTTTCTTCCTGGTCATGGGACCCTGGGTCTTGCTAGGCGGCTGTTCTGTCTCCCTCTTGTGAGGGTCTTGGGGTGGGGTAGGGAGAAGCATTCGTCGGCTGTGCCCAGAACTCTGGAATCTGTGAAATTGTGTCTTGTTTCGCATCTCTTCTGGAAAAGGGGCCTTCCTCGAGCCAGGCTCGGCCCCGTGACCGCGAAGCTATTGCACTGCCCTGCCCCCGCCCCTGTCCCTGTGCTGGGCCCACGTACCCACCCACATACTGGTAAGGACCCTCCAAGGCCTGGCATTTCTAAGATTTACCGCTTGGCCAGGTGAGCACAAAAGACTGAGCCTGTGCTGTGCTCTCTGTCCATTCCAGGTGCCCGGCGCCCCTGGGCACCCAGGGCCCTCCAGATAGGCCCGTGGAGGAGGTGGAGGAGCTGCCCCCCCCAAACTACTGGCCTGTGGTCTGGACTCCAGGGCCCCAGTTCTGATGTCACCAGGTCTGCCCAAGCCCGTCGGGGCCAGGCCTGAGGAGGCGTCCCTTGGTGTGGTGGGGGTGCCGTGGAAGAGGGTGTGGCGGAGGAGGCCCTGCCATGAGATGCTTGGAGATGCAACAGCTGCCTGATGAACAGAGCCTGAAGGAGGGAGGATGGTCACTGCCCTGGAGGGGCCTGGTGGGCGCAGCACCAGGAGCAGCCTCAGCCAGACCCCACGCGTGGCCTCTGTATTGAACCTGAACTCATTAAACGCCCCCACATGTCCTGTACTCATCCTGGTGTGCCTCTCCTTTTGTAGCGGTGCTCTCTGCCCGCTCTGCCAGATGCACAGGACAAGGCCTCGTTCTCCTGGACGTGGGGGTTGGCACTTGGTCTAATGTCCCTCTTCGCTCTGTGTCTCAGACAGTGGGCTTAATACTGTTCCTTAAGGTGGGACCCTAGGGGTGGGGTGGGAGATGGGCAGTGGGCTACCTCTCACCCAGACCTTTTGGCTAGGAGCACGGCCAAGGCCGCGGGCCAGCTCCTCTCGTCACAGGGCATTGCTCAGGGCATTCGGGCCCTGGGCACTCGCTCATCTGGGAGGAAAGTCGTTCCGGAGTCTAGGTTTGTGGTGGATTTGGCTCTTGGCCATACAGCTCCAAGAATGGGTTTTGTGTTGTCTAGGCTTGTGCCATCTAGTATGGTAGCTACTGGCTACATGTGGCTTAATTTAATTAATTCAAATCAATCGAATCTGAAAATGTCGTTCCTCAGTCACATTTGCCACATTTCAAGTTCTCAGGGGCCACGGGTGCCTGGCTAGTGGCTGCCATATGCAGCAAGGCAGACGGGAACATTTCCATCATCACAGAAGGTTCTGTGGGACAGTGCCACTCTGGATGGCTCATCACAGAGCGTCTCATGGGACCATCCCGCCAACAAGATCTTGTCTCAAGCCAGGCCAAGAGCACCCTCCACACTCTTTGCTGGTACTCTGACCCCTTCCTGGGGTCCCCTTTTAGCCAGGCTCTGGAGTCAGAAGCTGAGCAGAAGTGCCAGCAACCTTATGCGGCACTGATCTCTGCCTTGAAGGCCGTTGGACTGGATATGTGAGCACCTTTGATTTCATCACCATGTGGTGGAAGCATCTGCAGACATGCAGTGGGGACCTTCCACACTCTCACCCCAAGGCCAGGCCCCTCCCACGTCACCCCTGCAGAAAGCCTTCACCAGCACCTGCCAGTAGACTGGACAGTGCTGGGCACCGTGGGCTGCAGACTCTCCTGTGGGAAGGGTCTCACGCTTGCCTGAGAGCTTCCCTCCTTGGAGTGGCCACCCCAGATCGTTTGGCATCAGGACCCTGGAATCCCTGGATCCCTGGAGCCTGGGACACTGCTCGCAGCACACGGAGCCACTGTGTTCCAAGGTCCAACCAGCCGGCCAGGAGGAAACTCAACACAGCCCAGGACGTGTCCACACGACATGGGTGGTGCTTGTGTGACTTTGATGTTGACCTTTTGTGTTTTCTTGTGGGCAAATAAAAGCCAAGAGACCTCCCTGGAGTGCGTTTCTTGAGGCGTCAGTTGGGTTGGATGGAAATATGGAGAGTGGCTCACCTTCTGCCTCGGGGCTGGCGTTGGCTTCAGCCTGCTGGGGTCCCAAAGGGCAGGGGATCCGGCCCTCCGCTCAGCCGCTGGCCCCGGGGCTGTGCAGCTCTGAGCCAATCACTTAGACTCACTAAGCCTCAGTTTCCTCAACCAGGGAATGAGTTCATATGTGCCTTGCAGGGTGGATGTGCCCCTTGCCTGCAGAGCTGTGATGAGCGGGTCCTCCAGCTCCTAGTGCACAGGTTTTGCTGTGCTTCTGGCTGAGTTGCTCTCTGCCAGCCTGTAACTGAGTGGGTGTGAGCCCAGGGAGGACCAGAGGTCAGGAGGTGGAGCCCTGGTGGTTCCAGGCCTGCCTGGACAGGCTTGTGGGTGGGAGGACTGGGGATGTGCGCCCCTAAAATGTTCTGCTGAGCCCTTGGGGTGCAGAGAGAGGCAGGACTGGGTAGCAGAGGCCTAGGTTCTGGCCCCAGTCCTACCCTGAGCTGTGTGACCCCAGGCAGGTCATGAGGGCTCTCTGGGCCTCTGTTCCTCACTAGGATTCAGGGATCATTATGATCCCCAGCCACTTCTTCCTCGAGTTGCTTAAAGGCAAGGGCCACCCCCGTTTCTCAAGGACACCGGGCCTTCTTGGCCAGTTTTCTGGGAGAGACACAGGGTTGCAGGAGCCTGAACCCCGTGACCCGTGAGCAGGCCCCAGACTCAGCCTGCAGCTCTCTCCTCCACAGATGCGGCCCCCCTCATGCCAGCCCCCCGCCCTTCCCTGTGGACGACCCCAGGACCAACTAGGTAACGCGGCAGGTGCTACTCCCACGCCGTGCTCTCCTCTCTGGGCCTTTCTCCTTTCCTCCTGCACAGGGGGGTGGCAGTGGCTGGAGGGCAGGGCCTCCGGGGACTCATGCACCCCTTCTGCCCCAGCCTGCCTGCTGGGCCTCTTTTTCCTCCATGGGGCATCTAGCCTGTTTCTTCTCCAGCTTCCCCAAGCTCTCGTCTTGTCCCAGGGCAGGCAGCATCTGTGTGGGTCCCCTGAACCTCCTGGTTGTGGCCCCCACAGCACCTGCCAAAAGCCATGGCCATGGCCAGGTCCAGGGGCGGGGGAAGAACCACGTTTTGCAAAGATCCGCCAGCTGGGCACTGGGAGACCTGTTCAAGTCCTGGCCCCTTCAGCTGGCCTTCTAACTTCCTCTCTGGGCTTCTGAACACCTGCCCTGCTCTGTTTAGAAACCTTGAGGAACCGAGAGCTTCTGGACACAGGGGCCCAGGTTGGGAGAGCCAAGGAGCGCCCTTGGTCATCCCCGGGGCATTAGTCCTCCCTGCTCCAATTCCGGCCCCACGAGACCAGGGCAGAGTGACCTCCTTCTGCCTCTCAGATCCAGCTTCCTCCTTCCTCTGGGCGGCTCTGTGGTTTGTTTCTCTATGCTTGTGATCGGGGGTCATTTCCAGGCCTCTTGGGCTCCCAGCTTTGTGGGGAAGAGGTTGGACCAGGGGGTTTCTGAGATGCCTCTTCCCCGAGATGCCCACCTGGCCTCCCTCCTGTCTCTGCCCGGCGGGAGTCTTGGATTCCGGAGCACCCTGATCCTGAAGGGCTGACCAGGTCTCATCTTGCCTCCCCACAGGGTGCAGCCCGGAACCCCGAGGACGTGGACCGGGAGCGGCGAGAACACGAGCGCGAGGAGAGGATGGGCCAGCTCCGGGGGTCTGCGCCCCGGGCCCTGCCCCCTGGCCCACCCACGGGGGCTGCCGCCAACCGGCTCCGCAGTGCTGCCGAGCCTGTGGCTTCCACCCCAGCCTCCCGCATCCAGCAAGCTGGTGAGCAGGGACCTCGGGCAGTGGGCTGGGCCCGAGGGAGGCCGGGGCTGCCCAGGCCCTGGACTCTGAGGGTGGCTTCCCCCTGCCTTGCCCTCCAGGCAATACTTCTCCCAGAGCGATCTCACGGGTCGACAGAGAGAGGAAGGTGAGCATGAGGCTACACAGGGGCGCGCCCGCCAACGTCTCGTCCTCCGACCTCACTGGGCGGCAAGAGGTCTCCCGGATTTCAGCCTCACAGGTGAGCTGCCCCCACTCCAGCCCTTCTCTGCCTCACAGCTGAGCCAGAGACCCCGGGCTGGCGTCAGGCCCCGTGGTTCCCTTCTTTCCTCTCTGCTGATGCTCTCTAATAACCTTGGAGCAAGCCCCTTCTGTTGAACAGGGACCTGGCCTCATTCATCCTCTGTGGTCTGATTAGCCCCGTTGAGCAAAGTCAGGAGTAAGTTGCCCCAGCAAGTGGTAGAGCTGGGATCCAGCCCTCCAGCCGGGGTCCCAGCCTGGTTGGGCAGCAGGGAGCTCACAGAGGAGGGGCTCATGGTCCCTGCCGAAAGGGAGTCCCCCCATGGGTGCCAGTCAGCACAGGAGTGAGGGGTGGGTGGATCCTGTCTGGTGGCCCCACTCAGGGGCCATATTTGGACTAGGAAAGTTGGGAAGGGGGAATCTGTGGTTGCCCAGGGAAGGCGTCTGGCAGAGGTGGGCAGGAGACCTGCTCTGGTCCTCCTGCCTGCGGTGGAGGAGCCTCATCAGGACACGCTGGGAGGCGGGAGTCTGGCAATCCAGTTCCTGTGTGGCCCGGAGCAGCAGCTGCTTTGACTCTGGGCAGTCTTCTTATCTACAAAGCAGCGACGTCCTAGGGTCATTTGGACCACACACCCTTCCGTTGGCTTGAGGGGCCTGGTGGGGGCGGGTGTGGAGCTCCA
The DNA here is from genome assembly GCF_021613505.1 of Equus quagga. NCBI lineage: Eukaryota > Metazoa > Chordata > Mammalia > Perissodactyla > Equidae > Equus > Equus quagga. Next base: position 10,774,240 of record NC_060285.1, read on the forward strand.
CAGTGGGGAGAGAATTGCCACATTGCCATTGGCAGCAGCTTATTCTCCTCCCCCCATTTGCCTCCCGCTCAAAGACAAGCGTGCCATTTGACCATCTCGGGAAGTGAGGAGGAACTGCCATTGGACCAGTATTTGCTTAGGTGAGTTGATGTTTGCTGCAGACGTGGCCCGGCTGTGTGTAGAAACCCCATGGCCCCAGGGGGAGACCGGTGTGTGTTGTGGAGGGGTGGGGGGAGTGGCAGATGGTGCCAGGGATCCCCAAAACCAAAGATCTTCAAGGGACATTAAAACCTCAGAGCCTGCCTGACTGAGGGCCAAGGCCTCCTCTGAGCCGGCCTGGCCCGAACTGGTTAATTTCTGCTGGAAAACCCTTTCTCTGCCCTTGGGCCAGTCCTCCATCCCCCCCCCCCCCCCCCCCGCCCCGCCTTCACATTCTGGAAAGTTGTTTCCTAGCAAAGACTGAGCCCAGGGGGCCCACACCTTGACACCCCCTCCCCACCCACCTTAGCCCAGTCTCAGCCTCTGGGCTGTTAAGTACATTAATTCATGCAAAGCACTTAGAAAGGGCCATGAACTTAGGAGTTTCTCTGCTGTCGGAGAAGGTCCTCAGTGGCCTCCACAAGCCCGGGAGAGGCCCCTGGCCAGTGTGAGCCTGATGGGACTTCCAGGCTGCAGGTGGCCTTGAGGGGGAATGTGGCAGCTCTGGCTTGGGGACGGGGTCGTGGCAGGGGGCTCTTGGGTGAGGCGAGGTCGGAGCTCCCTGGGGTGTTTGTACATGGGCAGGCAGCAGTTCACGTTTCAGGGAGCTCAGCTGACTTGGCCGCACACTAGGACATCCTGAGTATGATTTGCTTGTGGAAATTCATTCCACAGTTAGAGCTGGGACATAGAGCGGGGCTCACCTTCGTCAGATCTCAGGCCCAGGAACCAGTCCATCCCTGCAGGGCAGGGCAGATGTGTGGCTGGGGGTGACTGTTCACCAAGATGGCACAGGAGAGAGAGATTCTGCGTCCTGCCCGTGAAAGTCGGGCACCTGCTGTGTGCCCCAGAGAGGGACCCACTCAAAGACTCGGGACAATATAGGAGCTGCGGCGGGGTGGCCAGAGGCAAATGAGGATCTGATCTGTCTTCTTTCTCCCCCTTTTTAGTGTCTTCACTGTATTTTCTTTTAAAAAATAACAACAAAGATGGGAAAAAAAACCACTCAAGAACAAAAAGAAAAAACCCAGCACAAAACCGACGATGGATTTTGTTTCTTTGATTTTTCTTTTCTTTTCTTTTTTTTTTTTTTTTTTTGCCAACGGTAAAAAAATGGGATGCCCTCAGCACAGAGGATTCTTGTCACTTTGCATTTCCCACTGCCCACAACCTTTAGGCTGCCAGATGCTCCCAGACACTGTGCTACACGTGCCGGACGCCGAGGCCTCACCCCCGCCGACCTGACGCTGGCTGGGAGGGATGCGGCCTTCCTCCCCTGACATCAGGAGGTGGCCTGAGCGCTGCGGGGATGATGTGGTTGGTCAGAGGAATGGTTTGGCTGGTTGCAGCCAAGTCCCACTGGGTGCTGTCTTGAGCCTCAGGACCACAGGAGACAGGCACAGCCCCCACCCCTTCAAGGTGACGGTGGCCGGCTTTCTGTGTTGGGCTTTTTCCAGTGTCCCCCTGAGTGTCTGGGTCCCTCCTTTGCCTCTCCATGGAGACTTGAGTGGGTGGCGAGGCAGTGGGGCCGAGATTCCCTGTGTGTGTGTGTATACGTATCCGACCTGTACCTCCCAGGACAGCAGGTGCCCCACCCCACCTGCCAGGCTGAATTTCTGTTCTCATCCCCTAACAAGGACACGGAGGTGGGCAGTGACCTCCACATCCCTCAAGAAGGGCGCAGAGGGTCCTCGCCACCACTGACCCCTGAGACTGTCATCAGCCTGTGGCAGCCCCATTCCCCTTTCCTGGTCTTAGGGCAGAATCCGTGGAGACTACTTCCAGAAAGCATGTGGCTCCTGGGTTATAACTTAATCTCCTGGTCCTGGGGTCACTTGGGGTCCCCTCCGTGCGTTCTTCCCCCCTGAGGAGCCTGGTTTAGGGCTGGGCACAGGACTTATCCATCCCGCCCAGTTAACACCTGTTTTTACTTTATTTTTGTTTGTTTTCTCCATGTGTGTATTTCCTAATTTATTTACCTCTGTTTCCCCTTTTTTCTTTTTCTTTTTTTTAATTAAAGAGCAAAGCTTTTTATTACTTTGTAATTTAAAAAACTGAAAAAAAAAATACTGAAGAACTTTGGGGGGAATTTTGTACTTTTTTCCTGTGTAAATATTGGACTTTTTTGAGCTTTATTGTGGTTGTTAATTTGAAGTAATAAAGTAGAAAAGGATAAAGTGACGTGGGCAGCCCTCGGTCCACCTCTTTGCTCGGGGGGGGTCTCTCCCCTACAGACCTGGGGGCGGGAGGCCAGGGACACTTGGGCAGTGGTTGGCACGTCCAGGGCTGTTTGAAACCCGTGCTTCAAAAACTACTTACGAAGCCCCCGGGGGCCTCGTTGGAGTGCGGGCTCTGACTCCGCAGGACGGAGGTGGGGCCTGAGTCTGCATCAAACTCGGGATGCCCAGGCCCCAGGACCACACTGAATAGGAAGATTCAGAGCGTCACCACCTCAGCCGCCTGAGCATTCTGAGACAGGTCCTGCTCATCTCCCTGCCTTCGGGTGGTGAAACAGCACAGAGCCAGGTGACTTGCCCAAGGTCACACAGTTCTGCCCTCGGATCCAGGACTCGGATGCCACCGTCAACCGTGGAGCCCGGCGAGTGAGGGCGCTAGAGTGGGATTCCAGTGCCGGCCATGCCATAGGTGACCCTGGGTGCTTCCTTCGGTCAAGCCCTGATAAACGGGCAGCCCGCAGCCTGGCCTGCCTCTGTCTCACCAGCCTATAAAAGGATTTGTCTGTCAGTCTGCATTTAGCTAACACTTGACTTTTCTCCTTCCCATTAACTCAAGACCCAAGAGCCACTGTTGCCCCAATCTCCATCCACAAATGAGCAAAGCCACCTGACCATAGGTGAGCCTGGGGAGGGGCTGAGGGCTCTGAGAGGTTCCCCTAGGGCATTTTGAGGTCCTAGGCATAGCTCAAACCCCTATAATTAAGGTCACTTCCAGTGCTGGCATTTGAAGACCCTCTGACCCCACAGCCTGGCTCCGACCTGCTGAAGGGTCTCCTGCTGGCCCTCGACGTGAGGTTAAGGCAGAGGTCCTTGTGTGCAGCCATCAGGGATGGGGGTGTGTTTCTTAAAGCCGGGAAATGCCAGAGCGCCTTTTCCAGGGAGACCTGCCGAGGGGCGGGTGACCACAGAGCGGTTGGTGACCCAGCGGCAGCCCCTCCGTGCCCTGCCATCAGGAGCTTTCAGGCAGGACGTCTGACATCCAACACTAAGTGTGAGGTTACCAACTGTGGACCTGAGGGAGCTACTCTAATTTAAAAATCTTTATGTATGTTTTGCAGTGAAAACTAGTTCCTAATAACACTAATGTGTTATTTGTTGTATCCTACAATATACGTAAGTTTCAAAATCCCCATTTTAATATTACTACTAAAAGTGTACCTATGGAGTAAAGTACTTTTTTACAGGTTTTTTTTTTTTTTTTTTGCCTTTATATCTCACTAAAGATGTCTTTTCAGAGTACAATACCCAGAAGTAACTTGAAGTTTTCTCTGTGCGATTATTTTATTAACTTTAATAATGAGTTAGTGCATTCTCCCCCTTTTTGGTTTAATTGTTTTGGGAGATTTTACCTACATGAAGGTCAAGCTCTATAAAAAGTTATAATCAGGGGCCGGACCTGTGGCCGAGTGGTTAAGTTCGTGCGCTCCACTCCGCTGGCCCAGTGTTTCGCTAGTTCGGACCCCGGGCGCAGACCTAGCACCGCTTGTCAAGCCATGCTGAGGCAGCGTCCCACGTACCACAACCAGAGGCACTCACAACTAGAATATACAATCACGTACTGGGGGGCTTTGGGGAGAAGAAGAGGAAGGAGAAGAAAGATTGGCAACAGATGTTAGCTCAGGTGCCAATCTTAAAAAAAAAAAAAGCCTCACTCCCGTCCCTGCCCCTGCCGTGTTCCTCCCTAGGGCCTCACCGGTTTTGGGATACTTTCCTGTGTTTCTCATTCAGGGAGCTAATGTATATGTGAGGGGGTGGTGACTGACAGCCTATGAGGAAGTGACATTTAAGCTGAGGCCAGAGGGGTGACCAGGATGCGTCAACCATGTACGCAGTTTATTTTTACTAAGTACGCCAAACAATCGTCTGGAAATTTTGCCCAGACTGGAGGGGCGAAGCTGCCGCTTGGTGAATCATTTTTATTCCTGCAACAAACAAACATTGACAGGGCTTGTGTGGGTGCGGGGTGCCAGGTGGAGTGGAGTGCAGGGTTGGAGTCCAGAGGGCTGACTTAGCCCCTTTTGACCTTGGGCATTGGCTGGGTCTCCGTTTTCTCCTCTGTAAAGTGGGAGTGGTCATACCTGGGTCAGAGAGTTGTAAGGTTAAATAAAATCACAGATAAACGCGAGGGCTGAGGTGAGTTGAGGGCTCTCTGTGCCAGGGCCTGTTCCAGCCCTTTGCTCATAACAATCCTCTGAGCTTGGCGTATTATGGTGCCCACTTTATGGATGAGGACACTGAGGCACAGGGAAGAGTGCCGGACTCCACAGCCCATGCCCTTAACCTTCACCATAGCCAGGCACTCATCAGTGTGCAGCAGTGCTAACTACCCAGCCCAGTCCGGGGAACGACGCAGCCTAGCAGATGGCTCATTCCAACCCAGAATCCAGTGAGAACCAGGGACAAATGAGGGAGGGAATATGTCTGGTGCCATCAAGGAAGCTGTTTCAAAGATACTTGACCTGAGCCTTGAAACATGAGTAGGAGTTTGATGGGGACAAGGTCGGAGCAGGTCATTCCCAGCAGAGGAAACAGCACGTGTAAAGGACCAGATTTATGATAGTTTGATATATTCTGATAGTTCCAAGCACAGAGGGCGAGGGAGGAGCCCCACAGCAGCCGAGGCTGACGGAGGCAGAGGCCAGATCCTGCCGCAGTGGGGATGAGTCCATAAGGCTCTTCCGCTCCCTACCTGCAAGCAGCTCATCCTTCTTGAGCCCTGGTTTCCTTCTCTGTAAATGGGGATAATCATGCAACGGAAGCTGTTATTCCCCCTCAGCCTGACACTCAGTGCCCACTCTCCTGATTTCATCCACCAGCCTACACTGTGGGGAACCATTGATTAGGGGAGAAGGCACGACGGATGTGAACTTGAGGAATGCGAATCTGGCAACAGTGAGCAGGGAGACTGGAGATGGGAGAAAGGAGGCAGACAAGAGTTAGGGAGCTATGGTCCCAACCCAGCCAGCAGGCATTCAGAAGGCGAAGATGACAGAACCCGTTTCAGAATACCATCTATTTGTCTATTCTTAGCCGACTGAGAGAGAGGGAGGAGTCAGGAGGCGCTGAGGTTACCAGCCTGGGGCCTGGGAGCACAGCAGGACCAGCGACAGAAAGCTAACGCGGGGGAGAGGCGCGTTCTCGGCGCCAAACCAAGGAGGGGCGGCCGGCGCGGGAGGAGCAGAGCTGGGAGGGCGGCGCATCAGGGAGGAAGGCGGGGCCGGCGCGCTCGAGGCAATAGGGCCGTAAAAAGGATGAGGCTGGCGAAAAGCGAGGTCCCCGCTGACCACTTCCCCCTAGTTCCGTTTTGTTAAAAAAAATTAAGGTATAATTTATGTACAGAAAAATGCACACATCTTAAGTGTATGGATCCATAGCTTTTTGCCTGTTTCTGTGTACCGTACCTGTGTAATCAGCACCTGATAAAGATGTAGGCGATTGTTAATACTCCAGCAAGTTCCCTCATGCCCCTTCCCACGCAATATCACCACCACCCCTACCCAAACAGGACCCCACTCCTGAATCCTAGCAACACGTGGCCTTCTGACTCTGGGAGGAGAATCAGAGCAGGAGGTGAGACGGAGGGAATGAGCACAAGATGCCCTCAGGAAGAGGAAGGAAGACCTGAGCCAGGACACTTTGGGGGGGGGGGGGGGGGGGGGCACGGGCAGAGGAGGTGGTTTTGAGGGTCGAAGAGGTCTGCAAGTGTTCTGAGGAAGGAGATTGAAGGTTGGAAGGCAGAAGGTTTGGAGGAGCAGGGAGGGGAGGGGACCCTCGGAGAACTTGGTCAGGGACCAAAGGAGGGGTGGGCTTCCTCTGAACTTGGTTCAATCTCTTCCCCTGCGCTTCTTATCACCTGCAAGAATACAAGTCCCTCGTGTCACTGCGCTGGTCCCTCTTGGCAGTGGCATCCCCTCTCCATTCCTACCTGCGTGTTGATGCCCACCCAACCCAGGGCCTCCCATGGGGCAGTGGATCAGGCAGACCCCCGCGGCCAGCTCCAATGGGCCCACTCCAGCATAGCTTGAGCAAAGGGGAATGCCTTCCACTCCCGAATTCTCTCCCTCCCCTTTCCCCTCCCTCTCCTCCTCCCCCGGTCTATGCTCTATTTCAGAAACAGATATGGAACAGTTGCAGCTAAGCGTGCTGAGCCCACGTCACATCCTCTTTCCCAGAGCCTACAGCACAGGCACCACAGGCACACGTCTGATCATTCAGAGGAGTAAACACATTCCAAGCTCCAACCTCGAGCTGCCCAGTCCCCAGACATCTACGACTCTCGCTCAAGCCACACTTCTCCGGGGCCTGTTTCCCTGCTGAAACGTGGGTTGGTGAGGGACAAAGGGTCTGGTGCACAGGATAAGTGTTGCCATGGTGACCCCGAGCCACCTTCCCCTCCTCTTTCTCTGGCCTGCTCCTGCCACCTCTTCTTTCACCCTAGCATCAAGGCACCAACAGCATTTCTCTGTCCTCTCAGCTGTCCTGTGTGAGGCCACCTCCCACGGCCTATTGAGGTCCAAGAAGCTGCATGTTCAGGGCTTGGCTTCACTGAGCCCGCACTGTCCATGCAGGAGAGGCTGACGGGATGGGAGAGCAGTCCAGCCACCTGGTGGGGTGAGGAGAGCAGAGGGCTCAGCCCTGGGGTACTGCCCCTTTAAGGAGGTCCCAGTGGGAACCCCCAAAACAGATACTTGCAAACAGTAACTTGGGCTCCTGCAGGCCCCTGAGAGAATGGCATCTCAAGCAATTATGCCTCCCAAGGCCTTTCATCCCAGCATCTTCAAAGCACCTATGCTTAAGGAGCGGCCCCTTTGAAGTCATCCCATCCACGTTTGCTGAGTCACTGCAGCTCTGAGACTGGGACACCCAGGCCTCTTGCTTCTTCTCCTCCTCCTCCCCTCCCTCTCATTAATGCCTCCCTGGGAAAACCCTGGACCCAGCTTCCACAGCTCCCTGCCCGCCCCCTGGCATGCGGGTGGACCTGCCTTTCCCAGCAGCAGCACTCCAGGAGAGCTGGCCGCAACCTGGGACTTTGTAAAGAATCTGAAACATGTTCCTAGCGACTCCAAGGAAACTGGCAGTAACTCCTTCTCTTTGGCCTGTTTTCGTTTGCTTGTCAGTTTGTTTTGGCTAGGTAAGTTTGAAGTGGGACTCATGTCACCTATGTTGGAGGTAGAGGTGTGTGTGTACATGTGTGCGACTGAGAGAGACAGAAAAAGGAAGCTCCTTCTCTCTTGTGTCTCCAGCTCAGGCTCTTTTCACAGCAACCTGGAAATCATCACCCACCACATCCCTGAGTCACACCTCCCCCCCCCAGATGGTGTCCCCAGGAATGGCCTTATTCTGAACGTCCCCACCTCAGCAGAAAAGGCCGTGTAGGGGAGGAAGACATTTCCTCTACCCACTCTAGGTCCTTCTGGCCAGCCAACAAAGTGAATTCACATGAGACAGAATAACAGGAGAAAATCAAACAAAGCTTTATAACATGTACACATGGCAGAGACCCAGAAAAAGTGAGTAGCTCATCAAAATGGTGGAAGCTTTCACCTTAAATACCATCCTCAGCTAAAGACAGAGGAGGATGTTGGGGGCTCAGGGAGTCAGTTATGGGAGGTTACCAGAAAAGCACAGTAAACAAGTGTAAGACTATTATGCAGATTTGGGTCCTTGCCTTCCGTGCTGACGAGAGTTTCTAGAGATAAAGTCATCTCCCTTCTTCCTGGTACAGAGAGGGAGACACCTTTACAGATGGAGATTTCCTCTACAAATGTAAATGTCTCTTAACAAAGGGAGAGCAAATTGTACTTTCCAGAGTTTCTCTCCTGTCTGCAGTTTCTAAAAGTAACCAGCCCAAAATAATCCTCATGCCAAAGAGACATATCTTGGGGTGACCAATTCCAGTCCCCCACAGCTGCATGAAGTTGGACGCATTTTCTCCTGCTGGCTGATTTCCCTAGTCCCTGTAGGGGCTAATGTGGGTCCTGATTTCATTCACAAACATCCAAGATGGCCTCCTGGGTGCCAGGCTGCTCTACTGTGACGTTCACCAAGCAACACTGCCTCTCCGTGCCTCAGTTTCCGTATCTGCTAAATGGCAGTCGCTGCTGATTGCTGAGATAATAAAGAGCTTAGTACGCTGCCTCCCACAGAGTAAATACTCAATAAAGAGTTGTGAGGAAGATGATGAAGAAGAGGACACTACTGCCAGCTCCTGTGTATCAGGTTCTAGGAACGCAATGAGGATTAAGACCTAGTCCTTGTCTGCCCTTGGTGTCTGTGAGCACCATTCTCCTGACTTCCGGAAATTTTCTATGCATTTTAAATCATGCACACACACAGATACACACATAAATATACACAAGCATATATATTTGCATAAATGGGATATCCAGTACTTACTGTTCTGTATGATATTTTCTTTCTTTCACTTAATGACACATCTGGGGGGAACCAACGTTTTTTCAGGGACCTGAAGGAGGGGTAGGAATTAACCAGGGGAAAAGGAAAGGGGTGGAGGTGGGAGTGAGGAAGAACGCATTCCAGGTGACGGGAACAGCAGCTAGGCGCCAACGACAGAGAGAAGGTGACTGCTGGAAAGAGAACCGTTGATGGCAGCATTTGAGGCAGGTTTGCTTAATCAAAATCGACCCAGTTGGGCTGTTTATGTTTTCAGTTCCAAACAGGACTTTCAGAAAAGGTCTTCTTACTGTATTTATTTATAGATATTAAAAACAACACTCACCGAGTGCTTGTAATGTGCCAGGCCCTGTGCTAACAGCCTTACTTGTGATATCTTATCTAATCCTCCCATCAGTCCTGAAACTACCCCCCTTTTACAGATGAAGAAACTGAGGCTCAGAGAAGCTAAGCAATTTGCCCAAAGGCTCACAGGCTATCCGTGGTGGAGCTCAGATTCGAATTGGAGGTTCGGCCACTGCACAGGCTTTAGCCACCTCATCCTTATGGCTCTGTTCTAGTTCCGGCCACCTCCGTTCTGGTTGAGGTCACATTTCAGCCCTGTCCCTGATCTTCCTTTCTGGGTGACCCTGAGAGAGCCGCTTAAACTCCTTGCTGCTGAACGTCTGAGGTGTTTTCCTCCCCGGCGCTCTTTCCTGGTTCTTCTGGTCTTGACTCCCCATTTTCTTTAAGGGAGCCTCCACTCCCTCCCAGTACGTTTGGTTCCAAAAGGGCTGACTCCACCCACGGTCTCCAGGGGTGGGGCCTTGATCTAGGCCTGGCCAATTGGAGCACTGCATGTCCTGGCCACACCGATTGGCTCAGAGATGGGAACGTGACCCAAGATGGACCAATCAGGGGCAATCCTGGGACACAACTTTCAGAATTCTCTGGAAAGAGGTACTGTGTTTGCCACTGGAGGGAAGGCCACTTGGGAATGAGGCCGAAATACACACACACACACACACACACACAGAAATAGTGTCCCGATGACTACGTGTGAGGCCTCGAATCGAGCTCTGCGTTGCACTTCCTAATGGAGCCCATAAATTCTCTTCCTCTGTTTATCTTCCTTTGAGTTGGGTTGGGTTTCGGTCTCTTGAAAAGAGTCTCATTCAGGTAAGAAGTTAGTTGAGCCTTCAGCAGTCACATTGCATAGACAGCAGCATGATCGTCAGCCGTGTGCACAGCACATACTGTGCCAACATCTTCATACATGTTTATCAGGACAGTCCTACCAGACGGGTCGTTCTTACACTCCACTTACTTCTTGATGGGGAAACTGAGTCTCAGAGAGGCAAAGCCACATGCATAACGTCATACTGATTGGAAGTAGTGAAGCTGGGTCTGTGCTGTGGCTGCCACACCGCGCTGCCTCTCCAGGGCACCTGGCCAGGGCTCCCACACTATCCTTAGGGACAAATGGGAGACAGAAAGGCCCCAGGAAAATGGATTCAGAGCGCTCTAGGTTCTGGGCCACTCATCAGCTTGCACCACGGAGGCCGCGTCTTTCTTCTGCACTCTTCTACCAGCCGCTAGGAGAGCATTTTGGACGCAGAGGATCCAACCTGGTCCCTACCCTTGCGAGACTCCGTCTGGAGGGGAGAGAGATGCATCCAGAGGAGATGTGAGAAGACAACAGAAAGGAACAATAAATCATTTCTTTAAATAAACTTTTTTCTTATTTTGAAAATATTGCATGCTTTTTGCAAACAAATTTTGGAAAAAAGAGAGAGGGAAGGTAACTGATATTCATAATCCTGGGGCCTTAGGAGGACCCACTGTTAACATTTTGTTGTATTTCCTCCCAGTTTTTTTTTAAGCATTTTTTTTTTTTTTTACAGAGTTCAGACCAGGCTGTCATGCTAATTTATTACTGCCTTTTTCATTCATTATTATTCTTAATCATTTCCCCATGTTATTTGAAATATGTAAAGAGGTTATTTTAATAGCTACACAATATGCTATTGTATGGATCTACCATAATTTACTCAACTATTTTTCGATGAGTTTCAGGTTATTTCCAAGTTTTTGTTAGGGAGAATCTAATTAAAACAGAATGGGGGAGGGGAGGGTGGGGGAGTTGGGGATCAAGAAGGAACCAAAAGATGAGATCTGATTTGGTCTTTGAAGGAAGAGAAGCTGTTTGCTGGAGGTGGAGAAAGGCATTCTTTCTTCAGTAGCAGTGGGCAACTCTAAAGGTGACCGGTGTGCTGGGAACTGTTATAATTGTCCAGAGGTAAGGGGCCTCGAACCAGAGCAGTGGCCTCAGGCATGGAAGGGAGAGGACTCGGATGTGAGTGGCGTCTCTGAGCCTCAATGGATGGGTAGATACATGGAGGATGGAGGCGACAGAGAGGGCAAGCTTTTATCTCCATTTTGGACAGCCTGGGGAGAGGATGAGGAAAGGCAGAGAGCAACCAACTAGGGCTCCCAGTGCCACCTGCTGACCTGCCATGTCATTCAGGCCAGGTGACTTTCTGCCTTGAGCCCCCCCTAGCAACACAAGCCTAAAAATACCCACCACCTGCCTCTGTCCCCACCAGCCTGAGGCCCCTGTAAGTTGAGACTCAAGAGTGCCCTTGGTGAGCAGGGGCTGAGAACCTGACTTTGGGTGTGCTTTGGTCTGGAGGGGAGAGTGGATGTCAGATTGTGCCTATTTCCTAAACTTTCTATGCTGGGCAGAAGAAATGCTGATAACTAAGACAAGGACTTTGCCCTGGAGGGGTTTTCATGTAGGAAGGGAGAGCTGAGAAGTGATAAACAAATGATTACGATGCAATCAATGATAAGCCTTATTCTGTGTGTCGGAATAGCCCTGAGCAACTTCCTACCTGGGGCTGGGAAGGAATTTTTCTACAGGATTCTTCCTGGAGGATTTTTGTGCATGCTACAGATGCTTTCTGAGCATATTCTCTATGCCAGAGCTTAGACTAAGTACTGGGCTTATATCAGGAAATAAAAAGGACAAAAATCTTTGTCCTCATAGAGCTTGTGTTCTACTGGCGGAAACTAAACGTTATGATAGAAATTAAGTGATATGGGGAAAAATAGAGCATGGGAAGGGAGGAATCAAGAGTGCATGTGAGGGGTCTGGCAATTTTCCTAGGGTAGTCAGGGCAGGCCTCACTGAGTAGGGGAACATTTGAGCAAACCGTTGAAGAAGATGAGGGAGGGGCCATTCAGCTACCTGAGAGAATAGCCATTCCAGCAGAGGGAACAGCCAGTGCAAAGGACCTGAGGCTGAGTGTGCGTGGGTTGTTCTAGGAGCAGCAAGGGATCAGTGTGGAGGGAAAGAAGTGGAGGAGATGAGGTCAGACATGCCTGGTGGGTAGAATGTCAAATCAAGCAAGGCTTTGAAGGAATTTGTAAGGACTTTGGTTTTTACAGAGTGAAATGGGGAGCCAACGGAGGGTTTTGAGTAAAGAAGTGCCATTTTCTGACTTAGGTTTTAAAAGAATCCCTGTGGCTCCTATATTGACACAGACTGGGGCAGAGAGCAAGGTTGGAAAAAGGGAAGCTGGATAGGAGAACACTGCGATAGTCCTGGTCAGCTTGCGCTGCTATAGCAAATTACCATCGATTGGGTGGTTTATCAACAGCAGAAATTTGTTTCTCATAGCTCTGGAGGCTGAAGTCCGAGATCAGGCTGCCTGCCAGCATGGTTCGGTTCTGGTGAGACCCCTTTTCCGGGTTGCAGACTGCTGACTGCCAGCTTCTTGTACCTTCACGTGGTGGAGAGAGGGTTAGAGAGCTCTGTGGGGGTCTCTCTTATAAAGGCACTAATCCCCTTCAGAAGGCTCCACCTGCGTGACCTAAGTACCTCCCAAAGGCCCCATCCTCTAATGCCATCCTGTTGGGGGTTAGGACTTCAGCATATGAATTTGGGGGGACACAAACACTCCATCCATCACAAGAAGATTGCAATAATCCTGAGCAGAAAGTGGACGAAGGTGATAGCATCGAGATGGGGTGGAAGAGCTCAGAGTCTAGATATATTTTGCGGGTAGAGCCCACAGGATTTCCTGCTCCAGCCGGTAAGGGTGAGGGAGGAGTGATTCACGGATGACTCCAGGAGTTCTGGCCCGGGTGCGGGACGGATGGAGTTGCCAACCGCTGTTGGGAGGAGGCTGTGAGGGCACAGGTTTGGATATGTTTGAGAGGGGAAGTGCGTTCAGTTGTGGGCACGTTTACTTTGAGATGCCTGTTGGACCTCAAGTACGAGGTATTGAGTAGACAGTTCAGGGGAGGAGTCTGGGCTGGCGATATAAATAAATTTGGAGATGTTGAGCACATGAACGTCAGAACTTGATTGGATTTTTTGGTTTTCAGTTAACCTGGGTAAGGCGTGGACCTGGCAAACAGCACTGCGCTAGGCGGCTTGAATGCTATATCAAGAATTTTGCTAGTCAGGCCGTCCAGAGCGCCCAGAGCGAGGTGGGGCAAGAAAGAAGCGCCGCTAAGTGGAGCGGAAAGAAAAAGCCTTTCAATTTCATCTCGCCTAATTGCACACAGGACTTCAGTATAAATTCATTCCACGATTCCACATGCATCCTTCACTCGATAAATAGCCATTATATATTGTTTCATCTTCAAAATAGGCCCGAATGGAGGAAATTAGGGTTAAGAGAAGTGAAGCGCCCGATAGCCGGCGAGTGTCTGGAAGAGAACGTGGAGCCCCGTCTTTGTCCGTGCACCCCAGGAAGCTCTGCGGTGCGCAGGGTTGCAGCGGTCGGATGCATGGAGGGGAGGCGACTCTTGGCCTGTCTGTGAGCGGCGGGAGAACCGAGGTCGCCCCCACCACCCGGTGGAGACCTTGGTTCGGGGCGCGGTCCCTTTAAGGCCGGGCGGGTGATCTCAGCGGCGCCCTCGCCGCCCCGCCCTCCCCGGCGGCGCGCTCAGTGCGCAGGCGCGCCGCGGCGGCACTCCGCTGGGCCCGGGACGCGCCGGCGGCGGCGAGACACCGGGGCATCGGCGCCGCCCGCCCGCCCCGCCCGCAGAGGCCGGCCGCCGCGCGTCGCCCACACGCCGCCGCCGCCGCCGCGGCCATGGGCTCCTGAGGTACCCCGCCTAGGCGGCCTCGCGCCGCAGGCCTGAGGGGGGTGGTGCGGGCTCCCGGGGCCGGGGGCTGCTCCGTTTGGGGGAAGCCTGCGCGGGGTCGCCCCGCGGGTAGCGTCGGCCCCCAGACCCCGGGCGGGGAGGGGACAGAGGCGGGCGGCCTGGCCGGGCAGGGAGGGAGCATCCGCCGCGGCGCCCGTCCCTCCTTGCGTCCCCTCCCCGCCCTGCAGGGTCGCAGGGCCGCCCGTGGGTGTGCCCTGGCCCCCTCCTCGCCTACGTGGCGGGGCCCGCGCCTGGAGTGTAATCGGACCTGCCTGTGGGGGTGGCTGGGGCGAGGGGAGGCGGGTGGATAGGGCCTCTGCAAGTAGGATTGTGTGCGCCCGGTGGGTGTGCTGGCGCCTGGCACGGCGGCCGAGGCGGTGGGGGAAGCGTCCGTGCCCTGTGCTGTGCGGTGGCTGTGATCTGGGAGGGCGGTTGGCCTGGCGAGGCCTTCGGGGATGCCTGCAGGGAGGGTGTACCCGCCTTGCCTTACAGGTCTGCTGTTTGGAGGGGCACTGACGGGAACCTGGGGCTTCAAGGCTGTTTGCCTGGAAGGGGACTACAGAGTCTGGTTTAGGGTGTGTGTATCCATCCTCTGGGTTGTACATTTCCTCCCTGGCCACAGTGCTCTGGATCTAGTGCTGGTTGACTCCAGGCTATGGCAAGGTAATGGGGTTTGGAGGTGGGCCCAAGTATCTATTCCTGATCCATATCCCCTCTGGGCTTGTGCGAGGCCGGACATTACACACACACACTCAGGGCACTGTTGGGGCAAAGCAGGTGTTTGCATGCCCGATACCTGTGTGTGAGGTGAAGCCCATGAATTATGTATCTGTCTGCCCGGTGCTTTATGTAAGGCGAGAAGCAGCAATCTGTGCCCTGGAGGCCCTGGAGTCGTCAGGCAAACAAGCTCACCTGCACCTGCACAGGCGGTGCAGTCTCAGGTGTGACTTCCTTCACAGGTTATGCTTGCAGCATCCCTTCCTTTTCGGCATGCTAGCTGGGCCCCCTCGGCTCTGCACCTGGGGACATCTTGTCGGAGGGTGCTTTGTGTATCAGAGCTGGGACCGTGGGTTGGGAGGGCCCCAACAGCCAGGCCTGCATGCCTGTTTTGTCAGGCCTTGGACACAAACTCATGATGCCCCTGGCATCCACGAGTTCGCAGGTCGATGGGGAAGTCAAACTTGAAAACAAGTAATGATGATGATGTGAAAAATGTAAAATAAAGGAAGTGCAGAGTGGGTTCAGTGCTGGGAGAGGGGGAACGTGGCCAGCAGAAAAGACTGACACAAGGGGATGGCTGAGCTGAAGCTTGAAGGATGCCTGGCATCCGTCTGATGCTTTGATGCTGTCCACATATATTTTCCTAGTTATTTTTCTCAGTGGCCGTGTGAGTAAGAGACTGTTGTTACCCTTAATTGCAAACGAGGGAGCTGAGACCCAGAGGGAATACATGACTTGGTTGTCCGTGGTACCTGGCGGGCCTGGATGGAGTCATCCTTGGACCAGGCCCTCTTGCTGCTGGATCTTGCTGCCTTGTAACTTACTGAGCATCTACTACATACCAGGCGCCAGTCTAGGGGCACAAAAGTCTGAAGATGAATGGGCTGTAGTGCCCAGCCTCTAGGGGCTCCCAGTCCACTGGGGAGATGGACCTAGATGGTGACCCCAGTACAGACAGGGGACCCCGAGAGCCAGTGTGGGTGGAGAAGGCGCTGTGAATCCCTCACCCGCCAGAACCACCAGCAAGCTGCGGTGCCTTTGTACAGCCCTTGGGGCTCTAGATGTGTCGTAAGTCGCTCCCATGTGGTCGTGAGTTATACCAGGACCCCCTTCTAAAGCTCTCCAAGTGTGTGGGAAGAGGAGCTGCAGGGCAGGATGCGGGTGGGTGATCTGTCCTAGTTCACTCGTGCTGGCCGAGTTCTGTGCAGCGCAGGCTTCTGTCTGGAGCCTCTTTTCTTCCCCTCTGCCTTTGAGGTTTTGCTCTTGGTTTCTGGCAGGCTGGCCCAGCTCTCTCCCCAAGAGGGGCTCAGTGCTATTTCCAGTCCCCGCTGTGCTCATTTCTCCCCGTAAATTCCCACTTTCCCTGGAGTGGAAACAGCCTCCGTGAGGCAGAGCACAACCCTTTATTGTTTTGAAACTGAGTAACAGCAGATGCCCTTCTTGCTCTGCGGGGCCTCTAGACTGGGGATTTGCTGTGTGAGTTGTGGAAGGCCAGCAGTTGGGCCTTGGGAGAGCTCTGTGTGGGGTCTGCCGCAGGAATTTCACGGGTGGTAAGCACTTACTGAAGACCTACTGTGTGCCTGGCACCATGCTAGGCCTTGGGGAGGAGAGGCCTGAGTTGTGGGTCGTGCCTCTAAAAGGTATGGTTCGCTGAGAGAGTCCAGCGTAGAACAAATATGTGAGACAGTGCTCTACTTGTGGTCGAAACAGAGGCCCCAAAGGGGCCGGAGGACAATAGGAACAACAGCTCGTTTATTAAGCACTTACTGTGTGCCAGGCACAGTTCAAAGCGCTTTCATGAATTGCTGCATTTCATCCTCCCATCACGCAGGGAGGTGGGAGCGGTTACCTTCACGCTTTGTCGAGGAGGCAGCCCAGGAGGGTAAAGCCATGCTCGTCGGTGGAGCTGAGCTCTGAACCAGCTGGTCTGCCCTCAGAGCCTGTGCTCTTCCCTCACTAACCCTAGGATGTGCCAGAAGTCGTCCTGGAAACAAAATGTCCTGAACCTTGAAGGGCCAGGAGTGCCCGGCCCAAGGAGGAAGGGGGCGTTCTAGGTAGAGGAGCTCATGGGCAGGGGGCTGGAGGCCTCAACTACCTCGTCTCCAGACGTGGCTGCAGAGGGCCTGCGCATGAAGACCTTTGAGGGCCCTGCTAAGGAGTTTGATTTTGGTCCCGGTGTGGTCAACAGGGGCCCCTGAAGGTTTCAAAAAGGAAGTGACATCCTAGGCCGTGTGTTACAAGACAGCACGATCTTCTCTTATCCTTCCTTTATCCCCACAGATAACTCCAAGAAACCGGCTTCCCTCTCCTTCGCTCCTCAGGTCGCTGGCATCCTTTTAGTCCCTCTTGCCTTTCCCTGTTCTTCTAGCAGCTTCTGGTCTTGACCACCCTGTGTGACTCAGGACAGGCCTCTGGAGTCCACTATTGTAATGGTATCTGCTGTAAAACTGGCTTCTGTGGCCGGCTGTGAATTGGCTCCACTGAGCTGGAACTGAAGTTCTGGCTCTCCCAGTTCTCACGGGTCCTCGCTGACGTCTCATGCCATAGGTCTGGGATGGATGTGGGCGGCTCCCTTTCCCAGTCGTGAACTGGGTGGCTGTCCATCATCAGGGTGCCCCCATGCTCATCAGCTCTTTAAATACAGTAGAGGGGAGTGGGGACAGAGCAGGACTTGGGGCCCAGAAGCTGGGTTTAACTACAGCTCCCATGTGTGAGTTGAGCGAGGAGGAGTACCTGCTCTGCCTCCATGCTTAGTTGGGTGGCTGCGGCCAGTGTTCACACCACTGCTCTTGTCGCTGGGCCTTGGGGCTGAAAGACTAGGGGGTCTTTGTAAAAGACCTCTGCTGAAGCCCAGCTGAGGGGGTCCATATCAGGTGTGGGAGCTGACGGGTGTAGGCTGTGAGGGAGGAGTCGGAGAGGTCTGCTGAGTTGAGTGCCTTCACGGAGGAGGCCGAGAACTCAGGAGGGGTACAGAAATGGTCACTGGCAGCACAGGAGAAAGAAATGACCCTTTGGGCACTGGAGACAGAGGGAGATGAGATGCTGAGCCGTCCTGGTGACCTGGAGAGAGAATTGGAGATCCTCACTCCTTTGTTAGTCCTGTGGCCTTGGGCAAGTTGCTTACCAGGTTCTAATTTCCATTCTTTAAAAATAGAGGGAAATGACGCCATTTCCTTCATCTGTAAAATGGGAGTAATAACAGTGCAGCAACCACGCAGGTCGCGGATCGTGACCTGATGTTGGCATGGAGCTGGGCACAGCGCTTGGCACGCAGCACGTGCTCAGTAAACACTGGCTTCTGTTATTACCTTACAGGCCGTGTAATTTATTCACAGAAGAGGTGTTGCACGTCTGCATCCCGGGCCGTGTGCATGCCGGGCCGTGTGCATGCTGGGCCATGCATGGGAAGCTGCCCTCAGAGCTGAGTCCAGTGGGGGAGAGAGACAGCAAGCACAGCAGCAGCTGCTGTTGTCATGGGTGCTCTGAGGGAATATTCAGGCATTCCTGCCTGGGCAGGCACTTCTCGGAGGGGTGGGTGACACGTAAGCTTTCACCATGTATAAGGAGAGAAAGTGAGTTCCAGGCAGAGGAACAGCATGTGCAAAGCAGAGGTCTGTGTTCTCGTCTATAAAATTGTTTGGCACTGGGGCTCAGCATCTGATAGGCCCTCGATAAATGCTAATCAAATGTGACCTTCTTGGCCTCAGAGAGGACAGGAAGGGGGAGAAGTAAAGTGGGAGGGTAATGTGGAGAAAAGAATGGGGTGGTTGCCACGTTTGGAGTTTTCTCATGTTCGCTCTCCGTCGCGTCCACCTCTGCCGAGTGGGATGTGATGCAGGGACCTGAGTGCAGTGCAGCCAAGCTGCCAGCATTCCCAGCAGGGACTCGTTCTCCCACCCGCCTTTGCCTAAGGACTGGGAGGGGGCGCTGGAATTAGGCTGCACACGCCAGCAGCATTTGTTCGCATTCCTGTCTGCTGCCGTTTTAGCGTCCGCGCCTGAAACCCTATGCTTGGGCGGAACGTGGAGGGATGACGCGTGGCCTCTGGTTGGCTGTTTTTCCAGTCTTGGGTTAGTGATGGCTCAGTGTCTGGGATGATGTCTTACACAGAGTAAGTGCTGAAATAGTTTTTGACTAAACAAATGAACAGTTGGATGGGTTAATGTCATTGCCACTCAGGATAAAGCTGGAATTATTCTCAAGAGGTGACAGATATTAAGGCCGATCCGAACAGGATTGGTTATTAGAACTGAGCTGCTGTCAGGAGCTGACAGGGCACGTGAAACAGCCTTGGGTCTGCCCAAGGGCAGGCTCCGTTCCATGGTCTGAGAGGTCCCAGGCCTGCCCTGGGAGGCAGGAAGCCCCACAGTCACCTCCTTTTCCGTCTCCTCTGGGGCGGAAGCCAGAGAGGGAAGATCCCACCCAGAAAACCTTTGTGTCCAACCTGCGTCACTTCCAGCTCTACCGTTTTAAAAAGTCACACACAACTAAGTGAATATTTAATGGAAAGTTTACAGTGTTGATCTCAGTGTTTCAGCCGTTCAAAAACAATAGGCTTCTCTGCTGATTATAGTGAACTAGGAACACAGGAAAGATTGGAGGATAAGAATAAAAATCTCCCCAAATTTCATAACCAAGAAGTAATCACTGTTGAGGTTTGGGTGTATTTTCTTTCTAGGTATAGTCCTGAGTTATCTCATTGTTCTCATAATACCAGGTCATAAGTGCTTACCCGTGAAATTAAAAAGTTAGCCATAGATATAAAAGCGTCAGAGAAGTTCTGAAACAGAGCCCCTGATGCTATGTTTCAAGTTCTGCAGGAAAGATGAGGCCCCCAGGCTTTTTGCTGGATGGCACTCAAGCGTGAGCAGCAGACAGGGCACTGCGCGGTCAGAGAACTTGGTGATGGGGCTTCCCCTACCCCTTTGCCCACCTCCTGGTGCCACAAGGCTTAGGTGAGGTCCCAGGCTAGAAAGCCTTGAGCCCCCCAAGAGGAGGGCCTGGTTTCTGTTTTGGAGGGAGAGCAGGTCTTCACCAACACTTGAAGATGGATGGAGAAGGGTGTGTGTGTGTGTGTGTGTGTGTGTGTGTGTGTGTCCTTTTCCACTAGCAGGTCTTCACCAACACTTGAAGATGGATGGAGATGGGGTGTGTGTGTGTGTGTGTGTGTGTGTCTGTGTCTGTCTGTCTGTCTGTCTGTCTCTCTCTCTCCTTTTCCACCCTGTAATCTGTTTGGTGATCCTCCTGGAGACTCCAGTCTCCTCTCTGGGGAGCCTTGATCTGTGGACCTTGTACCTGCGGGGCGTAGGTGGTCGCAGGATGGCTGTCCTCTACCCCCACCAAGGGAGTGGAGTGAGACCTCTCCACTCTGGAAGTTACTGCATCTGTTACCCTGAAAGATTTTCAGATCAGATGGCCTCCCCACCCTGGAGGACATGTGTGGAGTTTGGTACCTTTGTTTTTTTCCTGCTCCAGCCCCTGTGGAAGCCTGCATGCACCCAGGGAGGCCCTGTCCTGCTGGCAGGTGGCTGAGAACCTCCACTCTGCTGGCGGTGCTGTCCCCGACAGCCCTCTGGGTCATCATTTACAGGAAAGCTCCAAAGAAAAAATAACTAACCCCACGGCTGCTGTTGCTGTAGCCACTGGCAGAGGCTTCTGGTCTCCACCTCTAGCACCTGTGTTTTTTATTCCATCTAGAATGAACAGGGAATCTGAATTCCATCGGTAATCATTTTGATAGCTGTTGGGGGAGGGATGTTTATGAGGATATTAATATTAATTAATACTAACATACTAATTGATAGTAATATTACTAATCCTCACTGGAATTGATGTAGGGCTTTGCAGTTTGCGAATTACATCTTATATACATTGTTTCGGTTAATCTTCTCAACAGCCCTGGAACATTGGAATTATCCTGCGTTTTTTTGTAGATGGATAGACTGAGACTCAGAAGGAGGACTTTGCCTAAGATGTGGTAGAAGGAAGCACCCAGGCTTTTGATTTCGAAACCTGCGCCTTCGCTACTCTGAGTGGCCCCGCAGGAGAGCTGTGCCCTCAGAGAGCCTGCAGTCCCATGGGGAGGTCCAGCAGATGGAACTGATGCTTAGTCTTAGAAAGTGCATAATAGATGATCAGGTCGAAGCTGTAGGGGCCCCAGGAGGCAGCAGTCTGCTCTGCCTGCGGTGGGCTGAGGAGCCAAGGCTCCCTGGGGGAAGGGAGGCTGAGCTGGGGGTGCTGATGGACAGTGGAGGTTGGCGAGGGGGAGGCGGGGAAGGCTTTCCAGGTAGTGGGACCACCTCGAGCACCCACAGAAGCATGAGACACGGGGGTCAGAGGATCAGAGGCCACGCGAGCTCTCCTGGGGCATTTGAGGTCGCAGCCTCACCTCTAGGAGGGGGAAGTATTCTACATGAGTTTGTCCAGGAGTTTTGAACAAATAGGAGGTGTGAGAATCTAGGTTTACCAAAGTAGTACATAATTTGCTTTACAAAGAAAGGTTGATGCGCTGTGCATTGGTTAGAAAACGTTTAATAGCAAGAGCCTCAGTGCGTTTAAGTATGACTTGATTGACAGGAGTTCCTGTCCCTCCCAGCCTGTCGGAGAGGAGCCTGGGCTGGGGGACGGGAAGGCTGGCGACGGTTCTTCCTCTCCAGCACTGGCGTTGGTGTGCTGAGAGGTGTCTTCCACTCGGTGGGGGGCAGAAGACCATTTCTTTCATTCACACTTCTCAGTAGATGGGCTGGATTTGTGGAGGTGGGAGGAAGCCCCGCCCCCTGCTTGCTGCATTTGCCCAGCTGTCCTCACTCACAGGGAGGACACGAGGGATCCAGAGACCCGCCTCCATCCTCCGCCAGCCACCTGCTTGAAGAGTGAGGTTTAGGTAGCCATTACTGTCAGGCTCACATGTTACGTAACATGTGGACACAGCAGTGGTTGTCGTGGTGCTTGAGTGTCTTGCCTGGCTGTGGTGTCCCTACAGCTTGTGCGGCGGAAGCGGCAGGAGGTGCTTATCACTCATATGGGATGGTCAGCCTGGAGGCACTTGACCCTCTTGGGCTCTGCACTCCCACCCCCTCCCCGCCAGGCCTGCTTCTAGTGCACACTCTGTGGCCCGCCTGCTCCTCCCCTGGGCCCTGGCACCTTTGCCCAGGGAGACCAATTATGGCTGGGTGTCATGGTGACTCCAGTCACTGTCCACTCTTCCTCCTGCCCTGGGACCAGGGCGTCAGAGCCCGTCTGTGCTGGGAAGGGCTGAGGGGCTGAGGCAGTCTGGCCCTTCTCTTACAGGTGAGGAAATGCAAGTTCACGGACCAGGGCACTGGGGAAGTTGGGGCTAATCCGGGTCCAGAACCATCTCCTGATGCAGCGCTCTGCTGAAAATGGGGCTTTTCTCTACCGTTTCTTCGTCTGGGCACCCTTAAAACTACAGTGTGTCAGTATTTTTCCCAACAATTTGGCTTATTTCTTAGATGAGCAATTCAGATGTATCCTGTCTGTCCAGCAATGTTTGCAAAATTAGAGATGCTTGCACACTTTGGCCACAGCTGCACTTCCAGCAACTTGCCCCGCAGATGCACTAGTGTGTACACGGAAGGAGGTATCTGCAGGTTAGTCCCTGCTGCTTCATTTGTAATAGCAAAACATTAGAAGCAGCCTGACTGTTCGTCAGTAGGGGGCCAGGGACAAATTATGGTCCCTCTGAGCTGTGGAATACTGTGCAGCCATAAAAAATATGAGGGAGACTCCACGCATGGATGTGGAGTGGTCACCCAGATGGATTGCTGTGAAAGAAGTGGGCGCAGGGCCGTGTACTCTGTGTAGAAGTACAGGAAAATCACGCGAGCATTTGCTCGTGTGTGTTACACAGGGCCTCTGGGGAGTCACAAGAAGTTGGTGGTTGTGGGGCCTCTGGGACGGGCTGGTGCTGGGACGTTCACTGCAGACCTTTCATTCCTTTGGAGTGCCGAATCATGTGGACATAGGGCTGTTTTCAGAAAAATTAAATAAAGTGAAATAAGAACCAGAAGAAGTGTATCCCCACCTCTAGTCCAGCGCAGGAAGATCAAGACTCTGGCCACCCGCTCAAGACCCTCCAGCTTCACTCAGGCCCCTGACCACTGTCCGAGCGGAAATATGTGCTTGGGTCTCTCAAAGGGGCTGGGTGTGAGGGTTGGGGTGTTTCTTGGTAAATCCGACCCCCAGCCCCAGCCCTGGAGAGATGTAGGCGCTCCCCCATGGCCCCTCCGAAACACTGCTTTTGGCGGACTTGTCATCTTAAATCCCTTCTCTCATATGCTCACTTTCTGACCTCTGAAACCTTCAGGGGCTTACCTCCTGACACAAAGATAAAGTCCCTGTCCCAGGCCCTCTTTTTGAGGCCTCTTCTTGAGCCACTCTTGACTAGTCACTCTTGCCTCCGTGATGTCCCACCTGCAAGCCTTTGCTCACGCCGTCCCCTCTGCCTGCCTGCCTTTCCCTCCCTGGCGGTCTCTGCATGCCCAAGTCCTATCTGCCTTTCAAGGCCCAGCTCAGTTTCCGGCCCTGGCGGCCCTCTGACCTCCCCTACTTCTTTATCTGTTCCTCTTGGCTGGCACTTAAGGCTTTTTACATTGTGTCCTAGGTGTCTGATCCCCCGCCCGGGCTGCCGACTCCTTTAGGGCAAAATCCGTGTCATGCACACAGCCCCTGGATTGTTAGCTGTTTGCCGAGTGGGTGAATGGTGGGGCTGGAAGCTGGAGGGGGCAGGGCCTGTTTGACATCTGTGAACCCCAGTGCCTGGCACAGGCAGGCCCAGCCTCGCAGCAGGACAACAGCAGCCTCGTGCCTGAGTGTCTGTGTGCATTCTTTCCTTGCGTCCTCTCGAGGACCCCTGAGCTCAGCTGCTGTGATGCCCCCTTACAGATGAAGAGGGCAGGCAGACATCGCGTCCAGGCCGCACAAAGAGAGGTAGGACTGGAACACAGGTCTGGCTGCCTCCAAAACTGCATTTAATCAGATGATTCTGTCACTTCCTCCAAATCCCGATAATACTGATACCCTTGGCCCACTCTCATTACCTGTCCCACTGACCACAGACAGCCTGTTTTTTGTTTTTGAGGAAGATTAGCCCCGAGCTAACTGCTGCCAATCCTCCTCTTTTTGCTGAGGAAGACTGGCCCTGAGCTAACATCCATGCCCATCTTCCTCTACTTTATATGTGGGACGCCTGCCACAGCATGGCCTGCCAAGCGGTGCCATGTCCGTACCCGGGATCCGAACCGGTGAAACCCGGGCCGCCGAAGCAGAACATGCGCACTTAATCGCTGCACACCCGGCCAGCCCCAGGTATTATTTGAGCTTACTTTCTTCCCTACTCCACTGTAAGCGCTTAAAGGGTTAGTCTTGTCTGAGATACTCTGTAGACTTAGCACATAGAAGGGGCTCAAAGGTATATCTTTATACTTTTAAACTTTTTAAGGAGTTTAACTTACGACAGCAAAGTACACTAGTCTTAGATGTGCCACACAATGGGTTTTACTTCTGTAAGTATCCATATAAATCACTCTCCAGATCAAGCTGCAGAACATTCCTGGGACCCCAGGGGGCTCCCCAGGGCCTCCTCCCTGCGTGACCACTACTCACACCTCATCACTGTTGACTGGTTTTGACCTTCCCGTAAATGGAATCATGCAGAAAATACTCAGTGAGATTGGCCCATGTGTGTACAGCAGTCCTTGCTCTCTGTCGCTGCTGCCTAGGAGTCCGCTGTTTGAATAGATCACTGTTTATCCATTCTCCTGAGGATGGGCGTGTGGGTTGTGGCTAGCCTTTTGCTGTGATAACAGGGCTGCTATGAAATGCCTTGTTTTTGTCTGTGGGACACGTGCAATCGTTGGGGTACACCTGGGGTGGAACGCTGGCTCAGCCCACTCAGTATTTGCGTGAATGAAATTCGGGTTGGGATTTCTCCCCGAGGTCACTGCGGCTGCAGCCGGGCTTCTTGCTGCAGGGGTCCCAGGGCTCAGGCGGGTTAGACAGCCTGCTCCCACGGGGCAGGGGACTGTTGAGCTTCAGGATGCTGCATCTGAAGGGGACCTGTGTGCTCAGTGCTGGGTGGGGTTTAGCTGGCTGGAAAGGGTCACATTTGGAGGGACACAAAATCCAGCTAAAGAGGCTGAGCTTGGCCCCTTGGTTCTTAGTTTGGGAGAAAACTGAGATGATCAAGATTTGGCTTAGTATGTATTAATAAATTGAAAGGCTTAATGACAAGGCTGAATTAAGCAAGGCCTCGCTGAAGGATTTGGATTACTTTGTTGTTCCCTTTTATTTCTGCCCCTGCCCCCACAAGTGCAGGACAGAAACGCGATGGGATAACTTTTCTTTCCTGGTTGAGATTTGTGGGAACTAGGCCCCAGGAGAAGGGGAGCGATGTGGAGCCGCTAGCTGGCCTTGCTTGTCTGTGTTGATTCAGGGGAGTGGGACAGAGAGGGGACCGTGGCCCTCGGGAGGGCATGTGATCCTTTTTCCAAAGGCTCGCGGGGCAGAACTGCCCAGACTCTGGCTGCTCTTCCCTCTAATCCCTCTGGAGGAGGCCCGGGCTGTGGGTTGCTGACCTCCTCTGATGTGGGTCAGCCTCCCCCACAAAGGCAGCCACCCAGAAGTTCACCGAGGCAAACGCCCCGGGAGCAGGAGGACTCTTGTCATCCCCAGGCAGCTGAAGTGGGAGCAGAGTGGCACTTCAGATCAACAGTGCCCAAGTCAAATTCCACCTGGCGAGCTACGTTGAGATGGGAGTTTCTCCATATATATTTTAAAAACGTTTTTTTTTAAATGTATTTAACAAAAATCCCTCCCAGGCTACATTAGTATTCTGGAGGCGTGCGTGCAAATGGAATGCCAGCTTAGCTTGGCCTGCGGGTATGTGGCAACTGCCCGAGTGAGCACTTCATGGCTGCAGCTCAAAAGGGTTTGGATCTGAAACTAATGAATGAAAATATGACTTCAGAAGGTTTAAAAAAGAGCAAACAACCAGAGACAGGACTGGCCTAGGTCTCAGAGTGTGCTGGTAATGTGAATGCCCAGCCTGAAGGATGAAATGGGGGTGAAATAGGAGAGTGGTCACGATAGATAACATTATCTAGTGCTAGGCCGTGTTCTGAGGGCTTTCCTCTGTTAACTGTATTCCTCGCAGCTCGCTCTCAGGGAGGTGTGGCTGCAGCCCTGCTCATATGCCTGCTGAGGGGGCAGGCTCCCATCTCGCGGTCCCACTCCCCTTCAACCAACACAGACAAGGAAGCTGAAGCAAGGCGAGGTGATGGACCTTGCCCATGGATACACGGCTAGTAAGTGGCAGTGCTGGAAGCCAAGTCTAGGTGGTCTGACTCAGAGCCCACCGCTGTCTAGCAATACGGCAAGGGCACTGTGTGGAGCCTTTTACCAGGGGACTGTGGACAAACTCCTTAGCCCTCCCGGCCTCTCTTTCCTCATCTGCAAACAGGTAGTGTTAATTTCCTGCTGCTGCTGTCACAAATTGCCGGAAACGTAGTGACTTAAAATGCAAATTTATCATCTTACAGTTTTGAGGTCAGAAATCCAAAAGGTATTTCACTGGGCTAAGGTGTTGGCAGGGCTGTGTTCCTTCTAGAGGCTCTAGGGGAGTCTGTTTCCTTGCCTTCTGCAGCTTCTAGAGGTTACTTGCATTCTTTGGCTCGTGGCCCTTTCCTCCATCTTCAAAGCCAGCAGCGTGGCATCTTCAGATCTCTCCGCTTCCATCACACTGCCGTCTGGGCACTCTCACTCTCCTGCCTCCCTCTTCTGCGGACCCTTCTGGTTATGTCTGGCTGACCCAGATAATCTGGGCAATCTCTTTATCTCAAGATCCTTAGTTTAAATCATCCCTGCGAAGTCCGTTTTGCCAGGTAAGGTAAAATCTTCACAGATTTAGGGATTCAGGATGTGGACATCCCTGGGAGGTCTTCAGCCTTCTAATAGGAAATCTGGGGATGGCGGTAAAAGTGGGGTATCCCCCAAACATGAAGTAAAAATGACTCTGAGAATAAAATCTAGGCGAGACAGTGAGATGCTTGCTGAAATACCTAAATTCCAAGGCAGGTGGCTGAGTTTAGTGACTACACAAAGTTTTGTAGCTTTTCTGGATGGGTATCTTCAGAGGGTAGTCAGCCAGAAGACATCTTCCCTTGAGAAGGATGCGGGTGGAGGCTGTATGAGGGAAGCGAGCATTTGCGTCACTTGAGTTGTCTAGGGCTTGGTGTGGTTCATCAGGCCTTGCCAGTGCCTGGTTTGAATTTACTCAACACCCCCCCACTTCCTCATACTCTGATGCTGTGCTCTCAAGCGCCCTTCTGGCTACTGGTCTGGCTCCCGGGGCCCCTGCTCGGAAGTGGAGAGAACAGTCATAGACTGGCACTCCTCCTTTTTCTTGTGAGTTGGGTTTGCCTGACCATGATCCCTGGAAGCCTGGCTTTCTGGAGCCATGAGGTGAGCTCCATCCAGCCCTGTGGCTTGGTGGCCCAGCAGGGCTCTGCATCCTGGTGCTCCCCAGGGGCCTGTTACCCCTGCCTGGATGCTCTGATTGCAACAAGAGCCCTTCACATGGCTGTCAGGAGGGCTTTGTCAACTGTAGAGTGCCACGGGTGGTCTGTCAGTCAGGCCACACTGCCCACTCCCACAACCCCCATCTTTAACAGCAGACTGGTCTGCATCTGGCACACCCTGTCTGGGTACACCTCGGCCGAGTGTCTGTCAACATACTGTCTCCATGCCTGTGTCCATGCTGTTTCCTCTGTCCCCAGAGCAATCATTCAGCAACTACTTTTTCAGCATGGTACACAGTCCCTGTCCTCATGGAGCCCTGCTCACAGGTGTTAAGGGAACAAATCTAATCACAATTATGGTAAATGCTGCAGAAGACCAGGGAAGATGTGCCACGTACAAACTGTAATAGGTCATGGAAGGTGATAACTGTCAAGGCAGGTGGGCATAAAGATCTTTTGCGGGGGGCCAAGAGAATGTTCCATTCCCCAGGGTTAGTGTGGTGGAGATGGAGGGTGTTGCAGTCTTAGAGTTGGAAGGACCTGCAAAGGGCAGACATTCATTCGGTCGTTCCCTTATCCAGCCAGAGCATACCTTGTGCTACCTACGCCCAGGCTCTGAGATGGGTTGTGGGGGTCAGAGTTGCATGTAAGACATGACCTCTGACCTCCAGAGGGTTGCAGTCTAGTTGGGAAGAAGACAGGCAAGAGTAAACTACCCTCTGTATGTTCCTCCGGCCCCAGGGGACTTCTCGCCCTGTTTGATTGGGAGCTTCCTTATTCTAGAGGCAGCCAGAACATTGCTAGATTGTTCCAGTTGATGAAAACATCTTTATCTTGGCAGACTCTCGCCTTCGTGTTGCTCCCATCAGGTGAAGCGGGTTGTGTCCTGATGGAGCACATAGAACAAGTCCTTTTGCCCTCCTTGCTGTGGCCTCTCCACGTCGGAAGATGTACGTGAGACAGTGTGACTCAGCCTCCATCCTCTCCCCTCACCCAGCCCATCCCTCCCTCCAGCCAAACATCCAGGCCCTTCAGTTGAGCTCTGGAAAGTGTCAGTGGTGGGGAGGGGACTAAGTGACAGTGTGGAGCAGGTGGCATTAATGCCAGGCATTCAGACAGTCAGTGGATTGATTGATTCTTCTCTTCTGAATCCCTACTCTGTCTGGCCCTGTGCTAGACCTGGAGATAGATGACTCAGGTGTGGGGAGACAGGAACGCTGTCAGAACCGACCTTTAATACTGTGGCTGAGCATACTGCCCCACAGTGGGGCAGGAGTGGGCTGGCCCTTGGGTGAGGCTGTGATGTTTAGGATGATGTGAGGAGTTGCCATTCACCATGGGGACCAGGGCACAGGGCAGGGTGCATTGGCACAGAGCTGGGGGCTACACGTGCAGGGACCAGTGTTGCCTGCACTCGGGGAGGAGGCAGGAAGGGAGGCTGGGACCCAGCTGCCAAGGGCCCTGGGCTCTCTGCAGAGGAGTTAGGACCACCTCCCGCCGTCAGATCCTGACATGTTCTCAGAGGATTTCAGGTCAGGAGGAGGGACGTGGTCACATTTGAAAATAAGGGAAAAAATAAGCCACACTTGATTCCTGATTCCTGCTGCTCGGGAGGACAGTGCAGGCCCATGTCCCTTCTCCACCTTCCTGGAATCCAGAACACTTGAAATCCCAAAGGTTCCTCCTAAGTCTGCAGCAAACTAATTTTGTGGCAAAAATCTGACCTGAATTGATGTGAGACTAATTATGGTCTTTAAAAATATCTCAAGTTTCTCTATGGAAATAATATGTGTTTGGTTTGAGGTACTGCCCAGACCCCTCTGGGGGTGTCAGCATGCACACACCATATACAGCACCATAACCCTTTCTAAAATCTTGAAAACTCTGAATTCCTAAACTCATTTGGCCCAAGGGCCCTGGCTACAGCATGGTGCAGCCAGGAAACAAATTCAGAGACATCCAGTCACCTGCCCAGTTGCAGCTGGGTGGTGGCTCCAAGATTGCAGCTCAGTTTCCCTGACTCAGAGCCTAAGACAAAGTAGGCTGTGGCCTGGCCTCTTGCAGTGTGCAGGGCAGTGTGCAAATGAGGACACAGGTGTGAGGCCACCGGGAGAGAGGCTGGACCGAGTCTTGACTGCTTTCTGTCTGACTCAGCCTGGGACGGAGGGAGCCAGCTGGACGACACAGGTGTAAGGACAGAGAGGCAGAGGAGCTGGGGAGAAGAGGGGAGCGTGTCAGGGCCTGGCTTTCCCCCTGCTTTCAGCCCCGCTCTTCGGCTTTCCTTACTCACACATACCTATCAGTAAAAACCTTTTGGGGCACGCACCCCAATATATGGGTGTCGATGTAGTTACTATATACGTATGTCACTTCACTGTTCTACTACCTACATCCTAGAACCTACACCAAAATTAGAAATCACAAGATGAACTAAAGATGTAATAATTTAAAAAAAATTTTTATTTTCTCGGTGGTACAAAAACCTTCTGGCTTTGTATGCTTGATTATTTTTGGAAATTGTGCGTTTACGCTCTGGGAGAGAGCAGTTGGAAGGTCTGGCTTGACATTCAGTTTGTTTAGCTGCTTGGTCTTAATGGCTGTTCTGCCGGGGACATGTAGCTGCACACAGGAAACGCATCACTGGCTTGCTTTCTAAATCAGGTTACTCGTTTTCCCGTCCCATCCACTGAGTATGTGGAGGATTTGTGGAAATTTGGCTAGTACATTTCCATCCTCCCTGCTGCCAATCAGATGTTTTTGTAAACTAAATGGAAGGTATTTTATTTTAAAGTTCTTAACGCATGAGTCCAAAATCCACTCGCTTTGGAAATTTTTAAACAGATTAGAAAATTCTGTTACGTAGGTTTTTAGGAGTTCAGAAATGAGAGTTTTTGTAAGTTACAGACTTACATTGTTTTCGGTAACAAAATCCTGCGACAGTAGAAAGATTTCCCAATGTCCTTGCCCAGAACGCTGTGCCCTAGCCTGGCTTTCTTTCAAGGAGCAGCTCCTTTCTCAGTGTTGGGATGACGTGCCTTTCTCATCGGGGGACATATTCAACACGTTTAAGGACGTTTTGAAAACGTCACTGGGAAGCATATCTGACAGCCAGTGGTCATAGAAAAAAGTGGGCAAATTTGCAACAGTTTTTTTTTGTAAAAGAAACATGTGATGAACTCAGTTGTTAGGTTTGACAGGTTGTTTTGATTGCTTTTCTACAAGATAACCAGTCAGTGTCTGATAGGATTTCCTGCGTCATTGCCCATCTCATTGCAAATTTTGTGGAAAATTCTGCTGTTCTACTGTCTAAAGCTTGTTATTGTGGAAAATTTCAAACACACAGAAGTAGAGCAAATAGTATAATGAGTTTCTACCCATCAGTCACTCAGCTTCAACAGTTAGCAATGTCTTGCAATCTTGTCGCATCTTTCTCTCTCCCCCTTTTACACAGTAAATCCCAGACATCGTGTTATTTTTCACCCTTAAATAGTTCAGGATGAGGGACCAGCCCGGTGGCGCAGCGGTTAAGTTCGCACGTTCCGCTTCTCGGCGGCCTGGGGTTTGCCAGTTCGGATCCCGGGTGCGGACATGGCACCGCTTGGCACGCCATGCTGTGGTAGGCTTCCCACATATAAAGTAGAGGAAGATGGGCATGGATGTTAGCTCAGGGCCAGGCTTCCTCAGCAAAAAAGAGGAGGACTGGCAGTAGTTAGCTCAGGGCTAATCTTCCTCAAAAAAAAAAAAAAGTTCAGGATGCATCTCTACTTGATGACGACTTTGTGTGTGTGTGTGTGTGTGTGTGAGAGGAAGATTCACGCTAATCTAACATCTGTGCCAGTCTTCCTCTATTATGTATGTGGGATGCCCCCACAGCATGGCTGAGGAGTAGAGTAGGTCTGCACCCTCGATCCAAACCTGCAAACCCAAGCTGCCGAAGTGGAGTGCATGGAACTTTAACCACTTGGCCACAGGGCTGGCCTCTGATAAGGACTTTTTAAAAACCTTTTTGGCTACAACTAAAGACCCACAACTAAAATATACAACTATGTACTAGGGGGATTTGGGGAGAAAAAGCAGAAATACAAAAACCAAAACAAACATTTTTGTTTTGAAATAATTAGAGGCGCAGGAAGTTGCAAAAATAGTACATAGAATGCCATGCGCTGTTCATCCCCCAGTGGTGACGTCTTACGTCACTTAAACCAGGAGTGGGCATTAGCACAGTGCCGTTAACCAGACTGCAGGCCTGATTCACTTCTCACTGTCTATACGTGTGTGGTTCTGTGCGATTTTGTCACCCGTAGACCAGCGTAGCTACCACCACTCTCAAGATCCACAGTGTCTCAGCACCTGGAGGGAACTCCCTGTGCTGCCCTCTTTGTGTTTGTGCACACGTGTTCCTTGTTGTCCTCTGCCAACCACTCATCTGTTCTGCATCTTTATCGATTTGTCATTTTGAGAATGTTGTGTAAATGGAGCCAGACAGTATGTGACCTTTTGGGTTTAGCTATTTTCACTAAACACATGTCCTCGAGCGCCATCCACATTGCTGCCTGTATCAGTAGTCTGTTCCTTTTTGTGCTGAGTGGTATCCCGTGGTCTGGGTGCACAGGGTTTAACCTTTCATCTGTTGAAGGACATCTGGATTGTTTCCAGGTTTTGGCGATTACAAATACAGCTGCTGTGAACATTCATGTGTAGGTTTTTGTGTGAACGTAAGTTTTCATTTCTCTAGAATAAATGTCTAAGAGTGATTACTGGGTTGCATGGTGAGTGCATGTTAGTTTTATAAGAAACTTCCAGTTTTCCAAAGTGGCTCTACCATTTTATATTCCCACCAGCAATGTGTGTGATGTCCAGCTTCTCCGCCTCCTTGCCACCCTTTGATGTTGTCAGCAGTTTGTATTTATGAGTGTGTGGTGATATCTCTTTGGCTTTCGTTTGTGTTTCTCTGGTGGAATGATGTTGAGCATCTTTTCATGTGCTTATTGGCCCTGAATCCTTCTTGAGTAAAATGTCTGTTCGTGTCTTTTGCCCATTTTCTAATTGGATTGTTTGTTCTTTTACTGTTGAGCTTTGAGCATTCTTGCTATGTTCTAAAAGGTAGTTAATCAGATATGTGGCTTGCAAATATTTCCTGCCACTATGTGGCTTGTCTTTTCATCTTGACAGAGTCACAGCACAAGTGTTTCTCCTTTTTGTACAGTCCAGTTTATCGGTTTTTCTTTCATGGGTCGTGCTTTTGGCGTCAGGTCTAAGGAGGCTTCGCCTAAGCCTGGGTTTCAAAGATTTCTCCTGTGTCTTCTACAGATTTTAGAGTCTTACATTTTACTCTTAAATCCATGATCCATTTTGAATTAATTTTTGTATGTGGTATAAGGGTTCTGGTTAAGGTCCATCTTTTTCCCTCTGGGTGTCCAGTTGTCCCAGCACTATTTATTGAAAACATTATTCTTCCTCCATTGGTAAGGACTTTTATTTTTACATTTTCTCTTACTCTCTAACAGCCCCTCAACTGCCTTTGATTTTAAGCCACTAATTTGTTGGGGAAGCCAGGTCATTTGTCCTACGGACTGTCACCTGTTTGGTGACTTCAAAGCTGAGGCTTGCTTATGCCTCTTAAAGACTCTGCCCCAAAGTCCCTGCCACTTTGGAGCCTTCTCTGACCCTCTCCCCGGCCTTGGCGAAGGCAGTTGATGCTGCCTCTGGGCTCCCTTAGTTCTGGGCACTCACCTCTCAGTGGGGTGAGGCCTCCAGGCTACCTCTGTCCCGTAGAGCAGGCACGTAGAGGAGCTGTGAGCGCCTCGATGCCGAGGCTGTGTCTTCCAGTGTCCAGCACAGCGTCTGGAAGCTTCAGGACATCTTTGTTGGAAAGATGACTCCAGCATCTCTCCTCAGGGCCCTCTGCCATGGAGTTTAACGTTCAGTCAGTGAAGAAAATAATGGGGAGCTGCCAGAGCCTCTGGGGTCTGAGCCTCCTCTGTGCATCCCCCCGGCCTCGGGGTGTGTGGATTGTATTGAAAAAGGGGAGCCATGGAGGCCCTTCACTGGGCCCCTTTCCCTGGGGAGCAAAGGGGCTGCACCAGCCCATGTTACCCCTGCCTCTCCGGGGTCCCGGGGCTGTGCCGGGCCAACATCTTGCTGGTTTGTGGGACCTGAGCAGGCAAGGTATCCTTCCCAGGCAGGTGCCTTCCCTGAGTGTGAGAGGGCGGGACCCCGTGGCCAGCCGCCCGCCCCCACCACACTGAATGTGTGCGGGGTCTAGCGTTGTGTGCTCCCTTGGGTCCTGGGAGTGGGGCAAGTCCCAGAGACAGCCTTCGAGGAGCCGCCACCGCCTGCCTCTCCTGGGTGCCAGGGACCATGCGTCTGTTAGTCAGGACATTGCCTCAAGTATTTTCACGGGATATTATGAAAACCTCGAATCATTTGGTACTACCCAGGCGGCCATAAAACCAAAATCTGCGTCACTTTCCTCACGTCTGAGATGTAGAAGATGCTACTTACTTCAAAGTTGCTGTGAGGAAACACATGAGCTAGTGTTGGGGAAAATGGGTTGTGGACCGTGAGGGCTGCCTGAGAGTACAGCGAATGGTTGGTAAGTCACAGGGCGCCGGCGCGGAAACATGGCGCATGGGTCCGGCTGCAGAAGCATCCCAGCGTCGTGGCCTCCCCTCCTTGCAAGGAGAGTCCCAAGCCTGTGGTAGTGCTTGTGTCCTGCTTGGAGCCTCTGGAGCGGGAGGGACAGCTCCTCCAAGGCCCCCAGTTGGTAGGCGATGGGGAGACAATGTGTTTATAGGACCTGGGTTTCAGCCTTGGCTCTGATTTTGGGGCAAGTCACCCACCCTCTCTGAGTGGATTTCTTCTTGTGAACTAAATGACCTGTGTGAGGAATGTGCGAGAACTCTGAGTGTTGAGTGTCACTCTGGGGCTCACAGGGGCGCTAGAGTCTGAGTGAGCTCAGCCCCGGGAAGAAGCTGGGCCTGGAGCCTTCTCCCAGGCTCCACTTGCTGAAGAGACAGGCTGGCAGGTGTCCCCTCCCTGTGGGCAGGATCAGAGCTCAGTGCTTGCCCCTTGCCACTGGGGAGTCCACACAGGGGCCTCTCAGTATTGCCTTTAGTCAAGAACAGAATGTCCTTTGACACTCCTCACCCTTGCTCAGAAGGGGAAGAATTAGGAGTATTTGCACTTCCTCTAGTACCCCCCCACCCCAATTCCCTGTGTTTATTCATTTAATTTGGGATGATAGACAAAGATGATGATCTACAACCCAAATCTTCTGTTTTAAGAAATATTTCTGGCCCTGTTTTTCAATTTTGCAACCATACTTACAGGAGCTATTCTTAGACTTGTCACTGTGTCTCTTTTTCAAAGCTTGCCACCAGGCTTTATATAGACACCTTCTCCATTTTTGAGATTCTTTATATAGATGCCTTCTCCACTTTTGAGTTTTTAATCTAGAGTCATCTCTTGGTCGATGTGTTAGAGATCGCTTATTTTTACAGGAAAATAGGAATGTAAAGGGCTCTCCTGGGTAAAAACTTAGAGCTAAGAGCAGACGTGGTGCAGGTGAGGGCAGAGGATGCCGGAGACGTTGGAGAGGGGCCAGGGCGAAGCCAGGAAGCGTGGGGAGACAGTGGGTGAAGAACCTTTTCGTCTGGGGTCAGGCTGCGGGCCTGGGGGCAACCCGGGAAGGCCCAGGGAGACCTCCCATTGGTCGGTATGTTCTGGCCGAGAGTATCAGCTGAGACTTGGAAGGGACTGTGAGAGGTCGTCTGGGCTGACCTCGGGGTTCCAGCTGAGATGGTCAGGTTTAGGGGCTTGGCCATTTTCTGGGTTCAGCAGCAGAGACCCTCTAGGGCCCGGCAAGTCTGTGCGGGGCCCACGGTTGGCCGTGGTGGAGCTGGGGCTGGAGTTCCGGCCAGGCCCTTTCCAGGGTCCACATTCCCCACGTTACCTCATTTGCTCAGTGGTTAGATGTTCCTCTGGTCGCTTTGCAGGCTCGTCTTCCAGGCCTCTGCTGCAGGGAGACTCGGTGACCCCAGGATGGTGTTGACCAGCTTGTCAACAGATGGCAGCACTGAAAGGGATGCCCGTCAAGGCCCTGGGGCTCAGATGCCCGTGGGTATAGGAGCGGCCAGCCTCCCGGGAGTGGCTTTGCCCTTTGAAAGTGGTTCCAGCCTCCAGCCTGGCACTGGTCCCTGTTTGTAAACTTGCAAGAACCCTAAGGACATCTCTTCTTGGGTGGCCTCTGGGTTACTTTTCAATGAAATTGTTAATTTGTTACCACAGGTACTGAAATTGTGGGGCCGACATGGGAGTCCAGCTAGGGTATCTGGGCGGGACCCTGGAATGCTGTCCTGTGTCCTGCCTGCTCCCATCTTTGCTTTCCCACCCGGAATCTTCCTTTATGCCAATTTCCTCAACTCTCTTTTCTGCTGCTCTGTGAAATACCTCAAATTCTTTTGGAAATATAGAGTGAAAATCAACAGATAATAAAGTAGATGTTATAAATCGTCTTGGTGCTGGGGATTCAGAGATGGAAATGTAGTCTTGCCTCAAAGAGTGACAGTCTTGGGAGGAGAACATAGAAGCAAATGACAGACCCTCTTTTTACCTGTAACAACAGAGGTGTGTAAAACGGATAGAAGTGTCTGATTGGGGCTGGCCCCGTGGCATAGTGGTTAAGTTTGGCATGCTCCACTTCGGTTCCTGGGTTCATGGGTTTGGATCCTGAGTGAGGACCTACACCACTTGTCAGCCATGCTGTGGCAATGACCCACGTGTAAAACAGAGGAAGATTGGCATACATGTTAGCTCAGGATCATCTTTTTCAGCAAAAAAGAAAAAAAGGAATGTCTGATCGGAGAGCGTGCTCGGGGCAGGCTCTTAGGAAGAGTGGTACCTGCGCTGAATTAAAAGATGAGCAGTTTGAAGGCGCACAGAGGGGGGTAGGACCACAGAGTCTCCAGAACAGCACAGCTGGATGGTGAGGAATGGGCGTCAGCCGTTAGGGGAATTGGAGAGAAATAGCAAAGGAAGGCACACGCCCTCAGGAGATGACCTCCTTGCTGGACTGGGAAGTGTGAAGATGTACAGATCCAGCAGGTGTTCACTGAGCACCTGCGGTGTGCCCAGCACAAGTGCCGGAGATCTAGTCGTGAGCAGAACAGTGCCCCTGCCCTCGGGGAGCTTGAGTCCAGTGAACGAGGCAGACAGTTAACAAATATATGAGTAAATGTAGTTTGTCACATGGAGGCAGATGGCAGTGAGTGCTCTGGAGAAAGAAAGCAAAGAGGTCAGCAGTGCCTGGGGTGGGGGAGGCATTGCCACGTTTGAGCAGGTGGTCAGGGCAGAGACCTAAAGGTAGTGCAGGAGCAAGCTGTGTGTCTGGGCAGAGAGACAGCCAGTGAAAAGGCCCTGTGGCAGGAGCAGGCTTGGTACGTTCAGGGAGCAGCAGGAGGCCAGTGTGGCCGGAGTGGTGGATTGAGGTGGGATTGTGGGAGATGAGACAAGATGAGAGAGCCATGGAGAGTCCATTGGGCAGTCTTGTGGGCCATTTTAAGGACAGCAGCTTATACTGCAAAGAAGACAACAGCTACTGGAGAGTTTTGAGCAGAGGAGGGGCCTGGTCTGGCTAATGTCTTGGAACGGCTCACATGGCTTTTGTGTGGGGCTTGGACAGCAGGGGCAAAAGCAGAAGCAGAGAGACTGGTCAGGAGCCTGTTCCATTAATCCAGGGGAGACACGTTGGGGGCTGGGACCAGCCTGATGGCTCAGGCCACAGTGACCTGTGGTCAGAGTCTGGTTGTATTTTGAAGGTGGATGTAGAGACCTGGGTGATTCTTTCCAGCACTCTCCCTCACCCTGGAAGGAGGCTAACATTGTGATTTCCTCTCTCGTAGGCCAACTCGTCACTTACTCCAAGGGTCTGCAGCCCCCTGCCGCTGGGCACGATGACGGTGAGGGGGGCCGGACTGGCCCCAGATCCAGCCTCGCCCACAACTGCGGCAGCCTCACCCAGCGTCTCTGCGATTCCCGAGGGCAGCCCCACAGCCATGGAGCAGCCTGTGTTCCTGATGACAACTGCCGCTCAGGCCATCTCTGGCTTCTTTGTTTGGACGGCCCTGCTCATCACCTGCCACCAGGTACCTGGCCAGTCAGGAGCCCCCAAGCCACAGAGCACCTAAAGGCCCTCTAGAAGGATCCTGAGAGGTTTATAGGCCAACAAAGTATTAGTTAGGCTAGGCTAGGCCAGGCCAGGCTGCAGTAATAAACCAACCCCGAAATCTCAGCGGCCTCACCAGGCGGAAGCTGACTTCTTGCTCACGTCCCAGCCCAGGGCAGGTCAGGTTCCATTTTGTGGCTCCAGCATCTTGCAGCTTCAAGGCATTGTCATCTGACAGCTGGGAGGAGGGACAAGTGGAGAAGGCACTCTGGACATTTAGCCATCTCAATCCAGAAATGACACTTGTCACTTCTTACCTTCCACGGCCAGAACTGGCCATGTGTCCAGCCTGAGCTGCAGGGGAGCCTGGGGACTGTTCAGGAGCATGTGGGTGTCAGTGACTGCTTCACAGATAAGAAAATGGAGACCCAGAGAGGGAAGAGGGCGGGGGAACTAGCCTGGTCACATACAGGTTGGTGGCAGAGCTCGGAGAGAAGTCAAGTCTCCTGTACTCGCCGTCCCAGAGGAGGCTGCTGTGGCTGAGACATGCCTTGGCTGCCCGAGGAAGGAGAAGTTTGCAGGTTGCCCAGCGAAGAGGGAAGGCTGAGCCCGTTTGTGTCCCGTCAGCTCCTCGCCTGCTGCCCTGGGATCCCCGTCCCTTCCAGAACCCGATTGCTTCCAAGGCATTTGGCTCTTAGCCGATGGAGAATGTTTGCTCTCTTCCTCCCGAGCCCGGGGCCAAATGTGAAGTCATGAGAGCTGGGACGAGAGACGCAGGCTGCTGGGCCTGAGGACCGGCTGCAGCCGTTCTTGGCATTCGTGTGTAGCTTTTATTTTTCCCCCTGCTTTCTAAAAACCACATGTCATTTTCCCAACTTGCCAGTGAGGCAGGCAGCGCTGCCTCTGTTTAACAGATGGGAAAAGGAGACACAGGAGGAGCACATCACTGCCGCCACTCAGCCAGGAAGCGCTTCCACCTTCCAGAGAAGCGAGAGTCCCGTCTGTCCCTCCCTCCATGCCAGACGTCAGTTAAGGGATGGGGCTGGGCAGGCGCCCACCTGGACGCCTGTGTTAACTCAGCTCCCCCGGGACCAGGTGTTTAGGAAGGACAGGGTCGGGGCACACACAGTGATTGAAGGCCTCCTCTGCACCATATGCCCGAGGTTCCGAAACCTGGCTGTGCGTGCAGGTGCCCGGGGAGCTTGTTACAAATGTGGTTTCCCCACCTCGTCCTTAGCTCTGATGTGGACAGTCTTGGGTGTGGTCTCGTGGACCCTGTGTCTGGGAAGCCAGCCTTGTGCCCCCCCGTGCACCCTGCAAGCTCTCCACACTCCTTGGTTTGGTGCTCACCACGGCCCTATGCTGGAAGTGTGCTGATTCATTTTACAGAGGACACTGAGGCTCAGGGTTGAGTAACTTGGTCACAGAACTAGTAAGTGGCAGAGTAGACAGCAAAGCTCGTTCCTGTCCCCTCAGCCGGGCCCCTCCTCCCGTGCTGCGGCGACAGTTGCGTCTCTGGCTGACGTGGCCTCTCTGCCCCCAGATCTACATGCACCTGCGCTGCTACAGCTGTCCCAACGAGCAGCGCTACATCGTGCGCATCCTCTTCATCGTGCCCATCTACGCCTTCGACTCCTGGCTCAGCCTCCTCTTCTTCACCAACGACCAGTACTACGTGTACTTCGGCACCGTGCGCGACTGCTACGAGGGTGAGGACACGTGCGGGGCGGCCACGGGGGCTGCACGCCCCCCCGCCTGGCATCTGGGAGCTAGAAGCCCCTCTCCCCAGTTCCTCCTCGAGGCCCCCTCACTTCTTTACCCACTTCAGGGTCTCCATCCAGGCCCAAATCGACAGGTAACAGCACACGTGTAGCCCGAGTGTCACCTTGCGGGGGCCCTGTGCGATGTGCCTCCCAAACGGCTTTACAGACACCTGGAGGCAGGGAGCCTCTCCCTGGGGCTCGTTCCTCAGTTCCGGCATCTCTGATGGGGAGGGGGCAGCAAGGAAGTGGTCCATTTGTAGAGAGAACCACAGGTACAGATGAATCAGGGCTTTATCCTTAGGGCCGTGGTAAAGCGGTGGCAGGGCTGGGCCTCCATCCCCACGTTTGTTAACTCTGAGGGCTTTGTCCCGGGAGAAGCCATATGTGCCACCCAAGAAGGCGACTCGCTCCGTTTCAGGGGCCTGTGTTCTCACGTGTGGTGTAGAAGCGTTGCCTGCTCCGGTGCTGAGCTCCAGGCACGGGCCGGGCCCTCTGCTGGGTGCTGGGCTGCAGAGGACGGCCAGCCCTCACCCCACCTGCCCTGCGGGAGTCTGTGCCACCTGAGCAGTCACCACGAGGAGACAGGAAAGCTCTCTCACGGGGCCCAGGAGCCCTGGCCTGGGAAGGTGCTGGACAGTTGTG
Source organism: Equus quagga (assembly GCF_021613505.1). Classification (NCBI taxonomy): domain Eukaryota; kingdom Metazoa; phylum Chordata; class Mammalia; order Perissodactyla; family Equidae; genus Equus; species Equus quagga. The sequence continues at coordinate 10,814,054 of NC_060285.1, forward strand.
CTGGAGACTGGCCACCACTAAGGAGAGGCCAGCAGCTGGAGAGGGGATTGCCCTGGGAGGCAAGGATGGGGACATATACAGCCTTGCAGGCCAAACAGAGAAATTTACATTTTCTTTTTCTATTGATGCATAAAAATATGACACGATTGGAAACAATAGGTTAGAAAAATCTCCATGTCGCGGGTGCATGAAGGAGGGAGAGGCCAGAGGCCCCAAGACAGGTCAGCGATGCCCAGGCCTGCACTGGAACAGGCCAGCAGGGGTGAGGAGGAGGGGTCCTTGAATTCACCTCTGACACCCACCCTCTTGTGGTTGTGCGTTTTCCAGTTTTCCTCCTCGTACCTCCACTGCCAGTTTCAGATAGAGTGACCACATGTGGGTTTTCTTATACTGATGCCGGGCAATGCTGACCACGACTGCTTGTCTGCTCCCTTGACCCGGGAGGGCTTTGCCCCCGGCCCTGGGCTCCATGGATATTGGCGTGCAGCATACTTGTCGCCTAAGAAGCGGGAATCTCTCTTCCTGTCCTGCTTTGAACCCGTGCATCCTTGAGGGCTCCCAGGGCACAGGAAATGCCTTTGGACTTGGCGAGGAAACGCAGGCACCTAACGGGAGCACGCTGCCCCAGCCGCAGGCCCGGCCTCCTTTCCGGCCAGGGCACCTCAGGCCTTTTCCTGGTGCCTGCAGAGCTCTTCCCCCGGCCAGCTCCTCCTCCTCCTCCATCTTGACTCCAGTGTCTCCTCAGGAAGGCTCCGCCTGTCGCTCTCACTCCAGCACCCTGTCTGTGTCCTCATGGCCTTACCGCGGTTTGCGGGTCAGTGCCCACAGCGTGGACCTGGTCTGCTCTGTCTCCCTGAGTGGACTGTTAGCTGTGCGGGAGCAGGAGCGGCTGGGCTGACAGAGCCAGGCACATGGGAGGTGCTCGCTCGCACCGTATTTTTTGAATGAATAAGTGACTTTATCAAACACCTGCTCCATGCCTTGTGTTTGCCCACGTGGGGCCTCATTGAATTCCCAGGCTGGTGTTCCTGCCCGGCCCTGCCAGCTGAAAATACTGAGGCCTGGGGGGACCTGCTCAGGGCGTAACTGGGGCTCCAGTGTCTGATGTTCCTGGAGGCAGCAGAGTCCCCAGGGAAGCCTCTAGGTACCTGGGGAGCCATAAAGGCTGGGCTTGAGAGGGTGGGGCTGAGAAGCCTTTTCTGATCAGTTGCCAGCCTTGCATGAGTATCCAGGAGCAGCGTCTGCCCACCGGTTCTTCAGCAGGAAAAAGCTCTTCCCTGCCAAGGCGGGGGCCTCTCCTGTGTGGTCGGTGGGGGCAAGTGTAGGCTCCCTTCTCTGCCAGGCTCTGAAGACTGGGGTGCCTGGCAGAAGGGGGGCCGCACAGCCAGGGAGCCTCGGCACCAACCTCACTCCCTGCCCCAGAGGCAGCAGCAGGTGGTTGGGGGGCTCCCCCCGCTCCAGAAGCCTCTTTGTTCAGGCCTTGGCTGTCCCAGCCTTCCTCGCAGCCTGTGTAAAGGTCCTCGCAGCAAGCCTGCTGCCCTGCCAAGCACATCGCCTAGCAACGCTATTATCCCCTTGGCCTCTCGGAGGGAGTTTACAAACAGCCCGACAGCTGCTGTGAAGTTCAGGCTGCCCTGGAGTCCACCAGCCTGTGGTGTCTGGGTTGTGGGCGTGGCCCTGGCTTGCCCTTTTCCGCACCTCTGCACTGTGTTTCGGACCCTCTGCCGTTGTTCCCTTATCTGCAAGTGCTCCAGCTGCCCACAAGCCCTGCCACTGTGGAGGTGGTGATGGGCTGTGTCCCTTAAAATTAAAAAGAGCTCCCCATTCGTTGCCCCTCCCACCCTTCCTCCTCAGTGTCCCAAGACCCAGGAAGGGGGCAGGAATAGACTGGGCTGGAGAACTCTCATTTCAGAGCCAGCCAGGCCTGGACCAAAGCCAGCTCAGAGCCAGGCTCTCCACTGGGCACTGCGCACACATTTGCTTTTCTTTTTAACAAAATTAAAACAACTAAAATTTTAGTTTTATTGAAGTACAGATCTTCCTCGACTTAGGATGGGGTTACATGCCGATAAACTCATCGTATATCGTAAGTCAAAAATGCATTTAATACACCTAACCTATCGAACATCATCTCTTAGGTTAGCCTACAGTTGGGCAAAAGCATCTAACACAAAGCCTATTTTATAGGAAAGTGTTGAATATCTTGTGATTTATTGAATGCTTTACTGAAAGTGAACGACCGAGTGCTTGTGGGTACAGAAAGGTGGTAGGATGTCGGTTGTTCACCCTCCTGATCACGGGGCTGACTGGGAGCTGCGCTCACTGCCGCTGCCCTGCATCACGGGAGGGTGTAGTAGCGCATACCGCCAGCCCGGGAAAAGATCAAAACCCGAAACTCCAAGTACGGTTTCTACTGAACGCATATTGCTTTTGTACCTTTGTAAAGTCAAAAAATCTTAGGAACCATCGTAAGTCAGAGACCAACTGTAATAGGTGCATATGGTTGTAATGCAAAACTGCCCTGACTCCTCCTGATTCCCAAGTTCACTGTGCTTTCAACTCTTTAAACTGTTCTTTTTTTTTTCCTAGAATAACCTAAAAATATGCTTATACTGTTGATTTTTTTTTTTTTTTGAGGAAGATTAGCCCTGAGCTAACATCTACCACCAATCCACCTCTTTTTGCTGAGGAAGACTGGCCCTGAGCTAACATCCATGCCCATCTTCCTCTACTTTATATGTGGGATGCCTACCACAGCATGGCTTGTCAAGCGGTGCCATGTCCGCACCCAGGATCCGAAGCAGCGAACCCTGGGCTGCCGAAGCAGAATGTGCGCACTTAACCGCTGCACCACCGGGCCGTCCCCAATTGATTTTTCCATTTTAGGTAGAGTTCCGTAGTGACTTCCTACTGTAGAAGGCCTTGATTTAGGTATCTCACTCCCAACCATCCCCCCCACACACGGTTTTCTTTCCTATGTCTTTTCCGTGTGACTGTATCACAGTGTTTTCTAAGTCTGCATTCAGTGTTTGCATTATTGTGTGTCTGTGAATGTTTTTCGAAGCTGAGCCTCACGGTATCCCAAGACTGCATTTCCTTGTACAACTTTTTGTTCTTCTTCTGGTTACCGCTTGGCTTGCTATTTGGTTTGCTGTTTTCTGTGTATCTATCATTAATTTGTTCCCAAATGCTTCAACTGAATGAAAAAGAGAAACCCTCCTCAGTGCAGTCAGACAGTCAGTTAAGGATCTGTTAGCTCTGGGTTTCCCGGGGGCGTTCTTCCCGGAGCGCTGCCCTCCTCGCTCCAGGCTGGCCTCGTTGCTTTCAGGCCTCTTACTGCTCAGCTGTTGTCCTGGGTCTTTCCTTCACCGTCATCCCGGAATCCTGTTCGCCTCTCCCGTGCTGAATCCTGTTCCCTGGGTACTATTTTTTTTTCACTTCTGTGGTTTTTTTCTCTCTTTTTGGTTAGAGCACATCTTCCAGGAGCTCCCTGAGAAAATGGGTGGATGGGAGTTCTATCTTTTGAAATCTGAAAGTTGTCTGCAATTATCTCTATTATATTGTTGTGTTTGTTTGGTATTCAATGGGAATGCAATTCTAAGTTGGAAATCATTCTCCCATGTTTTTCGCCGTCTTTTAGCTTACGGTGTCGTTTTTGGAAAGTCTCTTGGATTTGATGCTTAATGCCGGGATGTGACCTGCTTTTTTTTTTCTTGCTTTTAGAAGGTCTTGCCTTTATCCCCAGTATTCTGAAATCTCACAAGAGGTGGGATATTCGTTGTGCAGGGCACCTGGTGGGCCTCCCCTTTGGGTGATAGGACATGGGACATTTTCTCTGCCATTTTTATGCAGCGGTGGGGCAGGCACCAAATGAAGTCTGATTCTGGGCCTGTTCCCACAGAGAAGAATTTTTCATTTCTAACCTGGGAGGTGAAAGCTGGGCAGGCTGAGTTACGGGTGCAGATAGGGGAGGAGACCTGGATGTCCTGCCCTTCGTATTCAGACTTCGTCTCTATTTTCTGCAAGTGTCCTCATCGCTGCCCTCAGCTGGGCCAGGTTCTCTGAGGACAGAGCCATCCCAGCCTGTCTTGAAAGTGCAAACCCAGTCGCTGCAGGTGGAGACTTGTAGCCACCTTCTCCCGCACCGGCACCCTCAGAACTGCCAGTATGTCTAGTTCTAAGGGTTTCTGGGGTTCTTGGCGGCTCCCTCCCCTCCCTGGATCAGTGACCGTGCTGCATCTCCCAGAGCTTTTGTCACCATCTCTTGTCGTCTGTCTCCCGTGCCCTCTCCTTGTCCTTGAAGATTTGTACTTTCCACCCATTCCTTCTCATTTCAGGTGGGAGAGGAGAGGGCAGAGATAAACCCTGCTCCTTGGTGGCAGTATCGCCATTTTGCGAGGGGAGGGCTGAGTCCCAGAGAAGTAAGCAGCTTGCCTGGGGTCCCACTCTGGCGGTTCTGTCCTCTGTAAGGGCCGGACTTCACAGTGCAGTGGGACGTGCCACCAAGGGAACGGAGCAGGCAGGCAGAGGAGGGGTGGGAACCGCCCCCCTTACTTGAATTTAGTGTTTGATTGTGGTCAGGCTGGGGAGGAGCCCCTGAGGATGACTCAGACAGCCCCAGGGCACTCTGTGATCAGAGGGGTACAGGGAGGCCAGAGTTCAGAGGAGGGAGATGCAGCTTCGACTGTTGCCTTATGCGGGCGGCACTGTTTTGTTAATGTTTATGTGGTACTTCACAGTTTTACCATGTATTTCTCATTACTGTTAGTTCATTCTCGCCTCCCAATTACCTGCTGGAGTGTATATTATCCTCATTTTACAAATGTGAAAAAAAAAACTCGAGTAGGCTACGAGACTCACCCCAGATTACCCAGAGAGTAATTACCAGAGGCCAGACTCAGCCCTGGGTCCGAGTCCCAGGAATTGCTCTGTGCCAGGCTTGGTGAAGGAGTGCAGGACAGATTTCTTCCCTGGAAAAGTACCAGCTCTTGTTAGGAGAAGAGATTTTACCTGTATGGAAATAAACAAATAAAGAATGATGCTTCATACGCTCAGTTTCAGTTGGACGAACTTAACTTCCTGGAATCTGACCCAAAGTGAAACATCTTCCTAGGCAGAGAGAGCACAGTCAAGGTGAACCCAGCCGAGGGCCACAGACACGGGGCCACCACAGACCAAAGGCCAGTGTGCTGCCAGAAGGACTCACTGGCTCGTTGTGGCCCTGATAGCCACAGCTCTGACAGAGCCAGGAATTAGAAGAGCTCCATCAGTCAGAATAAAAAAAGATATTCAGAAGAAACCAGTAGAAAAGAGAGATCAGAAACAGCGTTCTGGGTGGCAGGAAGCAGCAATAAGCAGGCTCAGCACTGGACAGAGAAGCCCCGAGGGAGGAGGGAACTGCCAGTGGGGCAACTTGGCTCAAGGTCTGGGGTCATTGGTAGGGGCGGGTTCCTGCCCACCCTGGTTGTAGCACATTGTGTCCACTATTGTCCATGATGATCACCGGTCACTGGAAAAGGGGGAAAGAATGTTCTGAGGCCCCTCATTACTGAGCAGAGAAGATTTCTCTCCAAAGTAGTCAAAATTAAGTTTTCCGAGATCATTTACAAGTTATGTGAAACACGGAGTGCCCTAAGTCTTTCCAGATAACCAGAGCATTTCTGTGTATAGAAAGAAGGCTAGGCCGCGAGGCCGGGTCTAGGTGCTGAAGGTGGGCAGAGGAGGTGAGTTTGGAGTGGTCATTGAGGCTCTGCACACAGCGCGTGGCACACGACAGGTGTCCAGCGAGAACTGGTTGAACGAACAGACGGACGTGCCCACCTCACCTCTAGTGGGGACCCCATGATGATCCTGGCTCAGGGAGCTGCTGGCGGAGAGGCTGGAGTGCTCTTCTTAGTGGATCCTGTCTGGAAGCCCTGGGGGGCCCTTGGGGCTGTGCTGGAGGTTGGATGGAGAGCAGTCTCTTGGGCTACAGCTTCCTGTCCAGGCAGCTCCAGGTTAGAGAAGCTGCCGGTGAGAAAAGGAAGCCTTGAGTCTCAGGGTCAGAAGGAACACTAAAGTTGCAGCTGCTTGGAAATGCCTTTATATTGTCTCTCACGGGCTGCCAGCCTCTCATCGCATGCTTCCACTGGCAGAGAGCCCACGACCATCCATCTCTGAAGACTGCCTGTTAGAAAGTGTTTCTTACATTAAGCTGAACTCCTAGGATCCACCCCTGGGACGAGTGGATCCTGTCTGACTGTCTGGACAAGGTGGCTGTCACTTACCTGAAGAGAGTGACCCCTGATGTCTTCTCTCCAGGCCTCAAGGCTCCAGTACGATCCTCATTTCATCCCCATCCTGGTCCTTCTCTCCTGATTGTGTGCATTTGTCTCTAGTTCATCTAAGATTTGGTATTTAGAGTGGAACAGAAAGTTGCAGGTACCTAATTGTCTAGGGTTGGGGAGAGAGAGAGACCATCCTTCCCCTCATACTGGATGCTCCCCTCTAGTCTGGAGGGCCTGCTCTTTGGTCTCCTCATCACTTATGTGTCCCCAGAGCCTGGCACAAAGTCTGTAGTGAATATTTAGTGCCATAATGTCATTTTGTATCTCTGGGGCCTCTCCAGGGGACCGGAAGTGTGGTTAGAAGGTGGTCAGGTGACAAGGCTGCTGGCTGAGAGGCCCACTGCTGATGTCCATGCAGCGTTTCTGTTCTCCTGTGTCCAGGGCCAGCGTATCTTTGTGTTCGTTCCTGGGGTGTGTGTTGAGGCGTCCGTTTTGAGCACCATTGCTGGGGTGTTGGGTGACGTTTTGCAAGGCTCTAATTTCCTCGGAGGGCCTTGATTTGTCCAGGTGGCCAGCGGGTCCTGTGTGGGCTGGCTGAGTCATCTTGAGGAGATTCTGTCTTCTCTCTCTTCTCTGAGAATGCGTTATTGCCTCACTAATGATCCCTTAAAGGAAATCGTCAGCAAATTGGCATTTTACAGACTTCCTGGCCCCATGGCTCCGTTAAAAGGCCAAGAATCTTGAACTGAGGGAGATGGATGAAATTTGACGGTTCTGACCAGTTGACTGCAGAGCTGGCTAGACAGCTGCACCACGTCATTCAGGGGGATGCTGACGTACATTGCGACACGGGAAAGGATATGAGCTCAGGCTCCAAGCTCTTCCCAGGAGTGGATTGCAAGGTGGCCTAGCTTGGGAGGGCGGTTCTAGAAGGAGGAGGCTGATGAGCTTCAGGCCACTCTGGCTTTTCTGGAGGGTTTTGTCTTTGGCGACCGGAAGTCTGATCACCTTGGAGAGTGTGAGACTGAGTGTAGGCCGCACCTGCCTCCTCTGCCTCCCTGAGCCTCACCTGGAGTTCTGGCCCACGTCTGCCCACTCGTTCCTCCTGTGTGGACCGGCTGTGTATTAGTGCCCAGCCCTCTGGTAGTTGTTGGGGGTTGCCCTCACTTCCTTCCTGCTAGGAGTTTACAGTCTTGAAAGAACAACAGGGAAGGCACCGTGGACTGCTCGCTCTGAGCTCAGCCTTTTCTAAGGCGTCACACTCTCCCCGTCCTCACAGCAGCCCCACAAGGAGGGAGCTCTTGTTATCCCCACTTACACAGGAGAAACCGAGGCAGGGAGTACTTACGAAACTGGCCTGAGGCCACATAGCTGCTAAGTGGTGGAGCCACCGTCCACACCCAGACCATCTGGCTCCCGGGTCCATCGCTTTCCTGCTACTTTGTGCTGCCCTTTGTACTGGGAGGGTCAACCCGATCAGCAGAGGATGGTGGTGTGTGAAATGAGCATGGCAGCAGGACGGGAGGCCACCAAGGAGGAGGTAGCCTCTCGCTGGGTCTACCTCTGGGAGTTAGCAGAGGGACCAGAATGTCCCACTGTGGGGAGAGGTGAGGGGTCACGGCATGCCCTGGGAACTCCAGGAGTGGTTTTAGATGTATTCCACCTCCTGTGACTACGTGAATAACTTACCCCAGAAGAGACAACCGTTTATTTTGTTCATGGATAGTGCGGGTCAGGAGTTTGGACAGGGCACAGTGGGGATAGTGTGTCCCTGCTGTGTGATGTCTGAGTCTTAGCTGGGGAACCGGAAGGCTGGGGGAGGAGTCATCTGACGCTGGTTCACTCAGGTGTCTGGCTGTTGGTGCTGGTGTCAGCTGGGGGCTCAGTTCCTCCCACATTAGCCTCTCCATGTGGTCTCTCCACATGGACTAGCTTGAGCTTCCTTGCAGCATGGTGGCTACATCTGAGAGTAAGCATCTCAAGAGAGAAGCAGACGGAGGAAAGAGCCCTTTTCTAACCCCAACATCAGATGTCAGGAAGCATCACTTCTGCTGTAGTCACCCTGCTCCACCCAGATGCAAAGGCAGGGAGCGAGACCCCACCTCTCAGCGGAGGAGTGTCACTGTCACAGGATGTAGCCATCTTTGGAAAATACCACTGACCACAATATAGCTGGACCCAGCTTGGAATGGACTCATTTATTCTACTTGGCCTTGTGTGGTTTTGGACAAAGGTTATTAGCAGGCTGACATCAGATTTGGCTTGATGCCCCCTTACTCTCAAATGCCCCAAAGTTCTTGTCAGTGAAGAGTGATCTAGGGTTCATCAGAGATTCCTGCAGTCACCAAACATCCCGAGCTGCCTCTATGCCAGGCAGGCAGCGCTCAGAGTCCTCAGCCCCATCAAGGGACACAAGTCCCTGAGGAAGGCAGTCAGATAAACAGTAATGGCTGTGACAGCCTACACTCAGTGCCACCAAGCGCTGGCCACTCTTCTGAGCACTTTGCATATGTCCTTGACCCTCACAACTGCCTGTCAAGGTAGTTGTTCCTGTTATCCCCATTGAACAGAGGAGGAAGCTGAGGCACAGAGAGGCTCGCAGCTAACGGGTAGAAGACCCACGTTGCAAACCCTCTGCTTTCTGTCTGTAGAGGGACAGTCACAGCTCCGTGTGGTAGGTGCTGTGGGTTCCCAGGCAGTGGGATCGGCCAGAGCGAAAGCATGGAAGGTGGCAGCCTGCTGGAAGGAGGTGTGAGGGGTGGGCAGGGACCCCGTTACCTGTGGAAAGAGCTGGAGTGCCGAGCCAAGGGGCTGCGCCCCGGAGCCTCGATGCTGCAGGGGGGTGGCAGCATCAGATGAGGAAGAACCCTCTGGCTGCAGGGCTGTGGGTGCCTCCCTTGACCTTCCTGTCTTCTGACCCTCTTCTGACCCTCCCTTGGCCTCACTCCTTCACTGGATGCCTTTCTGGTTCCCATGCTCTTGGCCTCTGCTTTCTCCTTCACCCTTCCCTTTGTGGTGTCCTCTGCTGTGCTCTGTTACTCCCCTCCACTCTCTCCCTCCTCCCTCTGGCACATCTAGCCTCTAGCAGCTGCAGGCAACCACCTTCATTTTGCTGACCCAGCAGAAGTCCTCTGACCAGGAGACTGATTACAATGTATTGCTGTATTTAGAGCACTTACAACATACTTCTATGCTATTGGTCACTGTTGCAAATTTTGCATCTTTATGGTGATCTCGAGCTGTGTCCTGATTCACAAGGAGCTGACCCAGCTTCCCAAGACATTTGTGCTACATTTTGTCCCCCTCGTAGGTTTCGTTACGGCTTACAGTGCTGTGCGTGCTGAGATGGCACAAGTTGTGGGATGGGTAAAGCTTCTGCTATCTCATTCTGGCTTAAAATTTCTCCCTCTGAAGAATGTTGTATTGTTGTTTTGTTGTGAAATTGTGATCCATATCACACAAACAAAAAAGTGCTTAAAGTTAATAAATAATTGTAAAAGCCAATCCCTGTTGAACCCCAGAAGGTGCACACTGCCAGCCCCCCCAAGCCCCCAGCCTGGCCGTCCTGTCGCCCCGCTCCAGCCTCCCCACACGATCCTGAAGTTTGTGGCAATCGCTTCTTGGCTGTTCTTTACAGCGTGCGCAGCAGGGTTATGTACGCAGCCCTCGTGCGCACAGGCCCCCGGCAGCGCAGTGCAGCTCTGCCTGATGTTGATTACACACCGGTCACCGTGCGGGTTCTCGCGTCCGTGAGGGCCCTCCGTTGCTGCCTGTGACTGTGGTTCTTCCACTTTCTTTGCGGTTTAGAATCTGCCATCTGTTTACCCATCCTGTTGATTTGGGTGGTTTTCTCTGGACACTCTTTTCACAGCCTTGGTCATCTATAATTTCCTGAGCCTGTGCTATGAATACCTCGGGGGAGAAAGTTCCATCATGTCAGAGATCAGAGGGAAGCCCATTGAGTGAGTATGAAGTCCCTCTGGAGCCCCCCTCAACACCCTGCTTCCTGGGCCTGACATTCTGGTAGCTGTCCTGGCGTCAGTTGGACACACAGACCGCATCTGCCTGTGACCTTGACCTGCTGGGCCTCTCCTGCACTTCCTGAGCGAGGCCGTTCACTGGACTCGGGAGGGCCTCTCTAGCGCTTTCTCCTCTCTCTTCCTGTCCCTGTTCACCTGTTTCTCCCTCTTGCAGTTTTCACATTTAGTGCTTTTCCAGTCAGTTTGTCCTCCCTAGGCTGGTGCGGCCCTGCTCCCTCACACCCTACCGCAGTTGCACTTGCTCTCCTGTGTCTCCCCTGTGCTTGGCCTCGGGCAAAGGCTGCCCAGGATCTCTGCCATTCCCGCCCCACCCTGATCTACCCCGGATGTGCGCCTTCCTCAGCCCCGCCTTTCCCGAGTCCTGGCTCTGCTCACCAGCCCCATCTCTGCTTGTCTCTTCCAGGTCCAGCTGTGTATATGGCACGTGCTGCCTCTGGGGAAAGACTTACTCCATCGGATTCCTGCGGTTCTGCAAGCAGGTGTGTGCCCCCAGCAGCTGCCCCAGTCAAGAGTTGCAGCCAGGGCCCAGGAGCCAGGGGCTGTGCCCTGGAGCAGCCCCTGTAGGGGCTGTGCTGCCCTGGTGGACAAAGTAGCTGAGGCGGGTGTCGGACAGGGATGATCCTGCCGTAGGCTGCCCTGGGCCCCCTCTGTGGAGTTCCTGTTTCCTGCAAGGCATCCCCAGCCCCAGCAGCCACTCCCCAAGCTGTTAGGGATGCACATGCATTAGCAGGGTGTGCTCAGAGGGGCAGCACAGGTGTCCTGGGAGGGTCTGATGCAGCCCTGGGCACTCTTGCTCGCTTTGACCATGTCTTGGTGTGCGTGAGAATGAGAGGAAGTGCATGGGGATTCTGGAATCTCAGTTTGAAAACTTCTCATCAGCTGTGGCCAGAGGCCAGGAGGGTTTCTGCATTACAGACACATGTCCAGACAGGCCTGTGTAGTCTCTGGTCTCGTCCCCCTTTTCCTAGTTGGCAGTCCAGCAGCTTCCGGTTTCCTTGGCTACCCTCCCTGTGGTCCATGGTGTCCTGGGTGGAGGCAGTGGGGTGTCGTGGTTAAGTGCATGGGCCTGGTGCCTGACCATCTGAGTTTGATTTCCAGCTTCTTCTCTGACTCTGTGACCTTGGCTAAGTTACGTAACCTCTCTCAGTCTGCATTTCCTCTTCTGTAAAATGGGCGTGATGATACTTATCTCAAGGGATGGTTTAAGGAGCGGGTGAGGTAATGGTGTGAAGTAGTTAATATAGCCCGGCCCGAGCCCACTGTCTCTTCAGGGAGGCAGAGTCGTGCCACCCCCGGCCTGTGTGACCCGACCTAGTCTCTGGGGCTCCACAGGGCCTCTGTCGGCCCCTCCAGGTCGCCAGGATAGTCACAAGAGGAAGTGAAACGCACAGGCAATCACCACTGCTCCCGTCTGCACAGGGCCAGTGCCCGCAGCACAGGCACACCCACAGAGCACCCACCTGGCCATACCAGGTCTCCAGTTCTGCTTCCAGATCTTCCTTGCCTCAGGTGTTCCTGAATTCAGAATCTCTCCACTGGGCCTCCAGGGAAAGAGTTAAAACTGTCCTGGTGCAGGGTGGGTGGGGCCTTTCAGAGCCATTGTTTACCAGCTCAGCCGCCCAGGGCCCAGCTGTGACTCACGGCCTTTGATGATTATATTGTGTACAAAGTTTTGATCCCATGATCACTAGCTTGCTAGTTGCCTTGTTAGAAATGATTCCCCAGCCCTGTGGGCTCAGATGTTCTGCTCTTGCTCCTGATGGTGGCAGGAGAAGTAGTGAAAGGAAGGGGAACAAAAGAAACTTCACCCCTTCCCACAGTGAGAGAGCCCGGGAGCTTCTCCAGCAGACACAGAAAGAGGCCTGAGAAACCCAGGACCAGCCCAGGGTCTGAATCTCCTGGAGGCTTGTTAGAAGCAGAGATTCTTGGGTCAGCCACCCCCACGCTGGCCTGACGAGAAGGTCTGGGACCTGGAGCGAGTTCAGAGCTCGCCAGGTGATTCGGAGGTCCAGCCTGGCCTGGGAGCCGCTGACCGATTTCAGGCCCGATCCAGGGCTGCGGTGGAGTGAAGGCTCTGGGACCTTCTGACTTAGGCTCTGATGCCTCTTCTGCCGCTTCAACTTCTCCGTGCCTCAGTTTCCTCATCTGTCATGTGGATGACGACAGTACGTACATCATGGGCTGTTCTGAGCACCAAGTGAGCTGGCCCGGGACAGCACCAGCCTCTTGGCAGGCTCTTAGCGCTCACTCAGTGCAGATTGCTCCTTCTTTGCCCCAAACAGTGCTGGTCCCACTTCCTCCAGGTGGGGTGGTTTGTGGGGTTTGCTGACAACAGCATCACCCCTCTAGCCACTATCACGTGATCTTCTCCTTGTGGCAGCCCCACAACTCAGGCTGCTGGGCCTGCCCTGCACTCCGATCCCCGGGCAGGGCAGAAACTTGGGCTCAGCAGGCTGCTTTCTCTGCTCCAGGGTCCCTGCCCTATTTGGAGCCACACTTGCTTAGCCTTTTAATACTCCCACTCCCACAAAAGGAGCCTCATGGCTTTGGTTAACTTGATTTCCAGAGAATGGGATTCTAGTGATTTCCTGGGCACCGTGGGTACCCCTTGAGTTTACTGGGGCCTCCACGGGCACTGTGGAGACCTGGCTCGGAATGCTGTCAGTGGCTGAGCAGGCCAGCAGAGCCCTTTACTGAAAGCACAGAGGTGGGTGACCTCTGAGAAGACATTGTGCTGTCCTGTTCTGCAGTCTCCACACTGCAACCCTGTGGCCTGGGGGCTGGTCACATTCATTTACCAGTGAGGCTAAGGGACCCCTCACTCGAGCTTCACAGCTGGTAGTTGGTGAAGCCAGAATTGACACTCAGATGTCGGGACTGCAGACCCTGTGCTTTGGGCTGCTTCCTATTCCATGCTCTGTAGGTCCTCTCTACCCCAGTAAGACCCACAGCGACACGAACCCTGAATGCAGGCCCAGGCTGTGCAGCAAGGAGCCGGACTCGGGGGTGGATGAGGAAGATGACAGGAGGCCCTTGCCCACCCCTGCTCCCCCAGTGGCCACTCTCTGGAGCAAGGCCCCGGCCTTGCCCGTCCCCCAGCCACCTTCCTGCTGCAGCCCTTTACCGGCACTTATCCGTCGCACTTGTCCGCTCTCCGCATCTGGGCCTTGGTGTGAGCTGCTCCCCCTGCCTGGAAGAGAAGCCTGCCCCCTTGTCTGTCTGGCGCGTTCCTGCTGATGCCTCCTCCGAGAAGCCCTCTCTGATGATATCTTCTGTCTCCTGCTCCTCCATCCCCTCATCGGTCATCCTTTCCTCCTTCTCTGTCTTCTCACACAGCTACATTGCACTGTCACGTCTCACATCATCTGCCTCCCCCTCCAGACGGCAGTCCCCTCGGGGCAGGGCATTGGGCTCTCCTCTGCTGTCTGCCGGCGTCCAGCACAGGCCCAGCTGGCCAGAGGAGGTGCTTGTTACACGGGTTCTGTGCTCATCCTTGCCTCTTGGCCTTCTTCCCCTCACAGGCCACCCTGCAGTTCTGCGTGGTGAAGCCGCTCATGGCTGTCAGCACCGTGGTCCTCCAGGCCTTCGGCAAGTACCGGGATGGTGACTTTGAGTAAGCAGCGGATCCCCTGCGCGGTGTGTGGGGGTCATGTCAGTGCAGGGGTGGCTGGCCCTGCCCAGAGGCTGATGCCCTGCCTTCCTCCGACCTCCCTGAACCCCTGAGTGGCGAGGCGCGAGCCTGGCAGCGGCCGTCTTCACACTTGGCCCTGATTCAGCACAGAAGCGAACCCTCAGCTTTCGTCATCTTCATATACAGGCGGTGGTGCCCTGGGGATGGGCCAAGAAGGGACAGTGACCACTCCCAAGGCAGGGAGCGAGAGGGTCAGAGCCCCCGAGAGGCCCATCGTGAGTTCCCAGGTAGAAGGCCTCTCCCGTGTAAAGTGTCACACACTCTTCATTTTGGGGGCTAGTGAAAGTGACCAGGTGTCCAGGCCCTGTCCTTGCAGATGCTTCCTGTGTACTCCCTGTGCCCACACAATGGCCCCACCCAGGTGGGTGAGCAGACTGAGCCTCACTGGGGGACATAACTCGGCTCAAGTGAAAAGAGCAAAACTGAGCGTCGTGTCGCTCAGACACCTGCCGCCTGACTGTCAGGCTGAGCCCCCAACTGGCTTCCACGCCTGTGTCCTGCGCTAGGAGTATGGGCACCAGAGTTGCAGGCGGGTGGCTCAGACGCGTCTGTGGTGAAGCCGAGGCAGGAGGGCTGACCTGGGCCGCAGCGCACACCCTTGCACCCCTCCCCCGATGTGTGGACCCCTTCGATCGCCTCTCTTCAGTGCACTACTGAGAGCCATGGGGCTTGGCATACGGGCAGGGCAGAGGAGGGAGGGAGGCCCCTTGTCCCTCAGAAGGGTCTGTTCAAGCCGGAGAATGCGCCCCTGTCCCCTCAGTGTCACCAGCGGCTACCTCTACGTGACCATCATCTACAACATCTCCGTCAGCCTGGCGCTCTACGCCCTCTTCCTCTTCTACTTCGCCACGCGGGAGCTGCTCAGCCCCTACAGCCCCGTCCTCAAGTTCTTCATGGTCAAGTCCGTCATCTTCCTCTCCTTCTGGCAGGGTAAGCCTCCTCCCAGCCCCTGTGAGGCTTGTGTGCCGCCCTGTCCCCTGAGCCGTGTCCCCTTCCTCCTGCTCACCATCCCCTGGGCGATCCTGGCCTAGAGCTCAGAGGGGCCTCCATCCACTAGGCGCCCGCTGGGTGTGAAGTCTGGGCCCTCAGGGGCCTTTCACAGGAGCCGTGGGGAGCTTTGGTGGGGCCACTTCATGGATGGGGGATCCCAGGGGCCCCGCATAATTGACGACGTCTCAGTGTTGGTGGCCAGCGAGGAGCTTGGGGAGTGGGGTTTCCTGGAAGTCTCAGCTTAGTCTTGGCATCCCTGCCTCACCGGAGCAGCTGTGGACCCTGCTTCCGTCCTCCCTGGGGGGTGTGGCATTTGGGGGGCTGCATGGAGGAAGGGGGTCCATTCTGGGACCAGACACCCACGCCTACCCTTCTAGGCATGCTCCTGGCCATCCTGGAGAAGTGCGGGGCCATCCCCAAGATCCACTCGGCCCGCGTGTCCGTGGGCGAGGGCACCGTGGCTGCCGGCTACCAGGACTTCATCATCTGCGTGGAGATGTTCTTCGCAGCTCTGGCCCTGCGGCACGCCTTCACTTACAAGGTCTATGCTGACAAGAGGCTGGATGCACAAGGTATGAGCCCAGTTGTGGAGATGCCCCCGGGCAGGAGCAACGCTCCGCGGCCCCACGCCCGGGCCCCTCCTGCCTCCCGGTCTCCCACAGGTTTTGATGGCTCAGGCATCCCCAGTTTTACATGTGGCAAAGGAGCCAGAGGTTGAGGCTCCTCCACCCCGTTGCCAGGCAGGGGGCGTGTCCTGGAAGCTAGGCCCACCTGTCTCTGGCAGCCGGGCTGGGGTGTGGAGACCCCGAGGTGCAATAGCACAGTACCCACATGGGAAGTCAGGACGGAGACCCTAGAATACACAGGTTCCTACCAGCTCCTGACGTCGAACACGTTACTCATTTTGTCCTATAGTCCTCTGTCTCTGAAGTTCTTTTTTTTAAAACCTGATTCCTTCTAAGAAACAGACTCAGAGGGTAATAGCTTTTAACAGCTTTCTTTTTACACCTGCTCATCTCCGTCTTTGTTAGAACAGATGTGGCAGCCCCAGTTTGACATTAGAATGCCCTGGAGAGTCTTCAGAGTGCCCACGTGCCAGCTCCGTCCTCAGGCTCTGGGTACCTGGCCTGGCCTGCGCCCGGCACCATGTGGTATTAGAGCTCCCCGCACCCGGGCACTGCCTCTGGCTGCTGCTGGGTGGAGAGGGGATGTTCCAGGGGGCAGGAAAAGGAGGCTGGGGAGTCTGAAATCACCCACCCAGTGAGGCGGCCGAGGGCCTGGGAAGGGACGCTCCTGGTCTGACACCCGCCCAGGGGTTGGGCTGCTGCCAGCTCCCTTGTCATGTGGGTGGAGGCAAGAAGCCCACTTCCGCAGGCCCACCACTGTGCCCTGCGGGCCCAGGAGTGGCGTGCCAAGCGGGGTGCTGAGGCGCCAGCCCGCATCAGCGCTGCTCGGCCCCTGCCTCCCGCAGCCTTTCCTCTCCCTGGTTGGGCAGAGGCCTGCAAATGCCTGCGCGGTCGCTGGAGGTGCGCACTGAATTGTCCTCCAGGCCCCGCGACTCTTGTGCCCCCAACTGTGCTCTCCCAACACACTTGCTGGCTAGGGCTGTAGGCGCTTTTTCTGTTTTTAATTGCGCACCTACTCAGTGCCAGGTGCTGTGCTGGCCACGGCTCACCGTTGCCAGCTGGGGTCTCACCTGCCTGCCAGGGCCGCATTGGAAGGATCTGGCCAACAACCCACCCAGTATCAAGGATGATGTCCGTTGGACCTGGTCCTGACAGAGCCTGCTCCCTTGGGAAGGTCCCCTTGGCCTGGGGCCGTGGTAGAGAGCCCTTTATGTGCACTTAAGGTTTAAAAGGGCCTAAGGAAGCATTTCTGCACGTGGCTCTGCGGAGGTTCGCAGCCGCTGCCAGGCTGTCCTCCCACCTGCGCCCCCAGACACATCCACCCCCAGCAGGAAGTAGCATGGCCAGAAATACAGCTTTAGTGGGACCCCAGCCCAGCCTTGCCAGGGAAGGGCAGGATGCACCCCCATGCCGGTCCTGGGCCAGTGCCAGCCCCTCTCACCCTCAAGTCAGGCTTGGGTGCAAAGCGGGCTCTACTATGTGGAGTGTACAAGTAACCCCTCATCCTGATTCCGCCGTCTGTGAAGTGTCGCGAGGCTTGTAAAGCAGGAGGCAGAGGCTTGGCAGTTCCAGCCCAGCCTGAAGAGGATTGGGGGCGGGGCCTGCCTTAGGTGCCGAGGTTGAACTCCCACCACCATTCTGGGTGTCTAGTGTTTGTTATCTCCATCCGCAAGAGAAAGCTGAGCACTGCGGGAGGAGTCATCCCAGGTGGATGTTCCCCCCCAGGCCCCGAAGGGGCAGCGGGGGCTGCCTGGGTGCTGGGTGGGCCTGGGATGTGGGCGGGCAGGGTGACGGTGTGGTGTGCCGGCCTCGGCGGAGAGCCCATGGTGTTCACTCAGCTGTCTTTTGTCTTCTCTATTTCTCTGGCTTCTCTCCCCTCCCCCCTGCTTTTGCCCCGGGTTTGGCCGCGGGCAGTGCCAACGTATGGCCCTTACGGTAGGTTCTGCTCTTGGTCCGCACGTCTGTCCTGCACGTCAGTCCTGGTCACTGTCACCGGCATGCCTCTCTCCCTAGCTCCTTCTTTGTGTCCCCATCTCCTCCCCTACAGGCACCCCTGGGTGGCCGATCCCAGGGCAGCTGCCTGCTGAGGCCCGCCCTCCATAGAGCTTGCCTGTTTCTGTTCTGGTCCCTCCTTGTTCTGGAATATGCCCTGCTCCATCTGGAGGCGCAGTTAAGGGGAAAGGAGGAGCATTTAGCTGTTTATGGCAGAGAACGGGATGGTAGAAAGAGCACAGGAGTTGAGTGTGAAGACCTGGGTACAGAGTTGGGCTCCTCCCTTACATCTGGGATGGTGGCCTGGGCCATTTCTCTCCCCAGCCTGTGGGGACGATACATCAGTTGTTAGAGAGGGAATTAAGAAGCGCAGCAGGGCAGACGGCTCCACCCTCTCAGAGGGGAGCCGGGGAAGACAGCTGGGCCACTGTGGGTCCAGGCTCCTGGCAGCCTGTCCTGATGGAGCGGGTCCCTGATCCCCTCCACAGAGGGAAGGGGAGCTCTCCCGCAGGTGAGAGGGGCATGGGCTAACCCCCCTAGGGTATTCTGGACTCGCTGCCTGCAGAGTGCCAGCCTCACCCCTGGTCCTTTCCCACCTGCCGGGCTGGTGGGCTGCTTTTGTCTGCTCCCTTTAGGGGTGCTCTCTGCTCCGTACCCCAGCCAAAGAAGCCATTTCTGTTTGTCTCTTCTAATATGTGGGACCTTGTTCCCTGTCCCAAGAGGGGGTGGTTGGATGACACAGCCTTGGGGTCGGGGGCCGGTCTCAGGACTAGGGGCACCCCACTGTCCCAGCTCCCTCACCCCCGCCCCCTTCCTCCTGCCCTGCAGGCCGCTGCGCCCCCATGAAGAGCATCTCCAGCAGCCTCAAGGAGACCATGAACCCGCACGACATCGTGCAGGATGCCATCCACAACTTCTCGCCCGCCTACCAGCAGTACACACAGCAGTCCACCCTAGAGCCCGGGCCCACCTGGCGCGGCGGCGCCCACGGCCTCTCGCGCTCCCACAGCCTCAGTGGCGCCCGTGACAATGAGAAGACTCTCTTGCTCAGCTCTGATGACGAGTTCTAGGCGCAGCTGCTGGTGGGGAAGGATTGGCGCCTTGGCCCAGGGCAGGGTGTGCCCCCCTCCAGCCTCAGGTTCGGGCCAGGAGGCAGGCTGGCGCAGCTTTGGCATTGCCCTTTAATTTATTGGACCAGAAACACTCACATATCGCTTCCAGAGGAACAGCCAGATGCTGTCTGCCCAGGGGACAGCCCAGGTTCACCTACGAGCCTTCAGGAATATTTATACACGGCCACGCCTGCACTGCCCGGGTGACAGACAGAGGACACTGGGAGCGACTCCCATGCCCCTGCGGCTCATCGTGTGGTGGCAGCATGTCGGGACCAGCCATGCCCAGGCCCAGAAGCTTGTGTTGTGGACCAGCGGCTGCAGCCTTCTTAGCCCCCTCCCCCAGGTCGCCTCCCCGCCCCTCCCCAATGAGACTTATGGCTTCACCCCCAAACTCCGTGCAATATCGGACCTGGGCTCTTGCCTGCCTGCTCTCCCCCGTCCACCCTTGTCTGACGCTAGATTAGCCTCACTGCTGGCAGGAGGAGGGCGGAGGGCGCGCGGATGCTCTCTGTGGACTCCTCCTGACGCAGGCCTGCCTGGCATGCTGCAAGGATCAGAGCCAGACACCAGGAGCCACGGGTCCTACCTAGGAAGGGTGCTCGGGTGCTCTGGGCCCCACTTCTGTTGATGCGGCCTCTCGAAGCAAGGGTCACTGGGCCCCTGGGTGTCCCCTGTGGCCACACCTTCTGCCGCCTCACGCCCCTTCCTCCTGCCTGCGAAGGACAGCCAGCAGCCCACACTGCCCTCTCACCTGGGGTCTTCCTTGATAGCATTTTGGGCAGAGGCCTTGCTTCCTGGCTGCTCAAAGGGTTGGAGGCTTTGAACCCTCGGTCCCAGGCTGAGTGATCGGAACCCCGATGGGTCCTGGTCTCTCCCTGGAGCGTCTCCCTCCCATTTCAGGGTAAAGGTCTGAGTCTCCTCATTTCAGACCAGCTTCCGGAGGAACACAGGCCTGCTGTAGGGGGTGGGGGATGGAGGGATGGGGCATGCAGTGGGACACTGGGAGGTGGGAGGAGTGGTCCCAGACCCCTCTCGCTGGCCTCATATCCACACAGGGCCTGTGCCCTGCCTCATCTGGCCCCCTGGCCCATCTCTTCTGTGCCTTAGTCACATATGAAAGCTTCCCCTCCTTAGGCCCTCAGTCTGTCCCAGACACTCCTGGGGGCTCCCTGTTAAGCTGCTGGCACTCAGAGGATCCTGCAGTGCTGGGCCAAGTGCCCTTGGAGAGGCCTCAGGGGTGGCCAGGACCGCCAGTCCCCTCCCCTCACCCCCCTCCACAGCCGTGTACCTGGAGCCTCCCAGGGCTGGAGCCCCAGCAGGCTGGGCTCACACCAGCCACTGTCCTAGGAAGAGCCTCCCACAGGACGTGGTGCGCGCTCCCGCAGGCAGAGCCTCCGCCACTTGACACCCAGATAGCACTTGGGTTTGGGCTGCCGCAGCCTAGGGGAGCAGGTGGGTGAGGGAGGAGGGCCCTGGCCTGTGGCAGCGGAACTTCACCGTGGAATCTTTCCTTTTGGTTGCTCCGGGAATGAGCATCCCTCGGGACTGTGCCATCAGGGTCGGGGGTTCCATCCCAGTAGTCTTCCCGGGCCTTCCCTTGACAAAGCCAGCCCCCAGGGGACACAGAGGCCTGCATGGGGGGTACTCATGGACAGCGCTCGGGCCCCTGTCTGGTGGGCTTGGCCAGCTGGTACCAAGCTGCCCAGGAAGGCCGCAGGTTGGTGCAGGCTGTCTGAGGACCTCTGTCCCCAGGCCCACTGTTTGCTTTCATGAATCTGTTTCTCTGATTCTCCTTCCAGGCCAAAGTGTGCTGCTGACACCCTGCCCCTTGGTCGTCACCCGCCCCGGCACCTGCCCGCTAGTGTGGGGCCTGGGGGAGGAGGGGCCCAGTGGCAGGGAGCTAGCGACCCCTGGGGAGACGGGCTGGGGACGTGTGCTGACCAGTCCACCCCTCCTTCCTAGGATGCGTAGCCTACTTTTTTTTTTTTTTTAATTTTTTCCCCTGATAGAGTAGCTCTTTGTACATAAAAATACTTGAAAAATTAATTGTATGATGTATAAGAAGACAGAGTCCCCTAGTTTTGTATCTCGTGTATGACTGCCATGAGTTCCACCAGAAAGCCGCTCTATTTTGGTCTCTGTGACATTTTAAATGCGTGACAGAAGTGAGCAAATAAAGTGAGAAAGAAATATATATATGAGATAATATAGATTGTACTGAAATCTGCCTGTGGGTGAGGTTCGTTCTTTCCTCTTCCCCGCCCCCGTTATTTTCGAGGGTGGGTTTAGTGGTCATGGGCAGGGGTGTCAAGAAACCCTCTAACTTCCAGTGTGTAATGTGTACGCGACGGGGGATTCACATTGTTAAGAAATTAAAATTCGGGTCCAAGCCCCCACTGGACGAAGTGTCTCCCCCTCCCCCAGCCAGTGGGACACAGTGGCAGTCTGGGTCACAGGGGCCCACCCCCCCACCCCCCAGGGCTGCTGTGCGCCGTGGGTGGAGCCTCATTCCCGTTCATCAACCAGCTGGATGGGTGCACACACTGACAGCCCCATTCCTGCAGGTGTCTCCCAGGGGCTCAAGAGATGTCCCAGGACCCTCTGCTTCCAGGCTACCTTCCTGCCTCCCTGAGCCCACCCTCCACCCTGGGACCCTAGGTCCCTCCCCTAGAGGCACAGAGGTCTGGAGCTGGGCCATGGGCACTGCGCCTGCCCCCCAGGTCAGGTGTCTGGTGGTGCAGGGCACCTTCCTGCCCTCTGCATGCCTTCCTGGGGCCTGGCCTGCGATGATGATGACAGGGCACTCAGGAATGCGTCAGGGGCGGGGGAACTTCCCGCTGGCCTCTAACCTCCACTCGGCCCTTTCCGCAGGCCTGAGCTCAGCATCTCAGCATCAGGATCGTGGGCCTCAACCTGAGATGGGGGAGAAAGGCCTGTGGACCACGCCGACCATGTGGGCTGGCCCTTCCCCAGCCTTCGAATCCAGCACCCTCCACAGACATGTCTGTCTCCCAGCCTCATCTCTCCAACCCAGCCACAGAAATCCTCACAGCTGTGTGCCACGTTTACTGTGGAAACGTTTCCTCTGCGTGTTAAAGCGTGCGGCCCCTCAGGTTCCCAATGCTTGTCACACCTACGCCCTTAGGGTCCCTTCACTTACAGATGGGTAAACTGAGGCTGCAAGAAGCTAAATAAGTCATCAAAAGTCACACAGCTAGAAAAAGACACCTGGATTCAAACCCCAGTTTTTGCCCTGCAGACCACAGGAGACCCCAACCCACCCCTCAGGGTGCCCCAGAAGGGCTGGCAGATCTGGTTGACGGTGCGCTGAGTTCAGGGCTTCGGGTGAGACACGGGGTTGCGTTTTAGGCCTGCAGGCTGGGACTGAGGAAGCCGCTTCTCTCCCCCCTCCCTGTGCCTTCCGGAACGTGGGGAAAATATTTTCTACTTGGCTGTAGAAAATCAGAGCTCCATGTGAAAGTGCTAGAAAGATTACTCTTAAATCCGGGAATTTTCCTCTCTGGGCGGGACTGTTTATTTGCCGAAGGGACGCCCAGGGATTGAACCCTGCATTTCATTGTCCTCCTGGCTTTGCATTCCCCAGGGAGGCTCCTTGGCTCCAGGCAACCAGATGGAAGGACAGATGTTCCGGCCTCCACCCCACTCCCGAGTCCGCGTCCACAGGCTAGTGAGGGCGCATAGTTCCTCACCCGCAAACTCCATCAGCAGAGGGCCCTGGCCGGGATTGAAAGCAGAACCCCATCGGAGGCCTCTCATTCGGAACCCCCCCCCCCCCAAAAAAAACCAGCCCAGGACACACACTTCCTCACTGTGGAAAAAGAGAACTTGACTTTATTCAGAAAGTCTACAAAATACAGAAGGCGCATAACTCGCTTACTGTAAGTCAGAAAATAAATAAATTCTGGGGGCCGGGCAATTTTTTTAAAACATTTTTTGGTTGTTTTTGCCATCCGGCTTTCCCTAAATATAAGATAAAATGTGATTTATTTGCAGATATAAAATATAAAGTCCAGCTGAGGATCACACCACTTTCCAGGGAGTGGGCGCTATGCCTCTGGCTGGGGAGAATAATTTAGATTCGTGTAATAAATAAACAGCGGGAGGGCAACTGTCTACAGCGTGGGGGGAGGGGCTGGGGCTGGGCTTCCCAGGAGAACAGCAATCAATGGCAGTGGTCAGCCCTTACCCCACAGTGGACACTCACAGGGGGAGAGGTGGGACCCTTTCCTTTTAAGGACCCCACCCCAGGCTGCAGGACCCCAGGATCTGTCTTCTCATCTCCCCACCTGCCACAGTGGTCACCTCCTTGGTCCCTTTTTTTGTTGGCTGGCCAGCTCCCTGGCCGCAGGGAGAGCCCAGGGTTGACCAGGCCATCTCCTTCCCTCTGTTCTGTCTGCGTCACCTTCTCTCTCCCTCTACTTCTCTTCCCCTGACTCACAGCTGTCTCCCAGCCAGGGAGGCCCTTCCACCACTTTCTCGGTCCCTGTCCACCGTCCCCCTGACAACCACAGCTAGAATCTCCAGGCAGCAGTGGGAAGATCTGGCTTTGAATTCCAGTTTAACCGCTAAAGATATGTGGCCTCGGGCACTGTCACATCCGCTGGAGGCCTGTTTCCCCATCTGTTAACTGGGTTTCACTAAGCCATTTCTAACGACTATCCCAGCTTTAGAAGGCCAGGCACCCCCAGGCCCAAAGCACAGGTGGGAGCATCAGCTTTCCAGCGAGTCAGCCCCACAAGACACATGCAAGGCCAGTCCTAGTCCTGAATCCTGGGAGGCTGGGGAGGGCCACTGGCACAATCTGAGCAAACAGTTTACAAGACGAGGGGTGGCCCTCTTCTCCCCGACAGCCATTCTCTAATCCGCTCTGTATCCCATCCACCAATCTAAGAAGGCTGAACTTTCAGCCTAGGGAGACCCCAGACCCCCGCCCCTACCCTACCTCCTATCTCACCAAAGTTACCCCTCCCCGGGGCCATCAGGTCCTAGTTTCAGGGGCGGCACGAGGAAGACTGGCTCTGGGGAGGGAATGTGTCATCACCACAGGGGCTGGTGGCTGCAGAGAAATGGCAGCTGGGGACAGAGACTGCGCTCAGGCACTTTGGGAGGGGCGCTGGGGCCGGAGGGGCGTGGTCGGGGCGTGGGGCGCGGCCGGGGCGGGGCGCGGCGGGCACTAGGAGCAGGCGGCGGGGGCGGGGCCAGGGGCGGGCCCGGGGGCGGGGCCGGGAGCCGGGCCCGGGGCCGATTTGACGATGGTGATGACGCTGGCGGGCGCCACGAGCGCGGCGGGCCCGCGGGCCGCGGCCACCGAGCGCGCGAAGCCCTGCAGCGCCTCGCACTTGCCGCGCAGCGCGTCGAGCTCCAGGCGCATGGCGGCGTTCTCGCGCGCCAGCTTGTCCACCTCGCGCTCCAGCTCCGACTTCTGCTTCTGCAGCTCCTCCTTCTGGCACACGCGCTTCACGCGGCAGCTGGCCGCGTAGCCGCGGTTCTTGAGCGTGCGGCGCCGCTGCTTGAGCCGCGTCACCTCCTCGGCCGACAGCCCGCGCAGGTGCCGGTTCAGCTCGCGCACCGACAACCCCATCAGCGCTTCGTCCGACAGGTGCGGCGTGTTCTCGCTCAGCTCGCGCTTGATCTGCCGGAGGCACGTTGGGTGCATGGGGAAACTGAGGCCCGGGGTCGCACCCTTGCCTGTGGGCCCTGGGCTCTCAGCCCTGAGCCCCGGGCCCGGTGCACAGCGGGCGCTGGGGACCGCTCCCCCTCCACCCCTAGTGCTCTGCCTTCACCGCCATAGGCACCGGACTTGCTCCAAGACCCCGAAGGGGGCAGGAATCCGGAAAGGGGAAACTGGGCCAAACCAGGTTCTGAACACAAAAGGAGCCACCCCAGGGCCAAGCCCGAATTCTAACCCAGCGACCCGGCCTGGTCTCAGCTAGAGAGACCCAGGAGAGCACCTTTGAAATCCTACAGCCCAATGGGCACTGTCCCGACTGGGAAGCAGGTCCTGGAGGGAAGTGACCTTCCCTGGGGCACACAGCCTAGGGTCAGAGCCCAGGCCGCCGGGTTCCCAGCCCAGGCCCACTCCCGTGGTCTCCTGAACGCCTGATGCCTGCTTGGGGATTCCAGGAAGTGAAAGGGCAGCTGGGATGGGGAGCTCAGCCTGGCCAGGGAGGGAGGGAGGGGGAGGACTGGGGACCACAGGGGCTGCCACCTCACCTTCAGGGCTTTGCTGGATAAGGGATCCACAGACATGTTTGCCCTCTGGACTGAGACCTAGGAGAGAGAGGAGGCCAAGGTCACTTTTTTTCCACTTAGAATAAAATCCAAACTCACTAGCTTGGCATTCAAGGCCCCTGCTGTCTTGGAACTCATTCATATCACTTTCCTCTGTCCCAGTGGTCCAGCCACAGTGGTCTCCTTGACTGGCTCATTCTAGCCTCAGGGCCTTTGCACTTGCTATTCTCTTCCCTGTTATCTTCCCATAGCGACTCTTCATCATTTAGGTCTTTGCCCAGTGTGACCTCTTCAAAGTCCTTGTGTCATATCACATAACCTCATTTACTAACCCTCACAACAGTCACCTCTTCTGCAATTATTTATGTGTGGTTACTTATTTATGGTCTGTCCTTCCCTGCCACCCCTCCTCCACCTTCCACTCTATCCATGTGCCTAAATCAGTGCCTGGCACACAGAAGGTGCTCAATAAATACGCACCAAATGACTGGGTCCCCTCTCCCTAGACATTCTTCCACATGGGGGCCCGGACATGTGTATTTGATTTTTTTTTAACTTTTCATTTAAGTAAAATCTACATACAGAAAAGTGCACAAAACATATGTGTGCTAGTCAAGGACTTTTCACAGAGTCCGACCAGCACCCCATCAAAATACAGCGTAAGCGGTCCCCCCGCACCGCCCAAGCATCCCTCATCCACACCGGGTGTTGGGAATGCTTCCAGTCCCTGGGGCTGCCCTGGGCAAACAGGACAGCCACCCCTCGATGGAGGAGGGGCCCGCTGGCCATCAGTGCCCCCCACCGGCCTGAAAGCCCCACGTTCATTCAACAAATACACGCTGAGCATCTACCATTTGCCAGACGTGTGCTTGGCACCGGGGAGACATGGAGGGGACACTCTAGGGGCCCAAGGTCCTTGCTCTGGGCTGGGACGGGGCCTTTGTCCCATGGCTCCCCCGAGTCCCGGCTGATCTGATTCTCCCCGCTCACTGTTAGGCTGTTTCCCATCCGCTCAGCCCCCTGGGGAAGGGCTGGTGGTGAGGAGCAAGGAGAAGAGGGCAGGAAGATGCTTCGAGGTCCGAGGCGCAGCATCCTCTCGGTGCTCATTAGCAAAGCACTGTTTGACGGAGAGCAGCAGGGTGTAAAGTGGTCCAGGCCCTGGTTCCCTGAGCTGTCTGTGGGGCCGGCCGCGCAGCCTCAGCTCAGCCTGACACATCCGCAGACCCCAGGTGTCTCTCAGAGACACTGGGGAGAAACGGAAAGGATGTGGACTTTGGCACCAGACACACTGGGGCCTTTCAGAGGTTGTCCCACTCACTAGCTGTGGGATTCTGGCAGATCAGTTAACCTCTCTGTGCCTCAGTGTCCCCATGGGTGACACAGGGTGGCTTGCGTTAAGTCAGATGTTACTCCTCTCTTGGGACTTTCCCAGGGCTCTCATCTCACTCAGACTGAAGTCACAGGCATCACAATGGCCCACAAACCACTGCATGAGTGGCCCCAGCCAATGCCTCTCTGACCCTCCCGCTTCGCTCCCCCCACTCGTTGGGCTCCAGCCACACCTGCCTCCTTGCTGCCCTCAAACACCACACACGCTCTTCCCCAGGGCCTTTGCACTGGCTGTTCCCTCTGCCTGGCATTCTCTTCCCCTAGACAGCCACAATGTTTGCGTCCTCACTTCCTTCAGGTCTCTCTTCAAGTCTCATGTTTTCACTCGATTTAGAATCCCAACCCCTGATACACACACACACGTGTGTGTGTGCATGCACACACCGTCTCCCTTCCCTACCTCATGTTCCTCTGCAGCACCTCTCACTATATATAATTATTATTACCCACACATATTTTATGTATTTGTTCAGGGTCTGTCTCCCATTAGGATGCCAGCTCGTCACAGCGAGATGCCGTCTTGTCCCCTCTGTGTCCCCAGTGCTTACAGCAGTGCCGAGCACATGCCGCTTGATTAAGGAATGGCTGTTGAATTCTCGGTGTGACTCAGGCCGAGGTGGGGACAGTCCAGGGCTTCCCAGGAACCCCCGGCCCCTCCCAGCCCACACAGCCAGGGGGTCCGACACCCCAGAGGGAAGCGAGGAATGGGACAGAAAAGGGAAGCTGGCACTTCAAGAGCTCCCTGGCAGAGGCAGCCGGCCTGGCCCTTGGGCTGGGGGGGTCTTCAGAGCCACCCAGGCTTCCTGTGGCATAGCTGGGGGGGCTGGGCCCAGAATGTCCCCAGTCAGGATCCTCCCCTCTCACAGACACTCCCTGGAGAGCCTCATGCAGCACGCCCACCAATCCTCCCCTTCAGTACAGGCCTCCGAGATGGCACTGCCCCCGACGCACACGGCCCTGGGCCGGCGCAACCTGGGAGGCCTCTGCACAGCAACCCGAGAGCTTCCCACCGCTGACTCTGACCACCTCACTACCCAGCTGCAGACCTTCCACGGCTCTCCACTCTCCTGGGGACAGAGTCTAGGCTCCCGCGTGGCACCCCAGACTCATTTCCCATCACTGCCTACTCCGTCCTGCATCCCAGCCACACGGAATCGCTTTCACTTCCTCTCACCCCACGCTTCCCTGCTTCTGGGCCACCCCACACCCTGTGACGCTTCTCCCTCGACTTTATCTGGCCGACTCCTACTCATCCTTCTGCCCTGGGTGTAGACATCTCCTCCTCCAGGCAGCCCTCCCTGACCCCTGCGACTCGTTAGGCACCGCCCACCTCAGCCCTTCTCCCCTGTGTTGTAATGGGCCCTTTCCTTGTCGTCTCCCCACCAGACAGGGAGCCCCACAGGCAGGAACCAGGCCAAGGCAGCTCTGGGTGCTGAGGTGCAGCACGGGGCCTGGCAGGGAGCAGGCACTGTGAGGTGTGGAGGCGTGGAGTCTCTGCCATGCTCCGCCACCCGCTTGTCGGTGTCTGAACTGAGTGCCAAGCTGAGCGCAGCTGAATACCATCAAGAGAATAGCCTCTGGCCCTGTCTCCAAACCTGCCTCCTTTCCACCTGCCTCCTGACTTCCACATGGCAGGGCTGGTACATGGACACCAGGAGGATGGGGAGGGCGCAGGCGCATTCCATCCTCATGCTGCTTGGCTCCCGGGGGGGTATGGGAAACAAGAAAAGGAGCACTGGATTAAGAGTCAAGCCTGGGTTTGGGTCTCATCTCTGTTTTCTCCAGGCTGTGTGACTCTGGGCAAGCCACTCCACCTCTCTGGGTCTCCACTTTCCCATGTGTAGGATCAGAACAAGACCTGCCTCACAGGGTTTTGGTGGAACCAAGTGGTATAAACGGTAGAGGTCAGTGAGCACCTGGGAGGTTATCAGAATTGCAGAGTCTCTCCAGGAGGGGTCAGGCCTATAGCAATAGTGACCTCGCTTTCACTCAGCATCTCCCAGCTGGCCAGGGGCACACAGGAAAGGCCCTTAAAGTCCACCTGGCCACACTTCCTCACTTTACCTAAGGAGAGGCAGAGGCTCAGAGAGGGTTATCTCATGCCTCAAGTCACACAGCAGGGGAGTGGCTGCCTCCCCCAAAATTGGGAGGAATTCTGAACACCTGTCAAGGTCCAGGACTGAATCTTGATCCCTTTCACACTGTCATCACCCTGGTCCTCCCGACAACCCTGCCCAGAGCGGTCAACAGAGTAGTTCAAGGTCACACAGCTAACGGGGGGGGGAGCCCAGGACTGAGGCCACACTTAGCCACGTGCCTCTGCCCAGTGTGGCTCTCACAGAGCACCCTCTCTGGGCCCCATTTCCCCACCCCTGTGAAGGGGAGGCTGGACTCGCCAGTCTCCGAGGCCGCCCAGCTCTGCTGTGCCAGGATCTGTGCCAGGTCGCCTGGGACTATGCACATGTCACCGCCGTCCAGGCCCCTGCCAGCTGCTCAGGAAGCTGGGTGTTAGGTCACGCCTAGGTAGTCTGGGCGACACTGAGAGACCCAATGGGAAAGGGGAAGCCCCTCCCTACACAGGTTACCCGAGAGCCAGCTGGGCCCTGGGTGCTGAGCCCTGGGTGCAGTGGCTGCCGCAGAACCTTGCAGGCACGGCCTGGCCACTCGGACAAGTTACTTTTCCTCTCTGGGCCTCGGTTTCCTCACTTGTAAAGTGGGGATGATCGTAACAGTCAGTCCGTAAAAGACCAGAGGCTTAGAAAGAGCAGAGGTGGCTGGTGGCTGGCTTCCCTCGCCATGGTCGCTCCCTCCACTCCCAGCACAGACGTCGCTCATCAAGCACAGCACATTTTCCCAATGAGGTTGGACACAGCCCCTGAATCTTTCTCAACACAGCACGGTTTTCCGGTGAGCTTGGACACAACCTCAGAATCCTTCTCAACACAGCCCTCCAGAGTAGGCCTGAGAGGTGGAAACCGGTGGCCGTCCCCTGTTCTACATGGTGGCTGGAGGCCCACCCTCTCAGCTGGCTGGCCTCTCAGTACTTTCAGGCCCTCGGGAGGCTTCGAACTTGCTCTCCCCTCCTCTGCCCTTTCTCCTCCTCTTCTAGCCACGGCCCCCTCAACCGCACCCTGATGTCAGCGGAGGCAGCCATGCTTGCCCAGGAATGTCCCAGCTCAGCCAAGCCCGGCAATCACGGAGGGAAAGCCACAGGAAGGGGGCACTTTCTGATAAGCTCCAGCTTTCGGTGCCGCGGGCTGCACGCCAAGGGGCCGGTCCTCCTCCGGGCTGCGGCGGCCCCGGGAGGCGGGACCTCGGGCTGGAGACAGGGGCCGGCCCGACCTCCTTGTTCTGCGCCTGAGGCAGCCAAGCAGCTGTTTAGCGGCGGTGGCGGGCTGGAACCCCGGAGTCCTGACCCCCAGCTCGGCTCTCCAGTGCCCGCTGCCGCCACACGTCCGCCGGCCCCTCAGCCCCGCTTCTTCCCTCTTCCCGGGAGGCCCGCAGATTCTTCTGGAGGCGTGGAGAACAAACTGCGCCTAGGGGAGGAACAGCTGCCTGGCCCAGTCAGCAGCCACAAGCCCTCCTCCATCGCCCCCACCCCCGCCCCGCGCGCAGACATCCTGCAGACGGCCCACCCGCCAGCGCGGGCTCCTCTCCGGCTGCTGAGCCATTTCGCTTCCTCTGTGAGGACACAGGGAAAAAATGTGTTTTTCTGGGCCTTGGCAGCCAGCGCCTGCGGCGCCTCCTCCCTGCTGGCAGCGGGGCAAAGCCGGGAGAACACAGCACACGGGGAAGCTGGAGTGCGGGGTCCCAGCTCTGGTTCTGCCACCTACTCATCTGCGCTGTGTGACTTCAGGTACGCCACTTCCTCTCTCTGGGCCTCAGTTTCCCAACCTGCCAAACCTCTACCAAGCCTCAGCTGCCTTCTAGCACTGACAATTCCGGAGTTTAGAGTGTCAGATTCTGGCCTGGAATGGAGCTCTGAGACCACCAGCAGAGCGGAGGCCCTGGAGGCAGGGAAAGGAAATCAGTGAAGGCTTCCTGGAGGCAGACGTGTGAGACCACAAACTCAGAGACCATCAGCCTTGACCATCCCTCTGCTCCACCTGCACAGGCAGGGCCTTCTTTTTCAGCTGAACTTTGACCGCGGCCACCTCCTCACTGGCCTCCAGTCTTGCCTGCCTCCACCTCTGACCTCACCATCCATCCTCCCCCAAGGATGTCAGAGGGATCATCAAACCCACAAACCTGACCGTATTCAGCCCATTTCCAAAACCTGGGATGCCAGCACCCCCTCCAGCC
Organism: Equus quagga; assembly: GCF_021613505.1. NCBI lineage: Eukaryota > Metazoa > Chordata > Mammalia > Perissodactyla > Equidae > Equus > Equus quagga. The sequence goes on from NC_060285.1 coordinate 10,844,717, forward strand.
CACACCTTCAGGCCTCCACCACATTCTCGCCCCTCCCTCTCCCAGGATCCTCACACCAACAACAAATGAGTAACAGACAGTGAACTCTCCTGTCTGCACATTTCCCAAAGAGACACACGGGGTCTGTGTCTGTGTGTGAGGGAGGATGTCACCCAGGTCCTGAAGGATCTGCTCGCTTTTGGGAGACTGCCTCAAGAACCCTAGAGCCCGTGCCCAGGCTTCTTGCTTCCCTGGGTTTCCCAGGCCTTTTTCTCCATGAGTTGTCGAGCTCTTCCAGGACTCGAACCCAGTGCTCTTTCATTCATTCAATCAGTAAACATCCAAGAAGCACCTACTTTGTACCAGGCTCCATGCTGGGCCCTGACGGCCCAAAGATGAATCACAGCCCCTGCCCTCATGGGTTTCAGATGATCATCACTCCATCTGACAACCTGGCTCACTGGCCACCTCCTCCAGGAAGCCTTCCTTGATTGCCCTAAGTCAGAGCCCTATTCCATACTTTCAAACCACAGTGACCTCCCCCTCATACCACCCATCTCAGCTGTGGTTTTGCATTGAGTTTGGTGGCTCTTGCTTCAACTTTGTCTCCCCTCCATGACTGTAAGCTCCCAGAGGGCAGGCTTTGGATCTGGTTTGTTCCCCGTCTCATCCCTGGCAATTGGCCCATGACAGGCTCAGTGGCAACGCAGGCCAAAAGCATCAGGACTGAGGGAGGCACAAGGGCCAAGGGAGCCCATGCTGGGTCCCCGGCCCCAGTGAAGGCCCAGGGGTGATTCAATGGCAGGTTAAAAATGTCCGTGCTAGCTTTCCACCTGTGCCTGAGCCAACCAGCCACTTCCCCTCATCCCCTGACCCCTGGCCCAACTCAGGGCTGTTTCCTGCCCTGCTCTGAGGATGGGTCCGCCTGGTTCCTGTGCTCCTGCTGGCCACCTCCCTTACTCAAACCTCACACATTCCTGGACATCCCTGGCCTCAGCCTGGGGCTGTTGGCTCTGCTTTCTCTCCCAGAGTTCCCTTGGAAAATAGGCTGTGTGGAGAGGCTGCCATACCTCCTCCATTCCACCCCCATCCTGCCACCCTGAATGTCACCTAGTTCCTGCTGCAGATGGGGACACTGAGGCTCCCAGCTTGGCAGCAGAGCTCACCAGGGCTCAGAGAGTCAAAGTTAAAAGATCATCTGGTTCCTCACCCCAGCAAGCTCAGCTGCCTCCCCCACCCCACGATTCTGCCTTCCGGTGGGTGGGAGAAGGGAGCGGGCAGAGTAGGACCAGCGTCCCAGGCCCCCAGCCCATCCCTCCAGCTGCTGGGCTAAATGGAAGCTTTCTGCGGGGCTGATGGTGAAGGGGGCTAGCTCAGGGCCGCACCCCTCACCCATTAACCCTTCACACACCAAGACCCCCTGCCCACCGCCTGCTGACCATGCCTGGCCCAGGGGGAGGGCTCTGCGTCCTCTAAGCTGGCCCAGGCCCTCCACTCGCTCCTCAGGCCTGGCCATCAGCAGGTCTGTCTGACTAGTCCCACCTGCGAACTGAAACCACCAGGCGGGCAGAAACCAGCTCCGCCCCATCCTCCCGGTCTCAACCTCCCGGACCCAACAGGTACAACCTCCGGAACCCAGCCCCGCCAGGGCGGCCACCAAAGAGAGAAGACTGGGATGCTTCCCACCCCCCACCTCTGCTGTGGGTCTTCTGGCCCTGCCTGTTCCTCCCGAGACAGAGGGATGGGCAACCCTGGGGACGAGGAGAGTCCCGAGGGTCCACCTTCCCCAGCCCACTTTGTTGCCGGACCCACAAGAGTGCTGGGACGAGGGCTGGCCCCCTCCGTCACCCCGGAGCCCAGCCAGGTCTTTGATACTTCGCCCCACCCGGTCCTGCAGGCGCCCGCTCTGGGCGCGGGACAAACACCGCGGTCACATGGCCGCGGCCCTGGGAAACTCCAGGGAGAGCAAGGGCCCGGCCGCCGCCGGCTGGTGGGAAGGGGACAGCTCGGGCGAGAATTCCCGGACGCCGTGTGACCGCGAACGGGGCCGCTCCCCTCGCTCGGGCCGTATTCCGCGTTTACTCCCGCGGGTACGCTGCCTCCGAGGGGCGCACCGCTGGTACGCGGGCCCCGGGGTCTTCAGCGGCCCGGGAGCGCGGGCGGGCACGCACGCACACACACACACACTCACACAAGCGCGCGGGCGGGGACGGACACAGGGACACACACACACACACGAGCGCGCGGGCGGACACACACTCACACTCACTCACTCACACACACACACACACACACACACACACGCTCTCTCTCCCCCCGGAAAGACCCCGCGCGCGCACGCCCAGGCAGGAGACCCAGGACGCTCGCCAGGGACACACGCCCGCGCGCTCCGACGTAAACAAACGGCGCACGCACGGCCCGCGGGCGCCGGGCCAGGCGCCGTTCCCCCGGAGTCACGTACGAGCACGCCCCCCCGCCCGCGCGGCCCCTTCCCGCCCCGCGCCGCCGTCACCCCCGCACCCCGCCACGCCTGCTCGGCCCCGTCTCGGGCCCCAGACCTCTGCCCCCAACTCCTCCCCCACCAGCCGTCCAGGCGACGGGCACACGGGGGCCCGGACGGAGCGGGCCCCGGCGCCCCGCCCCAGGGGCTCCCGGGACGCGCCGACCCTGCCGCCGCGGCCCCGCGCGCCCGTCCGCGCCCGGCCCGCTCCCTCACCCGCTCTCGGCCCGGCGCGCGCGGCTCCCGCTGCCGTCCGGCTGCTGTCCCGGCCCGCGCGGCGGCCCGTCTCCCCTCCGGTCCCGACCGCCGGCCGCTCCGAGCCGCCTCCCGGGAGCGCTGCGGCGAGTTTTGTTGTGGGGCGGGCGGCGCTGGGGGCCGCGCGGAGTTGTAAGGCGAGCTTCCCGGAATTACTCACTCACAGGATTCCTTTCATTCATAAAAACCCAGTCATGCGGTGACGTCACCGTTCCGGCCGCCCCCGGCCGGGGAGCGGCCGCCGGCTCCTCAGCCCCGCCCAGGAAGGCCCCGCCCCGGCCACGCCCCGCCCCTCAAGCCCCGCCCCCACGCGGCCCCGCCCCTCGGCGCCGCCGAGGTTCTCAGCCCAGGCAGCGCTGCCTGCTTGCGTTCACAAGACACCTCGCGAGAGCCGCGTGGGTGGCGATGTCATTTGGCTCATTTTACAGACGACGGTCCCGGGCCGCTTCTCCTTTCGTCCTACACCCTCTGCCTTGATGATCTCATCCAGTCCCGTGGTTTTAAATGCCATCTATATGCCCATGAGCCCCAAATGTATATTTCCAGAGCTAACAGCTTCTCAGTTCCAGACTCTATCCAGAGCGCCCACTCCGCGCCTCCACGTGGGTGCCGGATGGGGACTGCACACACTCCACCTCCAAAACCCGACTCCTGATCATCAACCCTGCCTCAGCTCCCTGACCCCAGTCTTAGTTGTTCAAGCCCAAACTCAGGAGCCTCGTGCCACCCCCTCCTTCGCTCTTCCTCTGCCATCGAGTCAGGCTGGCTCTACCTCCAACGCCACCCTGCACTGGACCACGTCTACTCTCCCCCAGTCCCACCACCTGGTCCAGGCACCATCAGCTCACCTGGACAAGGGCAGCAGCCTCCTGATAGCCTCCCCACTATGCTCCTAAAGGCTTCCTTCACACCAGACAACGTTCTTCTCAAAGCAAAGATCAAGGTGTTTCACACACTCTCGCCCTGTCTCTGGCTTAACACCCTCCCTGGCTTCCCTTTGCATTTAGAATATAAACTGTACTCCTTCCCCTGGCCACAGGGCCCTAAGCCATCCAGCCCCGACCCGACTCTCTGGCCTCACCTCCTGCCACTCCTCACCTGTCACCTACTGCTCTTCAGCCACAGTGACACACCAAGCTTCTTCCTGCTGCCGGGCCTTTGCACTGGCTGTGTACTCTTCTGTTCACTGCCTGGCTTTTTCTCTTCTTTCAGGTCAGCTGAGATGTCACCGCCTCAGAGAGGCCTTTCCTGACCGCCCTGGCTGAAGGAGCCCCCACCTCTGACACTCATTTTCATTTTACATTAATATCTCCATATGGGATCATCTTGTCTATATAGTTGCTCACTATTTAGTGTCTGTCTTCCCCAACCAGAGTGTAAGTTTCATGAGGGTAGAACCTTGTCTGTGTCATCCAGTGCTGTATGTCCTGTGCCTAGAACAGTGCTGGCTGCATAGTAAGCCCTCAGTAAATACTTGCTGAGGAAATAAATCAGTGAAGGCTCAGAGAGGTAAAGTGACTCTCCAAAGTCACCCAGCTAGGAAGTACAAGAACTGGAATTTGAGTCCAGATCTGACCGATTCCTGGTCTGGACATCTGGGCCTATGCTCAACTGGAAGGGGCCCAGCATACATGTAAGCAATGTGTTGTTCAGTGATTGGAACCCCACCCAAAAGAGGTGACTTTGGGGACAGTTTATTCTCCCTTTCCTTTGCTCCTGCTGTTCCACCGCCTGACGCGCCTGCCTTCACTCCCAGAGCCATCTTCTCTGTGAGCCTGCGTCATAGCACCTTCCTTATTTCACTGCGTAGGGCTTAGGACCTCCCCAACTAGGAGGTCTTCGTGTGGCGCCCTGGTCACAGGCAAGGCTCCCTTCCCTTGACATAGTGTAACGTGACTTCAGAATCCTTGTTATGCTTTCCTGCCTCTGGGCCTTAGTCCCCCTGGGATTGTGACATCTGTCCCTCACGTTCCAAAGCCCTTGGGTTTCATATGCAAATTGGCCCCCTAGCTCAACCAAGCATTGAGGCAGCTTTGTCTGCACTCAAACAATCCCCCCCAAAATTGCCCATTTGCCCTACCTTTTCATCTCTAAGAGAGCCATGTTGTTACCTCTTGGTGTACAAAAGTTCTCGATTTTAGAAACTGCATAATTGTGATTCTTGGTCTTCTATACCCCCATTTTCTATGAGTTTCTCAAGAACTGAGCCCATAGTAGGTACTCAACTAGTGAATGAGTTCCTGCCCAGTAGACCTGCACAACATCCCTGGACGCCGTGTTGCCAAGCCCTTCGCTCCCATCCCCCGGCTGCCGCATTCGGGGCAGGGCTTCATTCTCCACCTGACAGGGACCGCTCCCCACAGGCGTGGCGCCCTTCCTGGTCAAGGTCGAGGGACGTGGTGCAATGTCATATTTAAACGTGGGTGCTCTCTGGCTTGAAGGGAGTTCCTACTGGCCAAATCTGGGACAATTTGAGCATCAAAAGAAATAACAGTACTGATGGATTATAACCTATTGAATAAGAAGAGTGCATGAGTCCATAGTAACGTGAATAAATAAGTAAATGAGGAGAAGGGGAAGGAAAAGGTCCTGCTTACAACAGAAGGAACGATGCAGTTAAAAAATGCCCATTAGGCACCTCCATAGTAATAACGGATTCCAACCAGAATCATCAATGGACAGGAAAATTTGGTGGGAAATATATTTACATAGTCTCAAAGTATTGCCCTACAGACAATTATTAATTACAGATGGAAAGACAGTAACTCTATAGCGGAGATACCTGGCACCACCTTTACCAAGTCATCAAAGTTAATTAATATCACCAGTAATGGGACAAATTGGCATGTGTATTTCCTAAATGATGCACTGAGAAGGACACAGCATGACTTCTGTGGTATTCCTGTCCAAAACTCGTACAATAAATCTAATCGTGAGGAAACATCAGACAAACCTAAACTGAGAGAAGTTCTATAAAATAACTGGACCGTGTGCTTAAAAAGTGACAAGTCCGTGAAAGACAAAGAAGGCCTGGGAACTGATCCCGAATGAAGCAATCTAAGGAGACGGGAGGACTCAAGGCAATGTGTGACCCAGGATTCTCCTTTGCGGTAAGGTCACTGTTAAGATAATTGGTAAAATCCGAATACAGTCTGTAGATGGACGTTAATTTCCTGATTTTGATCATTGTCCTGTGGTCACGTAAGAGAGTGTCCTTGATTTTAGGAAATGTACACTGGAGCATTTAGAGGGAAAGGGGCATCGTGTCTGCAATTTACTCTCAAATAGTTCAGAACAAGATAGATGGATAGATAGATAGATAGATAGATGGATAGATGGAAGAGTATAAAGAAAATGTGATAAAATATTAACAATTGGGGAATCTGGGTGAAGAACATACAGAAATTCTCCATCATTCCTGCAATTTTTGTTGTAATAAAAAATTGTTTTTTTGGGGGTTTTTTTGTTTTTTTAAGTAGGGGCTCTCAAGTCAGCCTGTGGGCTCAAATCCTGGCGTCACCCCTCACCAGCTGAGTGACTTCACCCCTCCCTGCCTCAGTCTCCCCCTTTGTAAACTGGGCTTTAATAGGAGCGCCTACTTCATGGATTGTGACACAATTTAATGCATTCACACTTAAAAGCATTTGGCACAACGCCTAGTATGGAATGAAAGATCAATAAATATTGGGTTGGAGAGAGATGAGTCCTCCGGAGGCCCCTAGGACACTCCCTCTGTGAAACCTGCTTCTTCCCGCAGTGAGTGACACAAAGCCAGTGATGACCCCACCCCGCCCAGAGACCCCACCTTGCACCAACAGGGAGGGGCCTCCTTGCCAGTTTTTAGGGAGGGAGCCGCCCTCTGCCAGCACAGTCCAGCAGGACTCTAACTGGCCCAGCTGATCCCTGATCACCTGTCCAGGAGTCCAAAACACCAAACAGCACCCAAGCACGTCCCTGTGGGACCCTGGCCCACATCAGGTGCCTCGCCCACTAGTGGGTGCCCGGTAACAGCGACAAGCTTGACCCCAGCCAGGATCTGCAGCTCAGATCTCATCCCTGGCTGACCGAAGTGTGGGGCTCTCCTCACTCCCAGCCTCAGTTTCCCCACCTGCAGTGAGAGTGTAGGATTAGGTCAGTGATTTTTAAACACTCTCAGACTACAATAAACTTTCTTCAAATAAAAGTCCACTCTGGGGCCAGCCCTGGTGGCCTAGTGGTTAAGTTCGGCATGCTCCACTTCAGTGGCCCGGATTCTGTTCCTGGGCGCAGGCCTACACTACTCTTCTGTCAATGGCCATGCTGTGGCGGCAGCTCAAATACCAAAAGAGGAAGATTGGCAACAGGTGTTAGCCGAAGGCGAATCTTCCACAGGAAAAAACCCCTGCAGAGTTGACTCTGGTGCACATGCCACATTGTAGAACAGCTGAGAGCTGGCTGCGGAGGAGACCAGGGCTGGCTTTACGATTTCCTGGAGGCCCTTCCTGCCCAGAGATTTGATTTCCAGGCCCGCATGAGCTCCAGCCCTCAGACCCTTGGGCCTTCACTGGCCCCCTCAGCAGGGCAAGTCCCGCATTTCCCGTGGGTCCCTCTGGGGGGAAGTGATGTCAAAGGGATCCCTTTCAGCACCTTGACGCCCCTTATCTTGTTCCAGCTGTTCCAGCCATCACACGCCTCTTCCAGTTTCTCAGTACCGCTTGTTACTTCTGACTATATTTCTTACTGTTACCACGTTCACGAGATGCTTCCTTCATGCCGGGCACCGTGCTACTCGCCTCGTCCAGTCTGCAGAGTACATACTCTCTCAGCTCTTCTCTCCCACTGCTGAATCATCCAACCACCCCCAAAACTTATCTGTCCTTTTATCACATTTCAATGTCATTCTAACTCAACTCGTCCTTCTCACAAAAGCCCTGCCCGTCGAGGTGGAGCGGTGGCACACACACAATCAGCCTCATCTTAAAGCCGAGCAAATGGACTGATTTATGGATTCACTCAGTTGCTGGGGGCGATGTGCCTGCTCACCCTTAATCCTCTCCACCATCTAAGGAGTTAGGTATTATCCTCGCCATGTTGCAGATGAAAAATCAAGACTCTGAGAGGTGCGGCAGCCAGCCCAATGTCATACAGCTAGCGCCCAGCGGAGGAGGACTTGAATTCAGGTTGGTTTGATTCAAGGGCCATGCTCTCTCCCACTGCCCCTGCCCCTGCCAGGCATAACCCTTGGGATCTGTTGGAGCCGTTTGAGAGTCTCATCTTTAGAGGATGCTCCATCACGCCCCGTGGGCAGCCCCAGTTGGAATCCTGTGCCCTCCTCCCTTTCTTCTGCCCTCCTACTTTTAAATCCTAAGACAAACTGGGAAGAGAGTGGCAGAGGGTCTCCCTGCACTGGGTCACTGCCTGTGAGGGTCCTGGGTCTGGGCTAGAGATCATCCAGCAGGAAGAAAAACAGGTTCAATCAAATCCAGACCACCACAGTAATGGCTGTTATTCCTGGGGTGTTTTTTTTGAGGAAGATTAGCCTTGAGCTAACATCCACTGCCAATCCTCCTCTTTTTGCTGAGGAAGACTGGCCCTGAGCTAACATCCATGCCCATCTTCCTCTACTTTCTATGTGGGACGCCACCACAGCATGGCATGCCAAACGGTGCCATGTCCACACCCGGGATCCAACCCAGCGAACCCTGGGCCGCTGAAGCGGAAGGTGTGCACTTAACCACTGCGCCACTGGGCCAGCCCCTGTTATTCCTGTTTTTGAGATGCTTCCTTTGTGAACCTGGTATCTCACAAAATTCTATGAGGTGAGTGTCTTTATCACCCTGTTTTACAGATGAGCAACCTGAGGCTCAGAGAGGCCATGCCATTTGCTCAGGGCGCCCTCACCGACGCTATGTGTGTATGAGCATTTTCTGCCGCTTCACTGCCACTAGGTGTTCTCATTTTTTAAGATCGGCTAATTTTCTAGGCAAATGACATTACCTTATTTAAATTTTCTTTTCTCTGAATATGAATGAGCTTGAATCCATTCCCATACGCTTGTTGACCAGTTGGGTTTCTTCTTTTGTGAATTATCTCTTTGTGTTTCCCGTCCGTTTTATTTTAGATAATACATTTCTATGTTTGCAAACTGATATTTTAGGGCCCTGAAACTTAGTCCAGGGCATATTCCCATTTTTCTCTGCCTCCTGCATCATTTTGCCTCACATTTTCCCCCTAACAGCTTCAATATCCTTGGAACTTTGCCACTCCCAGTCTGAGTCCTGTCCGTGCCCCCCGCCTGTAAGACCATGAACTTGGGCACCTCCAATTTGTCTGCTGCACACCTGCCTCCCAGCTGCTCTGGGCTTCTGTTAGAAACAACCACCACGGCCACAACACCCATGGCAACAGTCAAGGTCACCGCAAGGTCATTCTCCAATCACAACCTGAGCTCGGCCGCCTCCCCTCCCCAACCACAGCTCTGGCCGGCTCCCACCGTGCTCCTTGGTCCTCCCCTCCACTTGAGGAGGGGGCGGGGGCATCTGCTTCAACCCTCGCACCTGTCCTTTCCCCTTCCTCCCAGTCCCTGGAGAAGCTGTCCCTCCTCTGGCCTCTCCTCTTTCCTGGAAGCTCATGCCCACCGCCAGCCCCGTCCTCTCTCTCAGCACCAAAATTTCCCCAAGTGGCTATCGTCTCTAACAACCCCCGCCCCCACCCAGGCTTTTTCTTCCCTTTTACGGCCCAAATCTGAAGTCATCTCCACTGACTGCCGCTGAGTTCTCCCTGCCCCCTCACCTCCCAACCCCCTAGCCTGGTTCCTGCCCCCACAGTCCTCTGAAGGGACTCTTGCCAATGTCCCAGCGACCTCTTTGTTGCTAAATCCAAGGTCCATTTTCCATTCTAATCTCTCTTGTCCTTTGCCAGCACTTGACCTTGCTGCTCTCCTCTCCTTTTCCCCTCCTCCTCTTGAGACTCTCTTTCCCCTTGGCTTCCAAGGCTCGGCTTCCCTCCCACCTGTTCGGTCTCTGTCCCCGGTCCCTCAGGACCTCTCAGTGGTTTGTGATGCTCATGGCTCTGGCCTTTGCCTTCTCCTCCTCTCCCTGGGGAATCTAATTCCCCCTGGAGACTTCAGGTGCCATCTGATGCTGATGACTGACAAATCTCTCTCACCTGCTCGCATCTGTCTCTCATGGACCAGATCTGCTCGAGCATCTACACGGCAGACATGGACTCCCCCAGCCCTTCCCCCACACGTCCAACCCAACACTGTCACAACGCAACCCAGTGTCACCCTCTCAACCTGCACCTCCCTTCATTTCTCTAATGGGCTGGTGACATCACTTTCCACTCAGTCACTCTAGAGAGAAACCAGGCCATCATCCTTGCTTCATCCCTCTCGCTCACTCCCACAGCTAACCAGTCACCAAGTCTTGATGATCTCATCTCCTGAACTTCTCTCATCCTCTCTCTCTTCTCGCAGCCTTGGCCTCCGTTCAAGCCACAGCATCTCTCTCCTGGACAATCGCAATGGCCTCGTGCTCGGTCTTTCTGCCTCCAGCACCTTCTAATCCAGACTCCATGCAGAAGATAGAGGGAGCTTTTTAAAACCTAAATTTGACCGAGACACTCCTCTGCTCAGACCCTTCCCGGGCTCCCCACTGCCTTTAGAACAAATCCAAACTCTTCTCACAGACCTTCTAGATCTGACCTCTGCCGACTCTGCAGTCTCAGCTCTCAACGCTCCCTCTGGGCTCCAGCTGTTGTCACCTCTGCCCTCACATTCATCACGCCTTTCACATCTCCACTCCCTCCCCAGCTTTGGTTTGTCCCTCAATACCCAGTTCAGATGTCACTTCCTCCAGTGAGCTTCTCAAGTAACCCCCAGCTGACTCAGGTTCCCGTCAGTCCTCCTGCTGGGATGTCTGCCCTCACCTCCTGCCACAATAACAATTTTCTCTATGGGCTGGTATTCTGTGTTTTTGTGGCTCTCTCCTCTTAAACTACAAGCTGTTTGAGGACAAGGACTACATCTTTTCATTTTTGTGTCCCCCGTGCCTAGCCTGGGGCATGGCATGTAGTAAGGACACGATAAATGTTTATTGGATGAATGGGTGAGTTGTCCTTGCTCCACTGGGGCCTGTCCTAGGCTCCAGCAGAGGGTCAGGTTGTGGCGGGGGCGGGAGGGAGGAAGAGGCGATGGTCAATTTCCTAAACAATCCTTTGGCTCCTGACAGTGGGGCCCTGTTCATTTCACTGGCTGCTCATCCTGCCCTGCGTAAGAGCAAAGACAGGCTTCTCTGGGGACCCTGTGGCTCCCCTTTGTTGCTACTGCATCCCAGGGACAATTTGATTTGGCCTGTTCATGACTGTGATTTGCAACGGAGTTCCAGGAACCCCAGGGACATAAAGGAGGACACCAGGACAGAGTGTGGCTAATTCACGCTTCTGGCAAGTTTGGTTGTCCATCGAGTTGTGCCCTCATTCTTGCTGAGGCTCCCCTCCTCCTCTTCCCCACCACCTCGCTCACTAGGCCTCGCTCTTCCTGAGCCCAGGAAGCCCACCTCCCTGAGGGCTGAAAGGGCACCTGTGTCCTATCGCACGCCCAGCTCCTCCCTTCTCCTGATAACTCTGCCCAGGCTCCGCTGTAGAGGGGGTTGCCAGGGCTGATTGTGCCAGGGGTCAGTCATAGCTTCCACCTCCTGGCCAGAGTGGATTGGCTCGAGGGTGGGCACACAGCCCAAGTTGGCCCAATGAGAGTCCTCTCCAGGAACTAAGGAAGGAGGTCAGTCCATTTCTGATGGTGAGAGCTGTGGGTAGCGAGGGGCTATGTTCCTCATTCCTGAGCAGAAGAAGCCAGAGAACAGAATGAGATGGATGTGCAGAAACATAGAGGCCATGGAGGGTCCGGTCAGGGTTCACCCTGAGGCCCTTCTAGCATTTGGCTGGTCATCTCTTCCTTGGATTCTGGGAGATTCTCTGGTTACTTTCCAGTCATTTAGCCTATTGCCTATGCTAATTTGAGTTGGGTTTCTGTCACTTACTATCAAGAGAGTCCTGCTCATTCTGGTTTCTTCTTGATCCCATAGAACCATGTCCCTCTTTACCCAGTTCCCTCTTTCGAGACTCTCTAAAATTATGGTTGTATTGGCATATTAAATTAATTTATATACATTTTAGTCACCTTTATGGTAAAGAATGGCTGGGAATACGATTTGTAGTTAATTAAGCAGGGAAGTTGCTATTGTCACAAACAAAGCAGAACCTTGTTGCCTTGTCAAACAATGTGGAAGTCAACTGGGGCATTCACAACTATTCTGGTTCCTCTCCTCTGGCCACATGATAGGACTGCATTTCCCATCTCCCTTGAAATTGGGTATGGCCATGTGACATGCTTCAGCCAATGAAAGGTGAGCAGAAGAATCAGGTGTCACTCCTGAGCAGTAGCGTAAGAGTCGGGGCGTGATATTCGCCACGCCCAGAGCCCCTGCCACAGTGGTCATGGGAGCCCACCCTGAGGAGGAGCCCCTCAGCCTGGGCTCCTGAGTGACCATGATAAGTGAAACCCCATCCCTCCCACACCGGACACACAGTGTGAATGAACACGTTAAGTTGTGTTAAGCCAACGAGGTTGTGGGGTTCTTTATTATTACGGCATTCCCTCGCTGCTCCTTACTCACAGAGTCAGGGACAGGATCCACTGTAATTTCATGATTTCTTCAGGAAAACCATATTTGTTTATATTTCAGCACTTCTTTTTTTTACAATAAATGATCATCCGTGTAGTTGAGGCAAGTTCGTATTAAATTGCAAACTTTAAGGACAGGAATTGAGCTATCTTTCATGTCCCCACACTGAGAGTGAAGTTGTGCACATAGTAGGTACTTCATAATTATTGGCTGAAGAAACTGAAATGAAGATGAGAAGCCCAGGGAGAAAGAGGAAAGGGATGAAGGCCGTGTGCATTCTGACCCCCAAGAATCCCACACTGGTCCCCTACCCCAAGACGCCAGACTCCGCATGATCGCCAGCACATGTTCTGCACCAGTGCCTGAAATGCCCTCCGCTTGGCTTCCCCAAACCCTCACGACCCTTTGGGACCCAGGTTCGGGCCAGCTTCTTGGCCCTGGCCCTGAGAACCAGCCTCTCCTCAGGCCACGGTCTGTCCCGCGAGCACCTGATCTGGGCTGAGGGGCCCCCAGAGTGGGGAAACCCTGCCTTTGCTGGCCAGAACTGGCTTTCCCCCTTAGGATGGGAACACGTGGCTGCTGCCTCACAGCTAAAGGTCACCTGCTCTCATTTCCTTCCTGAGGAGTGCACAAACCCCAACGGCCCCCTCCTCAAGTCATAAGCCACACCATTAGTGTAATCATTACACAGCTTCCTTGTGGCCTCTGTGCCCTCCAGGCACCCCTCCCACAGCAGGAGAGAGATTTTTTTTTCCACATCACTTCCCTGCTGTAACCCTTCCGGTTACAAGCTACTGCCCACAGGACAAGCTCTGCACCCTTAGCCTGCCACTTGAGACCCTTCACGCTCAGCCTCTGTGACTCACCTGCCCCTCACCTGCTCACGCACCAGGTTCTAGCAGTGGTCAACCCCCTGCAGTTCTTCACAGAATCCATACAAACTCACGATGTTGACCTTTCCACCTGGAATGTTCTTACTTTCCCAATCCAGCTGGCAAACTCCTATTCAACCTTTGAAACCCAACTCAAGAACAAGGGTTGGTAAATTTTTTTCTGTAAAGGTCCAGATGGAAATATTTCAGGCTTTGGGGGCCAGAAGCTTTCTGTCACAATTGCTTGACTCTGCCATTGCCGAAAGTATAGGCCTATGTAAACGAATGGTGTGGTTGTGTTCCAACAAATCTTTGTTTACAGAACAGGTGGCAGGCGGGATAGGCCGCCCACCCCTGCTCAAGAGTTATCTCACAAAGCGCCCCCTGGACAGAGTTTGACAATGCCTTCTCTCAATCCCTCTATACCTGACTGTAATGATTCTATAGTTGAGATGATTAAATGGGGTGGTGGTCATACCATCGTTTTTCACCTGGGTTTCTGTAGGAGTCTCCTCACTGGTCTTCCAGCTCTGCCTTGTCCTCATAGACTATTTTTATAGAACAGACACGATCTGTTAAAATGTAAGTCTGATCAGGTCACTCCTCTGCTCAAAAACTTCCCCTGGCTCCCCATTTCCCTTGGAGTGAAAGCCAAAGGTTGAAAATGGTCTACAATGTCCTCCAGGCCCTGACCTCCCTTTGAGCTCATCGCCCAGGGGGCTCCCGTTCCCTCACTCCACTCCAGGCACAATAGCCTCCTCGCTTTTCCTGAAACAAGCCAGGGAGACTCCTGCCTCAGGGCCGTTCCTCTTGCCGTCCCCTCCATCTGGAACACTCTTTCCCAGGTTATCACGTGGCTGCTCCTTCATCGCCCTCAGGTTTTTACTTAAATGTCTCCCTTTCAGTGAGGCCTCCCCTGGCCACCCTGTTTAAAACCGCAACCCTCCTGTCTCTCCTCCCTGCTTTTACACCAGAGCCTTTCTCACCCTTTACCACACTATAGTTTTTCCCAACTTTCTAATTACAAAAATGTTCAAACACACAGAAAATGGAAGGACCAGCGCAATGGCACCTCTATACACAACTCCATGTAAAACACTCAAACGTTTTTTGAAACTAAGATGCTAACATCATGATGTGTCACCCAAAGACTTCAGCAAAACACGCTCTGTGTTCGATTTCTCTATCTCGTTCATTGCCTGTCTTTCCCCACAAGACCGTGAACGCCACCACGGCAGGGATTCTGTCTATTTTGTTCGCTGTGGTTTCCTCAGCACCAAGAACGTTGCCTGGCACATAGTGGGTGCTTCTATAGTGCAGGGAAAGAAAAGACAAGACAGGTCCCGATGAGGTTCTGCCTCTCACCGACATGTGACTCGGGATCATCTCCCCTCAGAGAAGCTTGGTGTCTCCACCCACAAAGTGGGGATCATAGTACTGCTTCTCAGGGCTGTTGTAAGGATCAGACAAGGTCACGGTGGAAGATGACACTGTCAGCATGTTCGTTAAACTTCCCTCTAACTCCTTGAGGGAGGGGACTTGGTCTACTCTGACCCTCTAGACTCTGGGTTCCTTGAAGGCGGACACTTGGGTCCGTGATGTTTGCAGCTTCAGGGCCTAGCACAGCCCTCAAGAGGAGTTCTTTTTTTTTTTTTTCTTTTAGTTTTTTTTTTGTTTTTAAAGGTTTTATTTTTTCCTTTTTTCTCCCCAAAGCCCCCCGGTACATAGTTGTATATTCTTTGTTGTGGGTCCTTCTAGTTGTGGTATGTGGGACGCTGCCTCAGCGTGGCCTGATGAGCAGTGCCATGTCTGCGCCCAGGATTCGAACACAACGAAACACTGGGCCTCCTGCGGCGGGGCACACGAACTTAACCACTCGGCCACGGGGCAAGGCCCTCAAGAGGAGTTCTTTGACTTGAACTACTCCAATGCAAAATCCAGTGGACACTCAACAGAAAGTACTCCCTCATGCCTACTTGCCCCCTCCGTTTACGTTGCTTGCGCAATCAATGCTACCTAATATCTCCCTATTCTTCACCTCTTGCTTTATCCACTCATTTAACAGTTTTCACCAGAAATACCTAGAGGAGGGGCACCCAAGTTCATCAGGCCCTGAGATTCTATTATTTCTTTCTATTCTATTTTATTCTTCCGTGGGTCTCTGAGTCTTTCTGACACTCTGATCCAGATGATTGGTCTCTCTCTCTTCCTTGGCCATTTCTGTATTTCGGATTCAGCTGTGTGTCTGTGTTGCCAAACTCGCCCTGCAGAGCCACCTGGAATATAAGGTTGGGTGTTTGCTGAAGCCTAGCTCTTCCTGTTGAACTTACACGTATCTCAGGTCAGATTGCTCAGTAGTGGGTGGAACGCCTGGCCTTTTGCAAGCTCCCTGATAACCATCGCCCTAACTGCACATGTTTGGGGTGTGGAGGGCAAGATACTTTCAGTGAGAATTCTGAGTCTTCATCTCATTCTCTTGAGCAAAATTTTAATCTTAGGTTAAGGGCAGTTTCCTCACCTGTAAAATGCAAACGAGTAACCACAATCTCGAGGTAACAGATGTGAAGTCAAGTTACTTTGTAACTGGTAAAGCTCTGTACAAAAATTAGTTACTATGGTGAGTTTTATTAACCTATCTAGGTTCTTAACTAAACCTTGCTCCAGTTGCATTGGCTGCCCCCAGTCTGGGAAGTCATATCTTTGGACAGACTGAGGAGAAATCGCTCCTTTTCACAGTAATTAACAACAGCAATTACACTTCCCACCTGGACAGAGAGTAGTTTGGAGAATTTATCTAGATCTAGGATTGGGGAAGAAAAGCGGAAGAAAAGTTGACCAACCAAGCCCAGTGGGCTGGAGAGGGACCTGATCTGCTCAGTCAGAAGCAGATCTGCGAATAAAACCCAGTCTCCTCACTTCTTTCCAGCGTACTTCATCCCCAGCATTACTAATCATAACAACTGCCATTTACTGAAACCCCACTACGTGCAGGCACGGGGACCAATGTATCTCCAGTCGGCACAACAACCCTGGAGGGTGTCACTGTGCCCGCGTCTGACACGAGGACCTCACAGAGACTAAGTCATTTGCCCAAGTTTCTACTAAAAGTGCTAACATACTTCCTGAGATCGCCTTGGGGTAGGGCTGCCAGATAACAGTGAATAATTTTTTAGCCTAACAATACTTAGTGGTTTTTACGTATACTAAATATTTATTGGCTGCTTAGCTGAAATTCAAGTTAACCTGGGCGACTCGTAATTTTATTTGCTACATCCGGCAACCCTAGTTTGGGGGTACGCTGCAAAATCAAAGCAGGTTCCTCTTGTCACACCCTATGTCTTCGTTGGTTTTATTTTCTCTTTACGAGCCGTCATTAATAGGTTCAGACATCAGGCTTCGACCATTTCAGGAGGCGGAGGGCGAAGAAGGGTATCTCCTGCCCCGCATCAACATGTCTGCCAACGAGCCGTCACCGGGCCCTTTTCCGCCCCGCACCGACATGGCTGCGCCCCGCCGCCGAGGATTGGCTCCAGCCCGAAGCCCAGTCCCCCTCGGCCGTGGGAGCCCCTTCCATTGGGCAGTTGTGAAAGACGGCGGCGCCCCGCCCCGCCTTCCTCGTGCGCAGGGCTCGCGGCGCGGGGGCGGGGCTGCCGCCGCGGCCTGGGCTTCGGGCTTCTGTGATTGGCGGAGAGAGGGGGAGCCATCACGTGGCCCGGGGCCCGTTTGTTGGCGGAAGTAGAAGGAAGTAGAAGTGCTGAGTAGGCTGAGGTGAGTGACGCCGTAGGGGAGGCGGGGCCTGGGGGGCCCTTCCCAAACCTCTTCCGCGCCCCAGGCGCTGTGGTCTCCACCCGGCCCTTCGTTGGGATCTATCCCGTGTTCCCGATTCTGAGGCATGTCTTCCATGGCCCCGTGTGTAACCCCTGAGTACCCCTAGTTTTCTCCCTTTGGTCCCCCAGCGTCCCCAACTCCCATCCCGTGACCGCTGTTGTGTGCTGTCGAACTTGTAGCCCCAGGGACCTCAGCTTCGACCCTGGGGCCTCCTCAGTACCCCAGCCTCCCCTGTGTGTCTCCCCTCTATCCCTCGCTTCCTGGGTGGCCCCCCTCGTCGTTTCCCCCATCTCTCAGTGCCTCTTGGTACCCCCAGCTTTCACTCTGGGCCGCATTGATTGTCCCCACCTTCCTTCCTGTGCCTTTCTTAGTGCTCCCGACTTTTCTGCCTCTGTATTCCCACTCGACCCCCCACGTCGCCTGTCTCCCTTCTGCGTTTCTCCATTTGTCTCCGCTGTTCTCCATTTTACTGTTTCTAACTCCTTTTCTGACTCCCTGCTTCTCCCTGCTTATTGTCTCTCCTGCGCGTGCAGATTTCGTCTGCGCCTGCTCCCTCCTTCCCCACAGCCTCATTACCCCAGAGTCTGCCAACCCCCCAATCCTGTGTCCACCTCCTGTGCCCACAGGTGACCTGGAAGCTGGTGACAGGGAGCGTGTGACCCGTGTGGCCATGTGACTGGGACGGGCAGGCCCGTGAGTGTGGGACAGGGAGGGCACAGGGCTCAGGGATCTGTGCCCGTTTTTTTAATGGACTATTCACATGACCCCAAACAAATACCTTCCCTTAGCACGTGGGTCTTTCCCTCACCTGCCCTCTTCCCCGCCAGGCAGGATGTTGGGCAGGTTTGGTTTGGCAACACAGATGCCCCACCCTTGGGCTGAGTGCAGTGTTTTTGTTATTGTCTCTGCCTTAAAATGTTCCTGGAGCTGGGTCCAAGTCTCAGTTTCCTCATCTGTGACAGGGTGATTGTATTTCCTGCCCCTCCTAAGGCTGCCATGGGGTTCAAAATGGGAGAAAATGTAGAAGGCAAACCTTTGTAACCAGTGTGGTCCTGTACAAAGGTGTGGTCTTGCTGCTGTGTCGTAGGTGGGAAAGCGAAAGGGATGGAATGAAAAATCAAGGAGGGAAAGACAAGGAGAAGGTCCATTGCCTTTCCTTGAGCATTTGTTTGTATTTATTGATCATCTGTGAGTCAGGCTCTGTCATATGTTATCCTTACCGTTCCTTCCTTCCTCATTTGTTTAACAAACACTAACGGACTGTTTACTGCCTTGTGGACTACCCTTGATGTAGCCAATGTTATTCTCATTTAACATAAGGAAGAGAGGGCGGAATGAGTTGCCTGAGGTTACGAGGATTGGTGAGTTGGAGCTGGAATCTGAACACAGTACTTTGTGACACCACAGCCTGTGTCATTGCCTGCTGAGAAAGGGTCATTACTGTTGTCTCGGGGCCCAGGGCGCTTTTTTCTCCTTTTCACGGTTACTGTCGTTAGATGACAGTATCCCCCAAAGGGCATTTCCTTCTCACTCAGCACGGTGACATCACTAAGAGACAGAGGAAGGAGGAATTTAAATGCTGTGTGTGTGTGTGTGTCTGCACATACGTACCAGGTGTGTGTGTAGGGGGGTGAGGGGCTGTACCCAAGGGGAGACCCTGTGTTATGGGCTTCACTTCGTACTCGGTGGTTCCAGGGAGAACATTTTAATAGGTCTGTGCCTTAAATGCCTCTCCTCTTTTTTTGTCCATTCTCGTTTTTTTTGGTGATCTCATCCAGCTCATAGCTTAAGTACCGTCTCTACTCTGACAACTCCCGAATTTATCTGTCCAGTCCAGTCCGGACCTTCCTCTGAATGACAGACTCACGTATATAGTTGCTTGCTCAGCACCTCAATCTCAGGCATTTCAAACTTAAAGTATTTAGAATTAAGCTCTCGCTATGTACCTCCTTCATCCCTTCCCCCACCCTCCTCCCAAATCTCTCCGTCCCACTCACTTTCCCATCCTTAGGAAATGGCAGTATTCTTCTTTCCGTTGCTCAGGCCAAAGCTGTGAGATTCTCCTTGATGCCTCTCTACACCCTGCATCCAGCAGAGTGGTCTGTTAATGTCGCCTCTTTGCTTCAAGCCCTGCCATGGCTTCCCCTCTCACTATCCATGCCTGACCCCCTGTTACCTCTCTGACCTCATTGTTTTCCTTGCTGTTCCTGGCATTCACCAGGCATGCTCCAGCCCCAGGGCCTTGGCGCTTGCTCTTCCCTCTACCTGGGAAACTCTTCACCTAGATATCCATACAACTTTTGCCCTCATTTCCTTTAAGTCTGTATTCAAGATCAAGTTCTTGGTGAGGACTTCCATGTTCACCCTATCTGAAATTTCCCTTTCCACCTGGACACTTCCTGTCTCCCTTCTCTGGTTTATCTTTCTCCTCAGCACCTAATCAGCATCTAGAACCTATGGATATGTTTTGCCTGTTTATCTTCTCTGTTGTCCCCTCTCGTATTAAAATATGAGTTCTCGGAGGGCAGAGGTTTTGTCTGTTTTGTTCACTAATCTGTTCTCAGCAGTTGGAACAATGCCAGCCGCAGAATAGGTCCTTGATAAATATTTGTAGAATGAATCATAACATGAGCCACCCTGTACCAAGCCACGGGCCAACAGATCTCGTCAAGTTCCTGGCGTCTCCCAGTGTCCTTGGGAGCTCAGCAACACTTCCGGAGCGGTCTGCCCCCAGCTGCAGTCCAGCTAGGTGGAGGGAATGAAAGAGACACCTTTTCCTTTCTCGAAAGGGCGTGTGCCTCTGGCTCGTGCGAACGGCAGTGCCTTTTAGATGAGGGCCTTAGCTTTTCAAGTACAGGAGACTGAAAATCAAGCCTCGCTCAGCCACTTTCCATTCAGGCTTTCTCCTGAAGCCAGTTGGAGGATTACGAGCCGGTGCTCTGAATTCCAACTATTTGGCTTCAGATCCTGGAAAGTTATAGACCCTCCTGTGCCTCAGTTTCCTGAGTGTGATATGGGAGAAGTAGTGTTCTATCTTCTCGTACGCGTGTTTTGAGGATTAAATGTGATGGGTACCTCAAACACTTGGCGAGGGGCCTGGTGCGCGGTAGTGGCTGGATGAATGCGGCGGTGGTGTTGGGGAGGAGGTGACAGGAGTGGGCCCTTCCTCGTTCCTCACTCGCTGAGGGAGGAGTTTGGGATGAGCTGTAGAGTGAATGTCTGGAGGGATGTTTTGTTTTGGAGGCGGCCTTGGAGGTCCAGATGGGATCAGATCCGATGGGAGATGGAAATGACATTGGACTTGACCTCTACTTAGATGCAGTCTTTCCTCACACGCTAGTTGAGTGCCTACTGTGTGCAGGCCCTCTCCCTGGTGCTAGTCAGGAGTTTGAGGAAGAAGGCACAAGTCCAGCTGCCAGGCAACACTTCCCATTTCCTCTCTCTGGGCCTCAGTTTCCCCATATGCCAAACAGGGATAATGATCGCACTGTCCGTATCTCATGGGCATTTTCGAGCTTCGAGGCAGCTAACAGATGTGAAAAGCCTTTGCCAACCATAAAGCGTGGTGGCCTTGTGGGAGGATGGAGGCCAGTGTGTGGTGACACCCTCACGTGCTGAGGTGCAGGTGGCAAGAGCTGCAGGAAGGAAGTCTGTGTGATCAGCACGGTGCTCTGATTGGACCCCATGTTCTCAGCCCATCCTGCCAGGGTGGTGGGTGGGGGAGCCATCAGTTGCACCGGAGCGTCACTGTCCTGTGCCAATTGTTCCAATCATGGGACATCCTGTTGTAAGCAGCCAGGGCTCCTGAAGCCTGACTTCCGAGAGCAGTTGTGCGTGTGTCCCAGAATCCCTCATGTGGCCATTCCCGTGAGATCAGCTTCCTGGCCCGGCTGCTGGGGCTCCTGTCACGCACCTCCCAGCCGCCATCCTGCCCCTCCAGCCGGGCTTCGGCAGGAAGGATGCAGAGCACTTGAAGGCTTCTCTGCTCGGAGTGTGAATGAACTCAGCTTCGAGCACCTGGGCGGTATCTAAAGCCAAACTTTCCAAACCAAAGCCCAGTGCCACCCCCAATGCCATGAAGGTTCCCCCGGTGCGGGAACAGGAGCCTCTGAACACTTCCATCATGTGACCTGCCAGGCAGCTGAGTGGGCAGGGGCAGGGGGTGCGATCTGTTATCACCCTCGAGGGGAGAAGGGAGGGGATGTCTCAGAGGTGCCGGCCCTGGGGGCTTCTAGTTGGTTAATTCCCCAAACATTTATTAAATGCCCACTGTGAGTGCGGAAGAGCATGCTAGGTGGGGGCTGGGCAACCCACACCAGCAGATCCACTGTCATCGTCACAGGCTGGGGCGCCAGTGGGGGGCGCACGGACACTGTGGGGTACAGAGGAAGGAGCACGTACACCTGGGGCCAAGCGGGGGAGGCCCAGGGTGTGACTCTTGGAGGAGGTGGCACATGAACCGAGTCTTGAAGGACAAGAAGGGGCTTATTCATTTGCCTAATGGGCCTTTCTTGAGTGTATGCTCTGAGGCAAGTGGAGAAACTGGGGAAGACAGTGTAGTCGGGGGTACACTGAGGCACGATGTGGCATGCTCCAGGGGTGTCGCTGGTGCAGCATGGCTGGAGTGGCAGTGCAGGAGGTCGGCTGGAAGGGTGGGCCGGGCCAGGGCACATGGACGCTGGCATCCCTGCTCTGGGGCATGAGCTTTCTCTGGGAGGTGGCGGGGAGCCACTGTAAGTAAGCAGCGAGTCCGATTTGCATCCTGCAAGTCCAATTTGCATCCTGTGGTAGGCAGGGAGCAGGTGCGGGATGGAGGATGGACCTGGCCCTTGCCCTTGGGTGTGTGTCTGGAAAGGGTGCAAGTTGGAAGGGAGGTGTCGCAGGAGGGGTGGATCTGGTGCTGTGAGCCATCACAGGGGCCGCTGGGCCTTGAAGGACGAGCAGAGGCTTTGGCAGGAATGGGGGCGGAGGGGGGTGCCTTCCGGGTAGGACAGACCAGGATGTTTGAAAGCCCGGGGTCCCTCTCTCTCTGGAAGAGAGAACCGTCCAGAGCAGGAGAGAGGACGGGGCCCAGGGTCCAGGGCTTTGCACTTCCTCTCTTGCCTGAGACCTGCCTCAGGTCCTTCAGGGAATTTGTGGCTGAGGAGGAACCAGGTATTTGGGGACTGAGTTCTCCCTAAGCGCCTCCATAACTGACCCCCATGCTCCCCCAGCCTCCACCGCACTTCTAGAGCTTTTCTGGTCTGTAAATGAGCAGTAAAGAAGCTACTTCACAGGGTGGCTGTGAGCATGGCTGGCATAGCAGAGGCTGGACAGATGGCTCCGTGGTGGCCAGAGTTCATGTTGTCACAACAGTAACCATAGTCCCCTTTCTGTGCTGCCCAGTCCTCATGAAAACACTCGTCCCGGGTGGATCACGCAGGCTCCTGTCCCCCGCCTGCCCACCGTTCTTGTCTGCTCCATCTGCCGGGAAGGCCTCTCTCCCCCAGCCCCACTTCAGAGTTCAGCTCAACACCACCGCCTCCCGCTGTCCTTTCCTGTCTCTTCCCCCCACGGGACTGTGTACTCTTTGAGACAGGCGCTGGGCTTGGGTCCCCCTCTGAAGACTCATTTTATGGACTCAACTAGCCGCTTCTAGAAACTCACCAAAGAGTCTGCGTGTCGGGTCCAGTCTCCTCTGATCCTAGTAAGGAGTTTTGTTTGTTTGTTTTCTTCTTTGGTGGAAATCAATACGTCCCACTTTAATTTGCCCTTTGAACACCCACAGTCTGAGGCCTCTCTGGGCCTCACTTTCTTTATCTCTAAAATGGGGGCAACAGTGCTTGTCCTTCCTGCCTCACTCCTCCTCCAGGGGCGCCTCACACCCAGCGGACACTGTACGTCTTCCCTGAAGGAACCCAGCAGGCAGGCTGGGCCTTTGACAGGGGACGGGCGAGCAAGGATAAGAACAGGCCCCAAATATCCAGCCTCACTGGAGGGGAGACCAAGTTGACACCTGGAGTGGATGGGCAGACTTGTTGCCGTCACTGTGCCCGCAGAAGCTCTTGGGTTTGTGTCTTACTGCTTGTGGCATTTGAGAGAGTGGCCTGAAGCAGCCTAAGGTGCCCAGGAGCGTATGGTCCCTATCGGGGGACCCTGGTGTCACCTACATCCAGGGAGCGAGCCCAGGCCAGGAGCCCTAGAGAACAGTTGTCAGTCCTGAAAGCCCCGTGGGGAGGTCAGAGGGCAGGCAGCTGTGAGAAGGGAGGGGGAGAGAGAGGGAGGGGTGAGGGGCTATGCAGGGCAGGCGAGTGGGGAGGGCCCACCTCTGACCCGCAGCCCTAGCCCCGGCCCGCATCCTCCCACAGCTGCAGCTGTGCGGGATAGAACCTGAGGGCAGGGGTGTGGGACAGGAGGAGGAGAGAAAGGAGGCATGAGCCTTCCGGGTGCTTTCCCTGTCCAGGATGTGGCCCGGTGGCTTGAATTTCCTTTCTTCACCTCGTGACAACAGTGGTCACTATTTGTGTGCCTGCAGTGGGCCAGCGTCCTGGACACTTTCCCTCCACTCTGTCCTTTCATCCTCACACCTACCCTGGCAGGTGGGAAGGGAGCCTGCCTGTCCTGTCCCTGGCCGCGCTGCTGTCCGTCCCGGGGCCCTGAGGAGGGTGGCTCCCCTGTGGGGCAGGGTGTCTTCCTTCCATCCGGCTGGACCCCGGGGTGACTCTCCTCCCTAACCCAGGTGGGCTTGTGGGTGCTG
Source organism: Equus quagga (assembly GCF_021613505.1). Lineage (NCBI taxonomy): Eukaryota > Metazoa > Chordata > Mammalia > Perissodactyla > Equidae > Equus > Equus quagga. The sequence continues at coordinate 10,868,549 of NC_060285.1, forward strand.
GCTGCTGCCCACTCCCCTGCTTCCTGGGAGTGCCGCCCCCTGCGGCCTCTCCTCTCCCCAGCTGCAGCCCCCAGGGGCTCAGCCTACACTCCTGCTTTCTTTAAAACATGTAATCATTTTCCATACCACTTGGAACATGGGGAAAAGAAAAAAATTCCACATAAACCCAATACCCTCATCTACCCTTAGTATTTTGCTGTATTTTCTATCAGTCTTTTTTCTTTTTCTGCGCATAATTTTTACTCAGTTAAATTGCATAAATTGTGTCTTAACAAGCTTTCCTTGGGCCAAGCTTTGTGCTCCGGGTAGGTGTACAAGAGGCAGCAGCTGCCCTTAAGACGCTCCGACTGCAGAGCTGGCCCATCCGGGCTCCAGTCCTTTCTCTTCCACCTGCCGCAGGCCTGGACCAGGATGCCACACGCTTTTCCTGAGTTGTTAGAACTGTCACGGTCACAGCTTTTAACGACCACATGATGTTTCTGGGGTAAATGTATGAAAATTTACAATTCCTCTGATGCTGGATAAATTGAAGCTGCTTCTGTGTCTGTGTCAAAATGAAAGTTGTTATAATGCACGTTGATGCGCGCACCGTGTCTTCCGTTTTGGGAGGTTCTCCTGGGACCAATTGCCACGCCTTCCCTTGGGTTCCCCCCCTCTCACCTGGCTAGGGGAAGGGGTGCAGGCCCCTAGCTCCTCCATCCTTAAGTTCCCGAGTGCAGAAGGAAGAAGGAAGTTGACGCAGGTCCAAGCATCCTCAGATCATCCGCATTTAATCCTCACAATGCAAGGGAGGTGAGCACTGTCCTCATTTTAAGGGAGAAACTGAGGCTCGTGGTCTGCTCCCACCACGTCTTATTACCAATCCTAAAAGGAAGGACATTGCAAAGCTTTGGGGCATTTTCAAAGCTCTGCAGTCATGGTTCTCTGAGCCGCAGATTCCTTATCTGGAAAAGGGGAGTGATTGAAGTAAAGAGGCTAATAATGTTTATTGAGCATTCGCTATCTGCTGGCTTCTATTGTTGGGCACTGTTGCGGGCCCCATGTTACAGATGAGGTAACTGAGACACAGAGAGGGTAAGTAACTTGCCCAAGGTCACACAGCCGGTAACTGGCGAGCCCAGGACTTGAATGCAGTCTTGCTGCAGAGCTGTGTGCTCAGTGCCTCTGCCTCATGCGGTTTTGTGAGGATTAAATGAGATGGTCACGTGAAGCACTTAGCTCGGGGCCTGCTGCCTCGTTAGTGCTCAGTAATCGTCTCTTGGTGTAATTGTCATTGTTGACCCTATTCCCTCTCTAGATGATTCTTTGTAGGCCTGTTGCTCTTCCATTTATCCCTAAAGTTGATCCCCTCCTCAACATGTAGGCCAGGGTGTGAACTAATGTCCACTCAGATGTCCGTTATCCCCTGGGTGCCTGTACACTCTGTCCTCAGTGTCTGACCCCCTCTCTTGGCAGTGAAATCCTAGCACAGAAGCAAGGGCGGCCTCCAGCTGATTGTCACCAGGCTTTGGTGGCACTGCCTTAGGAAGGCAGTGTGCTTTCTTGGACCCAGGAAATAATGAGACATCTACTTCTGTCATCCAAATTGGGGACAATTTCCACAGCAGAAACCGTGACCCTGTGAATATGAAACGGAGAATTTCCTCCCAAACACTTGTTCACTGTTTCTAAGTCTCTGCATTCACTCTCCTTTCCGAGGAGCTGTGCTCTCTCAGAGCTCCCTGGGAACCCAGTGGTGGCAGGCACCAAAGGTTTTAGACAGATGCTCACAGACCCCCTGTCCCCTTGATGGAGAGCAAGACGATCCTGGTCCCCTTGCAGTATCTGGTAGATAGGGGACTCTGGTTTTGTTGGTGGAATTGAAATGACCCGCGCCAAGCTCTCTGAGTTCCAGAAAGTCGACTCTGTATTTGTGGTGAGCAGCGGGCCCCCCCCCACCCCGTCAGCCCGAGGCGGGATCGCCAGTCATGGGCGTTCACAGCTGTCTCTCCTTTGATCAGTGCGGCTCCGCACTCCAGATGAGGAAACTGAGTTTCTGGGGGAAACTGGGTCAGGGAGCAGGACACTTCTGGTCACCTTTGCACAGTGGCAGCTCTGTGACTTCCCACCAGACCTTCTTGCCCCCCGCTCAGTGCTGTTTCTCTTTCTTTCTCCTCCTTTGCAGGTCCCTCCAGGCCCAGAATCGGGAACAGCGCCGGTGGGGTGCCATCTGGGTGTCTGTGCAGGAACCCGCTGCACCTGGTGAGGTGGGCATGGGAGACCGGGCACAGCTGACCAGAGACCCCATTTTCTTCCAGACTGAGGGGGAAGGCGGTGGGGCCTCCGCACCTGCCCCGCGGAAGATGCAGTTTTTCGGCCGCCTGGTTAATACCCTCAATAGCGTCAGCAACTTGTTCTCAAACCCATTCCGGGTGAAGGAGGTGGCTGTGGCCGACTACTCCTCGAGCAACCGGGTCCGGGAGGAAGGGCAGCTGATTCTGTTCCAGAACACTTTGCACCGCACCTGGGACTGCGTCCTGGTCAACCCCAGGAACTCGAAGAGTGGATTCCGGTGGGTAATGGTCAGCTGTGACACACACTTCTTTCCTTCAACTCCTCCCAGAAATCACACTGGAGGTGCCTTGGAGAAGCAGCTTCTTTGGGTCTACATGTGAGGGGTCTGGAGAGGGGTGGCGGAGGGGGACTGCTTCCAGAATGGAGGGAGGAGCTTCCTAGACCCCGCACCTTCTGCCCATCGGGGCCCTGCAGCAGGCAGGGTGTGGGGATGGAAGACTGGGCTGTGTCCTGCCTCAAGGCTTGGCTCACGCAGGTGGAGGGGGGAGGAAGGACACGTGTGCTGAGAAGGGTCAGGTCAGGTAAGGCCCAGGGGTCACCAGTAGCCCTGATCTTTAAAGGCAAGATGGTCTTGGTAGGGGGTGGCCAAGGTTTGGTCAGGAAAGCCTGTAAGGGGTGGACAGCTGTCACTCCCCAGGGCATGCTGGATCTCCCATGGGCTAGAGGAAAGAGTAGGAAGCCAGGACAGCGCTGAGGGTACTGAGCCAGCTGCAGGGCTGGCTAAGAAAAGGGGATGGGAGTGGCCAAGGACCCCAAAGGCAGGGTCCAGAGGAGCTTGGCGGACTGTGTTGACTTGGGTTAGTACTGAGAGCCCATCCTCCACTCGTCTGTCCAGCTGGCTTTTCCTGTCCTCCATCCATTCAGCATGCCTCGAGCACCTCCAGTGTCTCCGGAGCCCCAGCCCTGGGCTAGCCCCAGCTGGGCTGTGAGATGACAGAACATGCTCTGTGCCTTCAAGGAATGTGCAGTCCTTGGGGAGAGGCCACCTGCCAACCAGGCGTTATAATACCATGTGAGGAACAGTGGGGACACCAGGAGGTGATGGCTTCCTGATGGGCTGCTCCGTGCCTGGAGAAAGAGTAGGAGTGTGTCTGGCAGAACAAAGTGGATAAGGTTGTTGCAGACCTCAGAGGCATGGAGGGGAACCTGCAGGCAGCTGGCTCTGGCTGCATCCCGGGTGCGTCCAGGGCTCTGGGGAGAGGCGGGGCTGGAGGGAACCTCCAGGGTTCATTCTGATGGAGGAGGCGTGGCAGCAGGAGTCTCAGAAAGCTGTGAGCTGGCAGTCAGGGTCCAGCCACCAGGAGAAGAGCAAGGCAGGGATCAGGGCCCCAGCCAGTTGGGAGAATTTAGGGCCTGGCTCCAAAAGGAAACTGAGGCAGAGGTGCCTACAGTGGGCAGTTGGGCAAAGAACACAACTCCATGGCCAGGTGAGGTACAGTTTTGACACAGCAGGACTAGTCCAGACTCTGGGCGCAGACAGACCTGAGCGGCTGGCCCTCCGCCTGGCCTTGGTCAGGATGGGGTGGGCTTCCACCTGCAGCGCCAGAAGCCCTGCACAGGCCTGCAGCTGAGGCCTGCTGTTTGGACTGCGCAGCTGGCCAGGCTGTGGGTCTACTCCGGGGAGGGCCATTTGTCCTTAGGTTTGAGGTGCCCTGCCCTGGGGGCTTCACCACCCTCCACGTGCACATCATCTCTGAGTCACTTGCAGTTATCCTTTGACAGGATTCCCGATTCGTCTCAGTGAGCTTGAGCCCTACTGCAGGCAGACTTCCATCCCAGGGGGTTAAACCCTCTGCCAGCAGTTTATTAACTACACCTGCACTATTGTACCCTTGATTGGGTGGCACTTTGTAGTTTACAGGCTTTCGCATGTGGTCCGTTAGCACATCCTCCAACGGCCCGTTGAGGTACGGAGGGCAGTGTCGCATCTTATGGGGATGGATGAGAAAACCGAGGCTCGAGGGTGAGAAGTGATCCATCCCGGCTAGCACAGGAAGGAGTGAAGAAACGGAATCTGTGTCTTCTGGTTCCTAATCCATTTATCTTTCTGTGCTGCTGTGTGTTTTCGTGTATTTAGACCAAATAAGGAGCATTACTGGGTGGGGCTTCGAGCTAAACACAGGTCTCCTCTCAGAGTTCCTGACGTCCCTCACTTGCCTCTGGAGGCTTTTTCTTCTTCTCTCCAACCTGCTGTCCGCCCTCCCTCACCCCTTCAGCATTTGCGTTTCAGCAAATGGCATCACCATCCGTGTACGTGGTTGCACAATCCAGAAACCCGGGAGTGATCTTGAGTCCTCGGGCTCCCTCACCCCCAGATCCAGGTCACAAGTGTATCTTGGGTCTGCTTCTTCTTCTCTATTAACTATGCTTAGGTTCAGCGTGAGTGATAGAAAGCCCAACGTAATAGTTGTTAAACAGGATAGAATTTTAACTCTCTCCTAAGTGGCAGCTGCAGCAGGTAGGGCTGGTGTGGCTGCTCTGCTCCTCGAAGTCCTTAGGGGCCCAGGCTCCTTCCGTCTTGTTGCTCCAGCATGTGCGACCTCCATTCTCTAGGTCTCCATGTGGTCCCAGGTGGCCACACCAGATCCAGCCATCACATCCACCACTTTAGCCAGCAGGGTGGTGGAAGGGCAGGGTAAGAAGGACACTTTCCTTCTTTTTAGGGACACTTCTCAGAAGTTGCACACGTGCCTTCCACCTAAATCCCATTGGCCAGGACTTAGTCACATGGCCACAACTAACTGCACAGGAGGCTGGGAGGCGTAGTTTGTATCCCGGCCATGTGTCAACCCAAAATCAGGGATCCTCTTACTCTCCATTTTGCCGCCAGCTCTCCCCAGGCCATGGTGGGCAGCCCGTGGACTCCTACTGCACCTGCCTCCCAGCCCGTGGCCCCGCCTGCCGTCTTGCTCTCTTCCCCTCCTGGTCCAAGGTGCTATCAGAATGATCTTTCCGGAGGGCGAATCTGATTGCTCTCTCCTGTTTAACTCCTCAAGGGCTTCCTATTTCCTTAACAGATCAGGTGCTTCTCGTGGCCTAAAAGGGCCCCTCATGGGGCCTCGCCTCTCCCTCTGGTCTTGGCTCTTGCCACCCTGTGCTCCTGGCCTTTGCCCTGACTCTTACCTCAGCCTAGAACACTTTCCCCTTCTTTGCTGGCCTCACTTCTGTCTGCCTTCCTGGCCTTCAGGCAGGAGCAGATGCTTCTGCTGTGTGTCCCCAAAGCACCGCATCCCTGTGCCCAGTAGAACGCCATCCTGGTAGACCATAACCCCTGAGGGTGGGGGCTGGGTCTGCCTCGTTCACCTCCTGTGATTCCCCCGCACCCAGTAGGGTGCCTGGCACATATCAGGTTTGTGAGATGAATGACGTATTGCTTCAGCTTTAACAGTATTTACTGAGGGCCCCTGTGTGCCAGGCTCTCTGTCCCAGGGGGCTGGGAGACTGGGATTCTGGGCCGTCGAGGGAGTGAGCTGAGAAGCAGGAGTGGAGGTTGGAGGGTAGGATGCTGGAGATGAGGTTATGAGGAGTTGCAGAAATGGTAATGCCAAGCAAGGCCTAGGGTGTGACCCAGAGTGAGGGCTGCAGTGGGCGGGGGCGGGGCGCTGCGCCAGGGCCCAGGGGTTCTCACAGGGGTGCTCACTGCAGGGGTCACCCCACTGCTCTGAACACCCTGCAGTTTGTAGAGAGAAGACTCGGTACAGTAGACTTGCTTAATGTCTTCTCCTTTATTTGCTAGAGGGCTTTGGACTATCCCCAAAGTAGTTAAGTGTGTTAGAGGTGGCTGTCACAGTCCTGCTTCCAGCCTCAGGCTCCAGGTACAGGTGTTCCTGTTGTTTGTGGCTGCTGTCATCTGGCAGGCGTAGCTTCAGGTCAGGGAGGGAATCAGCATCTTCTCAATCCTCAGGTTTTATTGCCTAAGGCCTGGGAGGCCCACAGCATCCCTGCTGGGTGGAGAGTGGGACCCGGCTGATGCCGATGGCATCAACAGCACCAGTGACGTCTGCGTCCTGTTAGTGCATACCGCGTGTGAGGCACTGAGGTCTCCATATTAAGTCCTTTTATCCTCACAGCAGTCCCAGCAGGTGGGGGTGTTATTGACCCCATCTCATAGAGGAGGAAACACAGCTCAAAGAATTTAAGTCACTTGCCGAGGGTCACACAGCTGGTCAGTAGCAGAGCTGGGTTCAGACCCAGGCATTCTGGCTCCGGAATCTGCCTCCTCCTCCTCCTGCACCAGGGCCGCCTTGCGGGGTGGCCAGATGGGCGGGCTCAGCTTGCCTGGGCCCATCCTGCGTCCCCCTTGACATATGGTCCAGGGCCCTGGCCCTTCTGGGGTGAGCCCTGGAGTGGTCACTGGGAGCATTGCTGTGTACCTTGTGGTAACGTCCATACTTCTGTTCCTGATGCCGATTAATCATTTACTGTTGACATTTCCTCGTGGCATATGATGTTTGACGAACCCTGCAGCTCCTCACTGGTATCTCAGCAGAAGCGGGCTGCGCATCCCAGGAATCCTGGGAAGAAGGATCAGAGCGTGTGCGACATGTGGTCTTTGCTTCTCGAAAGAGGTCTGCCTTTGAGGCCCTCTGCACTTCTGCAGTGGGACTGTGCCGTGAAACTGCTCGTCAGGAAACCTCAGATGGGCTGGGTGGCCTGTGTCCTGGCCACATACCTGTGACTTGCTCGTTCACCCATTTGTGCAGCGCACAGCCCATCTTCACCGAGCAGAGCTGGATGCGGCAGGTCTCTGCCCTCATGGAGCTGAGGCAGTGGCCACAAAGGTGGCTCTGAACCCGGCCTCTGGTGGGATAAGTGTTGTAACGGGCTCGTATAAAGCTCTTAGGTTCTGAGACAGACCTCACCCCGCTCCACTGCTGTCTTTGCCCTCTCTCATCCCTCTGCTAAGAGTGCTGTCCCCCTGCTTGACCCACCTCCCTGGGGCCCATGCCTGAGCCTGTCCTCAGCCCGGTTCTCCCTCAGCACTGTCCGTGCTTCCCCAGCGCCTCTCGCCTTGGATGGCCACGTGTCTGCATATCTGCCTCCCCCACTAGACCACAGAGCTACTAAGGGACAGCGCCCAGGTCTGAGTCGTTTCTCCTGCCGGGGATGGCCAGGTCCTCAGGAGGTGCGCGGTAGAGATCTGTGGCCTGGACGAATGAATCCGTGGCACTGAGGTAAAAGTGTGCTTGACAGGAGGAATCGCAGAGGCTTCTCTGGGGTGCTTGGGTTGGAGATGGACCCTAAAAGGTGAGGAAGATTGCAGCAGGAGAAGGCATGAGAGGGAGGACGCTGCAGGGGACGGGGACATCACACCCAAAGGCATGGAGGGGCAGACGGAGGGACGGACCAACGGATGGACAGAGGAGCACTTTGGAGAAGCAGTGAGGAAGGGCTTGTGCTTGGCTTTGAAACTGGAGAGTGAGAACTCCTCTAACCTAATGGCACTTGGCTATTATTTTTGGTCCAGGACCCACTGGAGAGTCCAGGGGACCCTCTCCTCCCCCAAATGCACATCCACATGTTTGCACACAATTTCACGAGGTTCACAGGCCCCTGAGGCTTATCCACAGGCCACTCCTACCAAGGCTGAGGCTCCCCAGAGCTGACGCCAGGTGGCTTTACTCTGGGGGCTCAGTTCTAGAAGAGAGAGACACAGCCCCATGAGTCCTCTAGATCCTCAGCCTTCTCTCTGCGGGGTCACCTCCTTGCTCTAACCCAAACCGCGCTCTGCCCTGAGGACACTCTTCCCCTGCAGGCCTCTCCAGAGTTCCTCTCCCTGTCTGTCTCCCACTGGGCCTGGAGGTGGGACAGGGTCCTCCTTGCCCCTCAAGCTTCAGGCTTACATCATCCTATGCTACCACCCACTCTCTCTGCTGGTGGCAGGCATCTGCGACCCTGGGGCGCTCCTCACATCCTCAGAGATAGGCGCCCTGGCTCAGAGCTCCCCATTGCCATCACTACTCCTGTCTTGACTCTTGGTGATGGTAATACTCATGGGGTTCCCCTTCTCACACCCAGGGCTTTTGGTGCCTGACCCCTCCTGGTCCACGTGGCCGTTCCCTGGACCTTGTCATCACCAGCAACAGCAGCTCTTCCTTAAATACGAGTTTCAAGCACCCGCCGCTTTCCCCTCTCTGCTTCCTGTCTGTCCAGCTCCTCCTCTCTCGTCCTCTGGATGCCCAGTTCCTCTACCCCTGCAGACGGGGCTGGTCCTCCCACCTTCCCAGTCCCCCTCCCTTTCCTGGACTTCACTTCTTCCCCAGCGTGAATGCCATGGCCCATTGGTGTGATTACACGCTTGCACACACTCTCTGCCCTCCTCTTGCTCCCTCTCTCCATCACATTTGCTTGGGGAAACCCTGGCATCAGTTAATCCCAGTTCTCCACTGTGGCTGGAGGAAGAGCCCTCCACGCCGCCGGGCTGCACTCTCAAATCACGACGTGAGTTGCTGGGGCCGTTCTCCCTCCAGGTCCCCACCATCTCTCATCCTCTTCAGGGCGTCGTTTCAGCAGTTCTTTCCTCTTTGCTCCATAATTTCCCCTCTTTGCTAGATATTTTCCATTCCTGTACAAATGTGCTGGGGTTTTTTCTTTTTAAAAATAGTCTCTTTCTTGCCTCCACTTGACCCTCAGGCACTGCCTATATTCAGCGATCTTCAATTCCTGTCCTCCTGTTCTCTTTAAACTTTTCAAAGATAGTGACGTGTAATACCCACATGGGAAAGCACAGCTTCGTGCTTTCTCGCAGATACCTCTGCAGCCACCGTCCTGTCAAGAATGGGACTCTGCAGCAGCCCAGAAGCCCTCCTTTTTGTCCCCTTCCCCCGAGGAAACGTAACGAGCAACTTGACTTTTATGGTAATTGCCGTTGTGTCCGGCTGCTTTGCTCGTTATTTTGTCTGTGAGGTTTGCACGTTTTCGTGTGCAGCTGTGCCACTCGTTTTCAGTGCAGTGGCGTTCCACTGGGCAACCACGTCGCAACTTTATTCATTCATTCTAGTGTTGATGGGAACTAGGTTGCATCTAGTTTTCATGGTGCGTATCTGCCTGCATTTCTGTTAGGCATCTGTCTAGGAGCAGAATTGCTGGGTCAAGCCCTACGGATCCTCAGCTTTAGTGGGTCGTGCCCACGTGTTTTCCTACCCGGAGCAAATGAGGTTTCTTCTTACTTCACATCCTCTGATACTTGGTGTCGCCGGTTTTAAAAAACTGTCGATGGGGCCGGCCTGGTGGTGCAGCGGTTAAGTGCACACGTTCTGCTTCAGCGGCCCGAGGTTCCCTGGTTCGGATCCCGGGTGTGGACCTGGCACTGCTTAGCAAGCCGTGCTGTGGCAGACGTCCTACATATAAGGTGGAAGAAGATGGGCACGGATGTTAGCTCAGGGCCAGTCTTTCTTAGCAAAAAGAGAAGGATTGGCAACAGATGCTAGATCAGGGCTAATCTTCCTCAAAAAAAAAAAAAAAAACGTTTTTTCCCACTGCTCTAGAAGGCCACTTTGGTCATAAATCAGGTGTCCCTCTATGAATAGATGCGTTTCTAGTCGCTGTTCTATTTTTCTTTTCTTGCACCAATACTATGCTGTCTTAATTCGTGTAACTTTATAGTAGATCTCGATATCTGGTAGAACGAGTTTTGCACCTTGTTCTTCAAGATCACTTTGACTATTCTTAGCTCTTTGCATTTTGACCAGAAAAAAGAGCCACACATAAAACAAGTGAGCAAGCAAGCAAACAAAAAATTAAACCTTTGGTCTTGAGATTTTGATTGGGATTGCATTGACTCAGTTTGGTGAAAATTGACAACTTTGTATTATTTAGTCTTCAGTCTACGAACCTAGAAGATCCTCCCGTTTCTTGAGATTTTCTTTAATTTCTCTCAATAATGCTTTGTAGTTTTTTGCAGAGGAGTTTTATTTTATTATTTATTTATTTATTTATTTGAGGAAGATTAGCCCTGAGCTAACATCTGCTGCCAATCCTCCTCTCCTTGCTGAGGAAGACTGGCCCTGAGCTAATATCCGTGCCCATCTTCCTCTCTTTTATGTGGGACGCCTTCCACAGCATGGCTTGCCAAGCGGTGCCATGTCCACACCTGGGATCCGAACCAGCGAAGCCCGGGCCACCGAAGTGGAACGTGAGTGCTTAACCGCTGCACTGCTGGGCGGACCCTGCACAGAAGTTTTAGACATATTTTGTTAGATTTATTCCTAGCGTTTGAATTTTTTGATGTTATTACATTTAATAAATATGTATTAAAATTTAGTTTTCTGTTTGTTTATGTATATAGTCATGGAATTGATTTTTGTATATTCGTGTTGTATTCAGCAACCTTGCTAAACGCATTTATTAGTTTTTTGTTTTTATTTTTTCATTTGTTCTGGTCAACTCTTTTATTTCTTTCTTTCTTTATTTTTTGCTGAGGAATATTGGCCCTGAGCTAACGTCCACTGCCAATCTTCCTCTTTTTGCTTGAGGAAGATTGTCGCTGAGCTAACGTCTGTGTCAGTCTTCCTCTATTTTATGTGGGATGCTGCCACAGCATGGCCTGACAAGTGGTGCTAGGTCCGTACCCAGCATCTGAACCTCTGAACCCCAGGCTGCTGAAGCCGAGCGCGCAAACTTAACCACTATGCCACCAGGCCAGCCCCAGGAATGGTGTTTTGTATATGGCTGTTGGGTCAAATTTACTAATTATTCTGTATCCAATAGGGATTTTCTTTCGGTCTGATTGTTGTGTAAGTCACTAGTGGAGGATATTAAAATATCTCATGTGATTGTGGATTTATCTAGTTCTCTTAATTATGTCAAGTTCGACTTTTTTATTTTGGAGCTTTATTATTAGGTACATATTAATTTATAATTATCATATTTTCCTAGTGAATTGAAACTTATCATTATGATTTATCCCTCTTTTTTCTGGTAGTGCTTTTTGCCTTAAATTCTACTTTGTCTAATATTAATATAGCTTCACCAACTTTCTTTTCATTAGTATTTGTGTAATATACTTCCTTATGTCTTTAATCTTGGAAAGAGTATATAGTTGTCTTTTTCTTCTATTAGCCTGTCTGTTATTCCTTATGTTTATTTGGAACATTTAGTCTGTTTATATTTAATGTAATTCTGATATATTTGGGTTTAAATCTGCCATCTTGCTGTTTGCTTTCTTTTTTTTGTTCCACTTGCTTTATTTTCTTTATTCCTTTCTTTCTTGTCTTCTTTGCATTTATTTTTATTTTTTGTTTCACTTTAGTTAGCTTTATTGAAATACAACGTATGGAAAATTAAAATTTACCAAGTGTATCATTTGATGAGTTTTGGTGAAGGTGCACCCCATGTAACCATTGCACAGTCGAGATCTAGGACATTTCTGTCACCCCCAAACTTCCTCCCGCACCTTCACAGTGGGTCCTCTGCACCCCCCGCAGCCCTGGCAAACGCTGCTCTGCCTTCTATCACTGTAGTCTTGCCTTTTAATTATACAACATGTATTCTTATGAGTCTGACTTTTTTTTTTCACTTAGCATGCTTTTGCAATTCATTATTGAGTGTTTGCTTATCATTCCATTTTTTCCTCCTCTCTCTTAGCTTGGAAGTTATTTACTCTGCTATTATCTTTTCGTGATAACTGTTGGGAGACAGTTCTCCACGGGTCTCTCATGTTTCCGTACATCTTGCGAGCAGAGACACTGACTACTTTTGTTCCAGGCTATCTTTACAAGGATGTTTGTATAATATACAGCTTTGGAAGATAGAGCTAGGGTCTCCCTCCAGAGCAGAAGATAGGTTTGCTTGCTCTCCCGTATAATAAAGATACTGTCTTCCTCCAGAGCAGAGCTTAGATAGATTTGCTTATTGACAATATAAAAGACTCAAATTCCCTTCACTCAGGGTTTCTCTGTTTGAATGCAACACGAGCAGGTGTCACCTGACCCTCTTCATGTCACCCTTTGGGAACTGGCTCCCAGGGAATTGGCACAAATGCTGATTCTCTGGCTACTGCTCTTGCTGTGAGTAATAAATTGCCCTTTGTCTTTGATCCAGGAATCTTGTGTCTTCGGCCAGCATCCATGAAACTGTGTCAGGCCAACTTGTTAGTTTGCAAGTAGGGTAAAATCTGAAACCCCTCACAGTTCTCGATACAACCTAGAGATTGTAACACACATCCTTGGCTTTACTGAAGGATAATTGGTACTTTAGCCTCTTCCAGAACAATGGAAGGGTCTTAGAACCCTTTAACTTTGTTTATCCCCCTCCAGGCTTCTATGCCGTGTGTTGTTTTTTAGTAACATTTTTATTTTAAACCCAACAAGATATTGTACTGTCAATATCTATTTAGATTCACATACCTATTTACCATTTTCATGGGGCTTCATTTTTTTTCCTGCGTATTTGACCATCAATCTGGAATCAGGTTCCTTCTACCTGAAAAAATCGTTTTATATTTCCTGTTGTTTAGGTCTGCTAGTGACAAAGGCTCTCTCTCTCTTTCTCCTTTGTTTTTTTGTTTGTGTGACTAATGAAATGTTTTAATTTTAACTTCATACTTGAAGGGAAGTATGCTGGGTATAGAATTCTCATTGGCATTTATTTTCTTTTCGCTCTTTAAGGATATCATTCCATTATCTCTGGCTTCCATTGGTTTTTTTTCTTTTTTCTTTTTGTGAGGAAGATTGGCCCTGAGCTAACATTTGTTGCCAATCTTCCTCTTTTTGCTTGAGGAAGACTGTCCCTGGGCTAATATCTGTGCCAATCTTCCTTTGTTTTTTATATGTGGGACGCCGCCACAGCATGGCTTGATGAGCAGTGCTAGGTCTGCACCCAGGATCTGAACCTGTTGACCCTGGGCCACCAAAGTGGAGTGTGGCAGCTTAACTACTATGCTACCAGGCTGACCCTCTGGCTTCCATTGTTGAGAAGCCAGCTGTCGGTCTAACGACTACCCTTTGAAGATAGCTTTTTTCCCTCGCTATCTTTAATATATTCTCTTTGCATTTTGTTTTCAAGAGTTGTAGTATGGCACATGTGTCAGTTATTGCTGTTTTATAATATGTTGACCAATATGTGTCATTCTCAGTTATTGCTATGTAACAAACGACCAAACTTAGTGGCTTAAAACACATTTGTGGGCTTATTTAGCCCACAAATCTGCAATTTGAGCAGAGCTCAGTAGGAAAGCCTCAATACTACTTTACATGACATTACCTGGGGTGGCTTGTCTGCAGAATCCACTTGTAGGATGATTTACTCATAAGTGGCAAGTTGGTGCTGGCTGTTGGCTGTTCATCCAGGGCTAAGGGTCCACAGCTGAGTCATCTCCATGGGTTGCTTCAGCTTCCCCATGGCATGATGGTGGCTCCCAAGAGAAAAGAGATAGAAGCTTCCAGTCTCTTAAGGCCTTAGTCCAGAAACTTGCATAGCATTGCTTCTGCCATATTCTATGTAAAGCAGTTACAGAGCCAGATTATAGGGTAAAGAGACAGATTCCCACTGCTCAGTGGGAGGAATGTCAGAGAATTTGAGGGCCGTGTTTTAAAACTTCCACAGGGTCTCTAAGTGTGGATTTCTACTTATTTTTCTTTTGAGGGGGAGGGCTCATAGGTATTTTAAATCAGTAGAATAATGTTTTTCATCAATTTTGGAAAGTTCAGAGACATTAACTCTTCAAATATGGCTTCTGTCCAGTTCTTTTCCTATTCTGTTTTTTGTGCCTCCACTTATATGTATGTTAGCTTTTTCATTATATATTCCATGTCTCTTATCTACTTTCCTATACTCTCCATTCTTTGTCCTTCCATGCTTTCTTCGGTTTGCTCTTTTCAGACCTTTCTGTTCACTGGTTTTCTCTTCAGCAGTATCCAGTCTGCTACTATACCTAGCCATGGAGTTCCTAACTTTGGGAGTTGTATTGTTTAATTCCGTAATTTCCATTTGTTTCTTTTTTTTTTTCCCCAAGGAAGATTAACCCTGAGCTAACATCGGTTACCAATCTTCCTCTTTTTATGCTTGAGGAAGATTAGCCCTGAGCTAACATCTGTGCCAATCTTCCCCCACTTTATATGTGGGTTGCTGTCACAACATGGCTGACAGGTGGTGTAGGACTGCGCTTGGGATCCAAACCCATGAACCTGGGCCACCAAAGTGAAATGCGCCAAACTTAACCACTACGCCACAAGCCGACCCCTGTTTGTCTTCTTTTATAGTTTAAAATTCTTTGCCAAAATTCTAAATCTTTTTTTAAAGATTTTATTTCTTCCCTTTTTTTCCCCCAAAGCCCCCCAGTACATATTTGTATATTCTTAGTTGTGGGTCCTTCTACTTGTGGCATGTGGGATGCCGCTTCAGCATGGCCTGATGCCATGTCCGCAGGCAGAATCCGAACCGGCGAAACCCTGGGCCGCTGAAGCGGAGTGCATGAACTTAACCACTTGGCCACGGGGCTGGCCCCTAAATCTTCTATTTTATCCCCTTTAGTATTATCACAGTTAAAGTTTATGTCAGATAACTTCAATATTTGCAGCCCCCCACTTGTAGATCTGTTTCTGTTGTATGTTGTTTCTGTTAGTTTTCTTTCATATGATCTTACCTCCTTGTGTGCCTGGTGAGTTTGGATTGTGTGCTTGACCTTGGATTTGCAAACATGCTTGTAGAAATAATTTGAAGCTTAGCTTGATGTTTCCTTTGTATTTGCTTCTCCCAGGTACCTGGGAACGCTGTCAGTGAGGATACCTCAGTCCAGTTTCTGGAACTGAAATTATTTGAGGCTGAGCTGCAGTCCCTGTAAGGGTCCATGTACCTGTGGCTTGCTCTTACCCCTGGAGTGTAGTTCTTCAGGATCCCAACCCGGAGTAAGAGGTGGTCACCAGGGCTCTCACCTTGCAGACCCCTGGCCTCCATTTCCTGTCCCCTGAGTCCGTGAGGTTGTTAATGCTACTGTGTATCCCTCCAGCCTCTGAAATGACAGCAGCCCTAAATGCCAGGCTCAGTCCCTGGGTTTCCATGATTCCTTCCAGCCTGGCGGTTTGTCACTATCTGATTAGGTATCCATTGCCTCAGACAGATGCTTTTTATCTTTTGTCCAGCATTTCTGGTTGTCCCCAGTAGGTAATCTGGTTCCCGTTACCTAGTCTGCCATTAACACAAGTGGAAGTCCTCAGAGAGATCCCATTTTCTTTTGGTTTATTCCCATCAGCATTCAAATGCCTGATTGCTCTTTCCCCATTAGCTATCTTTATTTGTCCCCCTCTACAGCAAAACTCCTCAAAAATATCATTTGTACTTGCGGTCTCCAATTTCTCACGTCCCGTTCTTGCTGAAACCCATTCCAGTCAGTCTTCGGTTCCCGCCACGCCAACAAAAGTATTCCCGTCAAGGTCACTCCTGCCTCAGTGACGCCAAGTCTGATGATCAGTTTTCGGTTGTCCTTATATGTGACATAGCAGCAGTATTTAATGTGGAGCACTTCGCTGTTAAGAGGTTGAGGAGATGAAGCCAAAACCAGCCACGGCGAGTGAGGAGTGGCCCTTCCTTTTCCTCTTTTCCTGCCTTGTCTTTTCTGTAGCGCTTGTTGTCTGGTGGTCTAGTTAACGTACTTGCTTATTTTGATTTTGACCTGACTCAGCTGCTTGATCTCCCCTGTAGAACACAGGCTCCGGGAGGGCAGGGCCCATTGTCTGTTTTGTTCACGAATTTGCCCCTCTGTTTAGAACAGTGTCTGGCACAGCTCAGGCCATCAGTAGATGTTTGCTGAGCAGCTGCTCTCTGGGAAGGAGCAGGCAGGCCCTGTTGAGCCAGCACTCTGAGCACTGCCTCCGCTGGACCCTGTGGCCACTGGGCTTGTAGAGGACTGTGGGACAGAACCTCTGGTGTCAAAAGCCCTGGACAGAGCTTCGAGTAACCATCATTGACAAGTAATTGTTACAGTTTTTAAAGTGCTTTTACATCGCTATCTCATCTGATCCTCACAGCACCTCTGTGACGTAGGTGGGACAGGTACAATTAGTCTCATGTTTCACATGGGGCTCAGAGACAGAAGGGCTTTTTCCAAGGGCACAGAGCAACTTAATAGCAGACCTTGGACTCAAATACAACTCTTGAAAAATGAACAAAACTTTTTTTTCCTGATTATAAAAATTATATAGATGCATTGTAGAAAATTTAGAAGCTACAGAAATGGATAAAGAGGAACATTTAAATTATTATACTACCATGCACATTTTTACATATTTCTTTCCAATCATTTTCTTTTACACAGTTTAGATCACATTGTATCATACAAACTTTGTATCCTGCTTTTTTTTTGGTGAGGAAGATTGGCCCTGAGCTAACATCCATGCCAATCTTCCTTTCTTTTGTATGTGGGGCACTGCCACAACCTGGATTGATGAGTGATGCATAGGTCTGTGCCTGGGATCCAAACCCATGTACCCCAGACCACCGAAGTGGAGCATGTGAACTTAACCCCTATGCCACTAGGCTGGCCCCTGTATCCTGCTTTTTTAACCTACCATTACAAAATAAACATTTCCCTGCTTTTTTGACATCTTGTTTTAATGGCTGCATAATATTCCACCACCTAAATGTACCATAATTTATATAATATTTGATTGCTGGGCATTTAAGTTAAACAACACTTATTTACTTCCTACTATGTGTGAGGTGCTGGGGACTTGAGATGTGACAGTCAAATTAGAAAGTGGATATGTGACAGGGCTTTGGTAAAATAAAGTATGAAAGCATCACATGATGATATTTAACAAAAAAGAAAGAAAAAATCTTTTCAAATAAAAGGAAAGTCCCAACTCCATTTAGATGTGTGTAGGTATGTGAGGGGCGGGTCGGCGGGTGGGAAGGGAGTCTGGCTGGAGCGGGTCAGTCACAGCCAGGGGCAGGCAGTGACCCATTTATGGGCACTAAGGCTTCTGATTCTGGCAGGGGTGTGGGCCGACAGTCCTGCCCGACTCCTTTCCATGTCTTCCTCCTCCATCCCGGCTTCCAGACTCTTCCAGCTGGAGGTGGAGGCCGATGCCCTGGTGAACTTCCAGCAGTATTCTTCCCTGTTGCCGCCCTTCTATGAGAGCTCCAGCCAAGTCCTGCACGCCGAGGTCCTGCAGCAGCTGAGCGACCTCATCCGCAACCACCCCAGCTGGTCGGTGGCCCACTTGGCGGTGGAGTTGGGGATCCGAGAGTGCTTCCATCACAGCCGCGTCATCAGGTGGGTGGGGGGGGACCTTGCCAGGACAGGCAGGAGGACAAGACCATTGGGACAGGGTGTGCACCTGTGTGTGCGGATGGGTGGGGCCATGGGGAGTCTCTCGGTCCTGCCTCAGTTCCTCTCCATAAGGTCAAAAGTTGCCAGAATGTTTGACTTCAGAAAGGGCGGCCTTGCTTCGAGGTTAGAGCAGAGGAATGCTGACCACAGTCAGGAGGAGAAATGTAGCATTTCTGCAGTGCCTCCCAGGCGCCAGGCCCGTGGTAGCTGTTTTATATCCACCATGCACTTGAATCCTCCCAGCGCCCCCATGAAGGATCGTCATCCCAGTGAGGTTGTGTGACCTGTGCAAGGCTGCTCAGCTGGAGAGGGCTGACGAGGCTTCAGATCCTTGGCGTCTCCTTCCAGAGAGCTGGTTGCCCTTCTGGAAGCTGGAGCGCTTCCTTCTGTGTGTCTGTCCACCAGCACTGATATCAGTGGATGCCCCCCGGTGACGGCGCGGTGCTGGCGCAGGACTGCAGCCTGCCCTCTTTCCCGGAGGCAGCCATACCTCTGGTTCTCTGCCCTGAAAGCTCAGTTCAGCTCCCAGGCCCTGAGCTCAGAAACATTCACTGCCCTTGCCAGTTTATAGGCGTCTTCTTGGACATCGTGGCGTTTGATCCCACAGCAGTTCTGTCCATTTCCTGGGGCAGGCACCGCAGGTATTGTTTTTATTTTTGGGTAGATGAGGGTGTTGAAGCCTAGAAAGGTTAGTGAACTGCCCGAGGTTGGTGAGATTTCCGCCTTCTGCAGTCCTTTCTATGTCGGCTCACTGCCTGCTGCAGGCTGGTGTGACCCTAGGGCACATCTCTCATACAGGTGTGCAAACAACTAAAAACTGATGCGGATCACATCAGATGCAAATGAATTGTAACTCAGCCCTCGGTTTGAACCCGCCAGCTCAAGCATGGCGAGGATGCTCTTGCGCTCTCGGCCCCCTTCCCTCTCCTGCACTTGGGTTTCTCAGAGCCCCACCCACCTGGTGCCATGCCCTCTCACCTGCCCGACCCTCACCCACAGCTGCGCCAATAGTGTGGAGAATGAGGGGGGCTGCACCCCCCTGCACCTGGCCTGCCGCAAGGGTGACGGGGAGATCCTGGTGGAGCTGGTACAATACTGCCACGCCCAGATGGACGTCACCGATAACAGCGGAGAGACTGCCTTCCATTACGCTGTCCGGGGTGACAATTCCCAGGTGCTACAGGTGAGCAGGGCTGGGGACACCTCACTGGGTTCAGGTGTCACTCTGGGCCCCTCACTGTCCCCCCTTGGTCCGTGAGGCCTGAGCTCCCTCATGGAGGGTGCACCCCTCCTCTCCCTCCCCACACTTGTCAAGGAGAGACATCCTTGGGCCACTTTGCTCTGACAACCTGGGCAAAGTCCTCCAATGCAACAAACTAAACTCTAGGCCCAGTCCAGTCCGTCCATTTAGTTCCACTTTTCCTGAGCACCTGCTGGGAGCCGGACCTCTGGGCCGGGTGGATTCATCTCAGCCCGTGCCTGGAGGCGCTCATGGTCCATTGGGAGCTGAGCTTAACTTTTTACAGGAACTCAAAGCAAAACAAAACAAAATGTGGATTCATATCTATGATTCGTGCTCTCAGCGGAGGGAACTCTACTCCCGCTGTGGAACTCCACTGTCACTGAGAACCCAGTGCCTGGCGCAGTGGCACGTAGAGCCTGCCTCGATGTGCACAGGGGGCAAGTGCACTCTCTTATCAAGAGTCATGTACAACTGTGGCTGTCCTTTATTGCATGCTCGTCTTGTGCCTGCCCTGTACTGAGTGTCATATGTGTTCTAGTTAATTCTCAAAATACGATTTGTTGGGTAGGGGTCATTATCCTCTCCTCACCAGAGAAACCGAGGCTCAGTGAAGTTAAGAAATGTGCCCAGGGAGGGCCACTGAGCTGTCAGTGGTGGGGCTGGCCCTTGAATCCAGCCTCCCCACTGTGGCCTCACCCTGCCGATAGGCCTAGCTGGTCACACAGGTACACAGGGGTCATAGTGAGCCTATGGAGACAGCAGCCACAAGTGAGGCAATAAAAGCCTCTTGGCTCTCTTTTTATTTTATTTTATTTATTTATTTTTTTTGAGGAAGATTAGCCCTGAGCTAACATCTGCCAATCCTCCTCTTTTTGCTGAGGAAGACTGGCCCTGAGCTAACATCCGTGCCCATCTTCCTCTACTTTATACGTGGGACGCCTACCACAGCATGGCTTGCCAAGCGGTGCCATGTCTGCACCTGGGATCCGAACCAGTGAACCCTGGGCTGCCAAAGCGGAACGTGCACGTTAACCGCTGCGCCACTGGGCCGGCCCCTTGGCTCTCTTTTTAATACCAGTAATTTTTTAAATTGAAAACATAATACCTGCGCATAGCAAAAAAATTCAAGCAAGACAGAGGGTATGCAGTGGGAAGCAAGAATCACTCCCACCAAGGCCCCAGTACCCATCCCTGGATACAGCTTCCTGTTAAGTTTCTCTTTTTTTTTTTTTTTAAAGATTTTATTTTTTTTCCTTTTTCTCCCCAAAGCCCCCCCGGTACATAGTTGTATATTCTTCGTTGTGGGTCCTTCTAGTTGTGGCATGTGGGACGCTGCCTCAGCGTGGCTTGATGAGCAGTGCCATGTCCGCGCCCAGGATTCGAACCAACGAAACACTGGGCCGCCTGCAGCGGAGCGCGCGAACTTAACCACTCGGCCACGGGGCCAGCCCCTAAGTTTCTTGATTCAGAAATTTTTCCTGCATGGCATAGTGATGCCACACCAGCCCCCAGCCAACGCTGGCACCGCTGGTGTCTTTTTTCCCTCCAAGCCTCCTCTCTCTGTTGCTTCCCTTGAAGTTCCTATCAGTGCTCTGGTGGAGTCAAACTTCCCTCCCCCTGAGTCCCCAGAGAGAGAGAATGTCACGGTGGGTGTGAGGGAAGCACTGTGCTCCTGCCCACCCCATGTCATGTGTCAGCTCCTAGGGAAGAATGCCTCAGCTGGCCTGAACCAGGCCAATAACCAAGGGCAGACGCCACTGCACCTGGCCTGCCAGCTGGGGAAGCAGGAGATGGTCCGTGTGCTCCTGCTGTGCAATGCTCGCTGCAACATCATGGGGCCCGGCGGCTGCCCCATCCACACAGCTATGAAGTTCTCCCAGAAGGGGTAAGCCTCCCTCGCCCCCCCCGCCCCGCCCCGCCCCATCCCGCCCCGCCCGGTCAGCTGGGCCTCCAGCTCTCGCCTGGCCAGTCCTCACGCCCAGGTGAGCAGTGGCCTCCATAGGCTCTTTAGATGTTTATCAGGTCCTGGCGCCAAGGGCTGGCCTGGCTCAAAGAAGGTGCTTGATGGATGTGTAGTGGGACTTTATCTCGGTTCACAAACTCCACTGGGGAAAGAATAGAACATTTTTAGTTGTTCTATAATGCACCTTAATTTCTGACCATTAACTTCTCTCTCCCAAACTGGAGAAAACCAGTCTCAATCTTCCCCGGGGTCCCCCCTTGCCACCTCCTCCAGCTGGTGCTCCAGGGCTGGTGTCTCATGCAACCCCAAGTCTCGGAGGGGCCCACCCGACCTGGGTCCCCTTACCCCCGAGCCCACCAGCCTGATCTGAACCCTGCATGGCTGCAGTGCTCTGTGGCTTCTGTGCCCAGCTCGAAGCCCAGGAATGCTTGGCAAGGTAGCCCAGGGCCCCATCTGTTTAGATGTGTCTGTTATTCCTGGCTGGTGGCACTGCTGGGACACAGGTGCCAGGCCCATGTCTTGGGGAGGTCCAGACCACTGTGTCATTTCTTCCCTTCTCCCCAGACCTGAGAAACCCTGGTTTCTAGAAAATTCTTCTCCATGTGGAGTATGTGCATGTGTATGTATGTGTGTGTGCTCGTGTGTGTGTGTGGCTGGGGGGGATGTTAAAGAGATGACTATCTCAAAATATTTCCCAGTGGGCACAGCATCTAGAGTGAATGAATGAATGAATGATTCAGTCAGTCCCTCAGTCCCGGCACCGTGCTAAGCGCTGGCCTTACAGAGATGGATAAGGGAACAGCTCTGGGACAGGGACAGAGAAGTCACCTAGTACCTTCCATGGCTGCCTGCTAGACAGGCAGCCAGAAGAGAGCACAGTGGGCTGCACTCAGGTCGGGGGACAGGCACTCTCGCCCTCCTTCAGGTTTTCCTTCCTTTGGGGTCTGCACCCACCTTGCTGGCCCCCTGGCACTGCCATCCCCTCGAAGGTCTGGTCCAAGCTTGGGCAAACCCTCCTTTCCTTGATTCTCCCTAGCACAACCAAGATGAGCTAGAACTTTCAGAAAGGCTTGGCCAAATGCTTGGAGATGGTACCAACACCGTGCTCACCCCCAGGGGTCAGGTTCCCTAGCTGCAGGTTGCGACCTGAATGGACACTAGTGACGGGGGCTGCTCTTCTATACCCGCGGGCTGGCATGGCAGCCCTGCTCTTGCTGGCTCCAGCTGCCCTAAGCTTGCCTGTCCAGGGCCTGGAATTCTGGGTTCTCCCTCCTCAGGCACCCTCAGCCATGTTCCCTCTCTGCCCCACCCAGGCCTCTCGGGCCAGCTCCGATCATGAGAGGATCATTGCACATCACTTGACACAAGTCGTCTCATGCTGTGGGCGGTGGGCATGCCCTCCTGCTGCACAGTCACATTCCTCGCAGGGCCCCCGAGGGGCCGTCCCTCTGCCCCCATGTGTTAGCCAGCACAGCTGTACTCTGAGAATCACAGAGTGATTTGGGTGACTGAGACTGCTTCCGGCCCAGCTCCAACCTGGGAGCCCCTCTGCTGTTTGTGTCAACTCGGCTGACATTCACAGAGAGCCAGGGTGGGGCCTGGGACTCCAGTTTCACTGAGCATAATGTCCTCAAGGTTCATTGGTGTTGTGGCATGTATCAGAACTTCCTTTTTAAGGCAGAATAATGCTCCATTGTGTGCATGGGCCACATTCTGCTTATCCGTTCATTGGTCAGTGGACACTTGGGTTGCTTCCACCTTTGGGCGGCTGTGCATAATGCTGCTGTGAGCATGGGCTACAAATATCTGTCCAGGCCCCTGCTTTCAGTCCCGTTGGTTTTATACCTCAGACAGGAAAGCAGCTGCCCTCTGAGCTGCCCTGCCTGCTGCTTCCTGCAGGATGCAAGTCCCCGCATGGGACACCAGCAGTGGAGGGGCAGGGGAGAGAGGGCGGCTGTGTGCCAGGCACAGAACCAGGTGCTGAAATGTCTCGTCTCCTTTAATCTCTCCCCCGGCCTGTTAGGACTGTCCCCGCATTGCAGACCAGCTCAGCCACTTGCAGAGGTCACCAGTGAGGGAGCTGGGCTTGACCTCAAGCCTGTCTGACTGTAAAGCCAGCACCAGTGTGAGAGATCATTGCTCATTGGAGTCATCAGGGAAAGCTTCCTGGAGGAGGGGACATGAGCTGGGCCTTGAGGGGCTCAGTGTACCCCTGACATACCATGGTATACATGTTGGTTGGTTTTGTTGCAATTTCATTTGCAGAAACTCCCTAACCAAGAGGTGTAGCCCCGAGTCTGGCCTCTTCCTGCACCAGGCCGCCCCCTGACCTTCCTCACTACCCTGTGGCTCCTCTCTCCCCAGGTGTGCTGAAATGATCATCAGCATGGACAGCAACCAGATCCACAGCAAAGACCCCCACTATGGAGCCAGCCCCCTCCACTGGGCCAAGAACGCGGAGGTAGGTGGAGTCTGAGGGTGCCCAGCGGGTGGGAGCGGGGCAGGGCCCCGGCCCTTTGTTCCTCAGCTCCCACAGGCAGGGGTTCTGAGAGGACTCCGAGGGTGGCACGTGGGTGGTTGACCTCGTAGTGGGCCCCCAGGCAGGTGAGCCCAAGTTGAGATGACATCCTGGCATTGCCCTGCTGCTCGCTGGCATGGTGACGATGTCCCCTCTGCAGCTTCTTCCTGTACGAATGGGGAGTCCTATGGCCTGCCTTTGGTGGTGTTGTGAAGTCAGCGAGTAGTATGTGAGGAAATTCTTCATAAATTGTCAGATGCCTCGCAAACATAAGGTGATGGGTGACGATGATGATGGCTCCAGCTGCATCCACAGAACATCTGGCTGGGCGTCTCCTCTGAGGCCTGTCCCGGAGCCATGCTCTGCACCCCGGGAGGGTGGAGACCTCTGGTCTCTCGTCTCCAGGAAGCACAGCTCGGCAGTGCTCCGGGTGCCCCCAAAGAGCATGGCTTGCTCGTCAGCCTGGTGGGCCTGGAGGGAGGAGATTACACCTCTGCTGGGCGCCTTCTTCGTGCCAGGAGCTAGACACCAGTCAGGCCCTTTCGTGTATGTTTGCTCATTCACTGTCACCCACTCTGTGAGGTGGAAACTTGCATCCCCATTTCACAGCAGAGAAAACTGAGGTGCAGAGGGGTGCAGTGACCCAGCCAGGCTCAGACAACTGCGATGAAGTGGGGCTGAGCTTTGGGCTCCAAAGTCCAGGCTCTTGAGCATGGCCCCAGGCCCCCCGGGGCTGCTGGGCGAGCAAGGGTGTGTGCTGCTAAGGCCCAGGGAGGGGTCATACCTGTGCTGGGTCCCAGGGAGGGTCACAGGGAGTGGGGCACTTCTGGGACAGGGCCCAGAGGAATGCTTGTAGGGAGAGATGGGGTCCTGTGCGCTCCAGGAAAGGACCCAGAAGCTTCTTAAAACAGTCAGCACATCCTCAGCTTTTTGTCCTCTAGTTCCTGCGGTGCTGATGGAGTGGGAGCCAAGGTCTAGGGCCACCCCCAGACCTGGGGCCTGCCTCCTCGGTTCTTCTTGTTGCTAGAGCTTTCCAGAGGCCCGGTACCTGAAGGCGTGTCAGGGAGGAAGTGGCAGTGCCCCGATGCTGCCAGGTGCTACGCAGGTCGCAGCTGCTCCCAGTGCCCCACTGACTCGGGCCTGACCCTGCCTCCCACAGATGGCCCGCATGCTGCTGAAACGGGGCTGCGACGTGAACAACACCAGCTCTGCAGGGAACACAGCCTTGCATGTGGCCGTGATGCGCAACCGCTTCGACTGCGTCATGGTGTTGCTGACCCACGGGGCCCACGCCGATGCCCGCGGAGAGCACGGCAACACGCCGCTGCACCTGGCTATGTCGGTGAGCCCGAGCCCTGCCGTCCTCCCACGCACGGCCCCAGCTGAGTGCCCATGTGGTGGGGATGCCTGAGGACCGGCAGGGCTGGAGCCCTCCCACGCTGCCCTTATCCTCAGCTGCTTAGAATCTTCTTACCTTCTGAGACTCAGTTCAGACCCTGCCTCCTCCCTCAGGAAGCCTTCCGTGTATCCCAGTCAGCCCAAAATCACGTCTCCTTCCTCTGCGCTCTGGTACCCCTCACTCTCGTGCCTGCCACTTGACACTTGCGTGGTGTGAGAGGGAAAGTACAGCTCTGGCTCCTGCCTGTGACCTTGGGTAACTCACGTCACCTCTGTCTGCCTTGATTTCCTCCTCTGGAAAGGGGAGGTGCAGGGACCCGGGTGGCAGAGTGAGGGGAGTAAATGGTAGACGGCTGGTCTGAGGAATGTCTAACAACACGCAGCTCCTGGCGCGGAGTGAGCCTCCCACAGATGTTCCTCCTTCCCGGCACCGTTAGGGGAAGACGTCCATCTGCATGTTGTTCTTGCCTGCCTGGTGGACCGTGGCTGCTGGAAGGCAGGGCCTGCTTGAACATCTCAGTAGCCCATGGGAGGTGTTGGCCACGTTTTTTGGTTTGTTGTAGAACACGGTCCCTGCCCTTAGAGCCCCTGCCATCTGGCTAGACGACTACGGCACGAACATGGTAAATGCGGGGAGGGAGTGTCACTGCGTTACAGGCAGGGTGTGTGTGTGTGTGCTATAGCAATGTCACATGTACACCAGTCTCGGAGGGATAGAATCGGAGAGACTCTGGGACTCTAAAAGAAGTAGATTTATGACAAATTCTGTGACATCTTGCTTTATACCGAAGGCCATAACCATGGAGGAGATACTGTTGCCCAAGAGGCGGAAACTAGAAATGAAACCGTGGACGTTTTTTGCACTGAGTGGGCCCTTAGAATGATCTGGTTCAGCAGCTCTCGAACTTTTTGGTCTATGTGGTCCCTTTATGCTCTTAAAGATTACCGAGGATCCCAAAGAGTTTTTGTTTATATGGATTTTTGTGTGTCTGTATTTACCATATTAGAAATTAAAAGTGAGACATTTTCAAAATACTTATTAATTCATTTAAAAATAATAATGAACCAATCACATGCTAACATAAGTAGCGTTTTTTTATGAAAAACAACTTTATTTTCCAAAACAAAAAATAACCGGCTGAGAAGAGTTGGCGTCGTTTTACATTTTGGCGAAACTTTTGAGTGCCTGGCCTCGGAGAAGACGTTGATTCTCCCATCTTCTACTACGTTCATTCTGTTGCTATATGTTGTTGAATGTGTGCTGAGGAACGTGAAGAAAATCTGGCCTCACCTAGATACGTAGTTGGACAAGATGTGTAGCTGTGCCTTTTCAGATCCTCGAGAATGTTCTTCCTCGCTATTACACTGAAACTCGATGGGGGGTAGTTTCTGACAGGTTGGTACCAGTGGGCGCTCTAAAACCATCTCCGTGACTTTTCACACTTTGTTACCTTGAAATCCTTTGGCATCTCTTGCGCTTTGCATGGATCTTTCTACCCATGCACGATTTCGTGTCATCCTTGGAAAATACTGGTTCACCAGGTACGCATGGCTTCCAAATGTTGACCCATTTCCTTATACAGTTTCAAAACCCCACATCTGTAAATATCACCACCGATCTCATCAGAAAAGTCTTTCAGTTTTGGGAAACTGTCAAGCCCGTCACGTCACATAGAAGTTTTCCGGAATTCCAATTTTTGTTTGAAAGCTGGGATTTTATCATTGGCACAAAATACTGCCGGTTGTTTTTCTTGAGGTGACACACTCACTGCATTCGCTTTTGGGAAATTCTCCTAAATACCCGAGGCTGAACAATGGTGGTCTGTCTGTCGGCTGTTCTCTCAAGTAGAGACGGTGTTCCGTGGGAAGAAGCAGCTAGTTCTGCTCGCAACTCAAACAATCGCACGAGCGCTCTTCCTCAGGACAACGTCATGCGTGGGTAAACCACAGAAAGCTTTGTCCATGCTCTCCACGTTGTGACACTGAACACGCAGTGTCGCAGTTGAAATAATTAACAATTCTTACTGCTTCATCAGGGGCATTCTTAAGTGGCTGGCTTTTTAATTAATTTCTTTGTCTTTTACTGTGAGCGCGTGGCAGAGAGGAAACCATGATGACTGTTGGTTTGGCGCCACTGCCTTGCTTGGTGCTAGGCACCAGCAGTTTTATCCACCATTGTTTTTACATCATAGGTGCAAAAGGCAAGCAACATCTTTTTTTTTTTTTTTTTTGAGGAAGACTGGCCCTGAGCTAACATCCATGCCCGACTTCCTCTACTTTATATGTGGGATGCTGCCACAGCATGGTTTGCCAAGCAGTGCCATGTCCATGCCCGGGATCCGAACCGGTGAACCCCAGGCCGCAGAAGCGGAACGTGTGCACTTAACTGCTGCGCCACCAGGCCAGCCCTGGCAAGCAGCATCTTGATATTTTTATGAAGACAGTTTTAGTCTCGCAAACCCTTTGAAGAGTCTCATGCATCCATGGGTCCACGGATCTTACTTTGAGAACTGCAGGTGTGGTTCATGGTTTCCCATTCTTCAGTCACTTGCATACCATTTTCACAGTTTCTGGCACATTCATGAACCACTTTTATAATTAGGTACTTAATCATTTCTTTAAGTTGGCTTGCTTTTAAACTTACTTAAATTTATTTTGAAGGAAATGTTATACAGTCACGTGCTGCATAACAAAATTTCCGTCAATGATGGACCGAATATATGACGGTGGTCCCATAAGATTAGTCCCAGAGAGCCTAGGTGTGTAGTAGGCTGTACCTTCTAGGTTTGTGTAAGCACACGCGATGATGTTCACACAAAGACGACATTGCCTAACGACGCAGCTCTCAGAATGTGTCCCCGTCGTTAAGCGATGCAGGACTTTATCACTACCGTAAGCTGTAAACCGGTGCCACAAATAGAAGGTAGCCAGAAACAAAGTGCATAACTCATGATTAAAATGCACATATTTAGCTGTGCCCATATAAATCCTCACGGTGCATAAACAACTGTTTGGAAAACTCCATTCCATCTCCTCATTCTCCGGGCAAGGGAGTCAGGCCCCGAGAAGAGGGAGGTGGTAAGACCAGAGCTCAGGCCTCCAGCAGCCAGTCAGTTGGTTTGTCCTGGGAGCCATGCCCTGCCCCGCCGCCCAGCCTCCAAATGTTCACTGCCTAGTGCTGTGTGGAGGGGAGCGTGCCTCAGGGCTGCCACTGGGGGACTTGTGCTTGGTTACCCCCTTGGAACTGGCACCCTGGACCGGATGGGTCCAGCCTTCTCTTTGCTCACTCACCCTCTCCCTGCTACTCCCAAAAGCGATCAGCAGCTGACCCTTCAGTCTCCCCATGGCTCCTGGGTCAGGGGTAATAGATGCATTGCTTCCTTCAAGGAGGAGCTGGTGGGGGTGGGGACTGGGGTGGGTCACTTCCAGTTCCTGCCGGGGTTGATAAACCCTCTCCTGGGGATGCTCGTAAGCCTGTTTGTCAGGGCACCACCTTCAAGCGTAGACCTTGGAGGGGCTCAGATCAAAGGGTTGCGGTGTCTCCCTGTGCTGATGAGAGCCCCACCGGGCTGATGGGTAGAGTGGAAGAGGCCGAGGGTCCTTTTTCTCTTCATTTCTCTGAGCTGTGGCTTATTTTCCCCTTACTCCATCCTTAACAGAAAGACAACGTGGAGATGGTCAAGGCCCTCATTGTGTTTGGAGCAGAGGTGGACACCCCAAATGACTCTGGGGAGACTCCTGCCTTACTAGCCTCCAAGATCAGCAAACGTATGTGCTCTGCCCTCTGGGACCAGGTTAGGGGCGGGGGTGTGTGCAGGGACTAGGGAGGAGGGAAGTCCCAGGCTTCGGGTGCCAGCGTCCTGTCCAGGACCCGCCCCCAGTTGCTCCCTGCACTGAGTGGCTGGGGGGCTGAGAGGGGAAGCCTGCTCTGCCAAGAACAGGGGTCCTGACCGGTAGAAGGAGCCCGCCAAGGAGCTTGCCAAACCAGTATCCTCTTCTGTGGGGCCCCCATCCCACCTCAGGGTGCCGGGACCCCCAGGGCGGGGGGATAGGCAGCAGCAACAGCCCTCTTCCCCACTCCTGGGAATTCACTAATAGGACCACTTGCAAGAACAACCATGGGTCGACGCATGCGCTGCACTTTGCAAGTACGTGTGCATGCCCTCGTGCACACAGGCATGCTGCACGCACTGCATGCTCGCTCGGCGAGCCTTGGCTTCAGGGCTGGAACAAGCAGATCCCCCTCCTTAGAAGACTGGAGCCCCCTCTGGAGGTCTTCAGGGAGCTGTGGAGGTTGCTGTGGGTATTTGCCCGATAGTGTGTGTGAGCGTGCATGTGCGTGCATACAAGCATGCATGTGCGTGCATGTGCGCACTACTTTCTGTGGCATCCTTTTCAGTTATCCCATCCGTCAGATGGGAGGAAATGCCCACTGGCCAGCTGGTTAGTCCCTTTCCAGCTCTGAAAGGGACTCTCCATTCAGCAGTTGTGAAAATTGCTGACCATGGAGGTGGGAGTCCTGCTTTCTTGACTGGAGTCAAAGGGGAAGAGGGAATTCCCAAAATACCTGGGCAGGGCCACACCGACTTCTTCCCTTTGCCCTGGTTGAGTCCCGGTGCCTTCTCTGGCCCTAGAAGCTGCGTGTGCCCCAGGAAGCTGCTTTGGTTGTAACAGACCAGAGTCAGCACACCTGTCGGGGTGGGGTCAGGCCTCCAGGGCACCCCGGTTCCCCCATGTCCCCAGGCATCCTGGTGGATAGGAGAGGGGACGTGTGTGGAAGGAGTGGCCTCTCACTTGTATGTTGACATCGTTTCTGATCCTGTGTGATCTCCCCCTCCCCACACCATGAGAAGTTGTCACTAGGAAGGCGCTCTTAACTCTGCTGAGAACTGTAGGGGCCGACTGCCAGTTGCCACTCGTCTCGGTGGTCCCCGTGCAGCAGGGCTCCGCGGCAGCACACCACCGCGTCTCCCTGGAAAGATCTCAGCCCCCACCGATCAGCTTAAATAACCTAGGTAGGCCTCTGCCCTGTCACGGTCCCTCCTGTCCTGCTGTCCACCTGGTTCTCAGGCACTTGGGGAGAGCAGTCCTGATCAGAAGGAAACAGGCCCCAGGGCAGAAGTCGCTGAAGGGAGCTAGGGAGGGTGGAGCGGGATCTGTAGCCTCCGGAGGCAGCCAGCAGCCCACAGAGCCCTGAGGCCGGCGGTGGGGGGGGGGGGGGGGGGGTCCCTGGCTCATGGCCCACAGTCCATCTTCCCTGAGAGGATGTCCTGGACACAGGTCTCAGGTCTGGGCATCCCCATGGCATCCATGAGGTGGGCGCTTCTGTGGCCTCTCGGTGTCCCCTGGGAGCTCAGGGTGGGCGGTGAGGAGCGCTGTCGCTGGCCCTCTGGCTTCAATGAGGAGTGTTTCTGCCACACTGCTGAGTCTCCGTCAGGCCTGAGGCCCGCGTGCTCCCCCGTCAGCCCCTTCAGTGACCTACAGGCTTTTGACGTTGGCCAGGCAATCGGCAGTCTGCTGTGTGCATCGTTACTGCCTGTGCAAACGGCCCCTTAGGAGTCGGGGGGCCTTTCTCTGGGCTTTCTGTGGGCTGGCCCACCCAGGGCCCTAGATTGTTTGGGAGCAGGGTCCCCTGAATAGGGCAGTCAGGAGCTGACCCTTGGCAAGCCAGCTTTTTTTTTTTTTTTTTTTGCTGTTGGCGAAGCAGACTCCAGCACCTCTGGACAGGATAGCCCAGCCACAGTCAGTCCTTCTGGCTCTGCCTCTCTCTGCCCCTTGCCCATCCACTTCCAGGACCTGCCCCCAATCTTTATCTCTCAATTTTACAGGCAGTCAGTCACCCAAACCAGGCTGGATGGTGGGCCTGGGCACGGCATCAGATGGGTAATGCCCTGGCCCTAGAGGGCCGCAGAGCCTGGCCACACCCGCTAGCTGTAGCTCTGCTTCCCTCTTCTTCTCTTTCTCAGCTGCACACCCAGACACATGCTCCCTTCCTTACCGCCTTCTCCCCGCACTCGGTCCACTGCCTCTCCCGGCTGGTCGCCTGCTTATCTGGTCCACTCTCTGGCCACTTGCCCTGGTTGAGGGGACCCCGCCTTGCAGCCTGCCTTCCTGCTTTGCTGCTTTCTGCTCCATGCACAGTGGTGGGGAGGGTCCGACAGAATCTGGATGATGTGGCATCGCTGGGCCAGGCACCTGGGGCTGGGCTGCTTGTCACGAGGGCAGCTACTCCATTGGGTGGACCTTGGGCACAGGGGAAAACGTGAACAGAGTGGACGGGTACATCCTAGGCCGCTGAGGAAATTTCCAGACCTGGGATCAGGACCGGGGGCATCTGAAGAATGGTCGGGGTATCTCCCTTCATTCATGGAGTTAAACCCCGAGGAACGTCCTGACTCAGCCGTTTTGTCTAAATGACCTTGGACGAGTCAAGTAACCTGTTTGAGCCTCGTCTGTGGGTTGGGAATGATGCTTCTGGTGATGGCGGGTGTCGGCAGTGCCGGCCCGATGCATGAGCGTTCTGTGAACTGCGAGGCGCAGGACACGACAGGGGCGCTTGTGCTTCAGGGCTTTGGGAGGACGGCGTTGAGGAGAAGCCGGGGAGGCCGGGCAGGGGGGCCCCTTCCCAGAGCAGTGGGCTCCCCTTTGCGTTCCAGCCCGTTTCTCCCTGAGGGGCCTGTGGGCTCTGGATTAGCTGTATCCTGGGACAAAGAGCCCTTCCTGGGGGCAGGAGGCAGATGCTCCTGCTAGGGGCAGTGGTGGGAGGGCGCAGCTCCAGTTCGCTCTCAGGACCCTCGGGGTGGCAGGGACTGGCCCCTGCCTGGCCCCAGCCCACCCTGCCCTGTGCCTCGCAGAACTGCAGGACCTCATGCACATCTCCCGGGCCCGGAAGCCGACATTCATCCTGAGCTCCATGCGGGACGAGAAGCGGACGTAAGTGGAGGGGGGAGGGGGCCCCACAGGGGGCTCGGGCTCCTGTCTAGTCGTCACCACAGCCCTGCGTGGGAGCTCACGTCTTCAGTAGCTCACAGCCAAGAGACTGAGTCTTTAGAGAGTCTGGGCCTGCTGCTTCACCAGTGACCGTGCAGGCTCTGGGTCACACAGTAGAGCTGGCTGCAGTCCTGTCCCTGCCCTCTGTGGCCCTGTCGTGGTTTGTCCAGGGAGATGGCCCCGATGCCCCTGGAGAGAGACCTCCGTTGCTGAAGTGCTGAGCCTACTTGCCTCTGAGTCCACCCCACTCTGGACCCCTCCTCCCTCCACAGAGCTAGTGGGGTGGACTGGTTTCCCAAGCACCCGCTGGATACGCAGGCCCATCCTGGCAGGCAGGCCTGGGTGATGGGCACAAAGAGAAGAAGCCCAAGCGCTGTCCTGGAGGACCTTCCCTGGCGCCTAGAATCAGTGCCTGCCGGCTCGGCAAATTACCAGGACAAACGTGTTTCCCACTGACTATGCTTTGCCCGCCCCGCCCTTCGTAAGACAGTTGGCTTCTTCTGTTTATTGCTATCCCGTGTTCCTCACAGCCCTCCTGGGGGGTATTAGTAGCTTTGTTTTACAAATGCAGAACATGAGTCCCCGAGAGATTAAGTGCTTCCCTCAAGGTCACAGAGTGAGTGTCCAGGTCTTTGAGTCCATGCCCTTTCTGTGACTGCAGCCTCTGTTCCGGCTGTGTCCCTGGTCCAGCCCTGCAGGGAAAATTCCCTCCCGGAAGCAGATGCAGCCCCTCTCCGTGGGCCAGGCAGCCGCACCTCGCCACTCTGCTTCTCCTCTCCTGAAGGAGCCGCCTCCAGTTGGCATATCCCACTTGTTTCACTGCCGCCCTGTAATATGTGCCCTGGGGGTGACTGCCCATCAGCGTTCTCACCCTTGCCTCCCACTGCACATGCTGTGCACACCCACACGTCTGTGCAGGGATTAGGAGGGTCCCAGAGGGATTGGAGGAGAGGACGCAGATTTTCCACCAAGACCCAGGGAGTCTGCCTGAGCCTGAGCACCCTCCCTGGAGGTGGGGCTGAGGCGAGAGTCAGGACACCCCTGTGGGGACCGCCGCACGCGGGTCTCTGAGTTACATAGCTCAGCCCTGCTCCCTGGGTCAATCCCTCTATTGCCAGCCCCGCGTGCTCGGAAGGGCTCTTGCATGTTTGCTCTGGCCCCCCTGGCCAGGGGCCCTGCAGGCCTCCAGTGACAGCACAGCCTCCCCTGCCACCCTCTGGGCTTGCTGTAGAGCTGGGCAGCTTGTCCAGGAAAAGACGAGGGAACCTGGAGGCGGGCCACACTGGCTGCCTTCATTCACCAGCTGCCTATTGGGCACGTCCCATGCACACTGGATCCGTAGCATTGCACAGAGCAGAGCTGGTCCCTGCCCTCAGGGCGCTTCCAGCCCAGCTGGGGAGAAAGACAGTAAACAAGAGGACAAGAAATGGTTCCTTATGGAAGTGAGAAGTGCTTTACCCTGAGGAGGTGGCTGAGGCAGCAGCGGGCGGAGCTGGAGGGTCCTGACTGCGTCAGGGCAGGCTTCTTCCAGCAGTGACATTTAAGATGAGGAGGAGACCAACAGGAAGTTTCCGGCTCTGAGCACAGACTGTGGAGGGCTTCCCCTGGGGCAAGGAGCTGGGCATGGCAGGACCCAGGGAGGCATGTCAGGGCGTATTGGAGAGTGGGGGACTCAGGAGTCAGCAGCCCCAGGTCCAGATCCCGCAACATCACTTAGCACCCGTGTGACTCTGGTCGGCCACCTAACCTCAGCTTCGTTCCTTCATTCCTGCACAGACATGTGCGGGTTAACAGGCAGTGCCTGCCTCAGAGGGGTTTGGGACATTTAAATGAATTCATACTGGTGGAAGCCCCTCACAGCCTAATAGCTCCTGGCACATAGAGGGTCCTTTCTCTTCCCTCCCCTGCTGCTCCCCCCCACCCATGGAGGGTCCTGACCCTGCTCCTCTGCCCATTCCTGGCCAGCTGTAGGATACCAGCCTGTTGAAATCAGACTTTTGTCTGGCGTCGGCTCCTGGTACTGGGAATCTAGACCTGTCCCCAGGGAGCTCCCTGTCCAGAGTTGGGGGACAGACCCAGGGTTCTGCTGAAGTGGCGCCTGGCCAGTGAGGCCTTCCCTGCACCTGCCCCCCTCACCCTCCTCTGTCACATTTTTCACTGCCCCCCCCCCCCCCCCCCCCCCCCCCCCCCGCGGGGGTTTTTTTCCCCCCCCCCCCCCCCCGTGTCACACACAGGCTGTGAGGGCTTGGTCTTCACCTGCTCACGTGGCTGCAGCTGCCACAGTGCAGATGCTCAGGGACATGGGCTCAAGTGCGGGAGGTGAAGGGCCGGGCTGTAGTGAAACCCTCTCTTTCCCACTGCTGTCCCCACTGCAGCCATGACCACTTGCTCTGCCTGGACGGCGGGGGTGTGAAAGGCCTGGTCATCATCCAGCTCCTCATCGCCATCGAGAAGGCCTCAGGCATCGCCACCAAGGACCTCTTTGACTGGGTGGCAGGGACCAGCACCGGGGGCATCCTGGCCCTGGCCATTCTGCACAGTGAGGGCAGCCCCCTGGGCAGTGGGGGCGGGGCAGGGTGGGGTGTGTAGACCAGCCCTTGGAGCGGGCTGAGTGTGTCTCAGATCCTTGCCCAGAGGGCCGTGGGGGAGGGCAGCACTTCTGAGCCCTTTGTGGGGCGCCTGAGGGTGTTGGGGTCCAGGGCTGGCAGGAGAAGGGCTGGGGGGTTGGGCTGGGGTTTGATGCCCCCGCCCAGCCATGGAGAACAGAACCAGGTGCCCTTCCTTTCAGTGTAGGAAGCATTTTTGTATCCGTTGCATCAGTGGCTCCTCCCCATGCCCCTGCGAGCCAGGCACCACAGGGCCTTGAAACCTGATGGAAATAAGGCAAACTATTCTGATGGCAGGTGGAGCAGATGGTCTCAGGAGTGAGGAGCCACTAAGTCACAGAATGTCAGAGCCCTACTCTGCACGCTTCATTTACCCGCTGGGAAATTGAGGCCGTAGTGGAGAGAAGTGACCCAGAGTCACAGAGGCCATCTGAGGGGTTGCTGGGACTGGGCCAGCCCCCTAGACTCCCAGCCCAGCTCTTCCCAAGGCCACAGGCCACTGGTGCAGTGTGCTTTCACTGCAGCTTCACGAAGGTGACAGGGCACTTCACTTACTGGACAGACTTCTGAGTGGGCCTTGTCTTGACTCAAGTGGGGTCTCCTTTATGGAGCTCTCGGGGCTGTGAGAGTCTGCCCTTGGGGGCCCCTCCCAGAAGAGGGCCCAGCCCCACCCCGGCAGGAGTCGTCCTCGGCCTCAGCCCCCCTGACCAGCAATCCCTGCCCTGGTTGCGGTTGGGTTCCATGCTCTCCAGCATGTCTTCCAGACCTGAAGGCACCAGGAGAGGGACCCCCTGCTTCGGGGACAGCAGTGCCTGCCAGCCAGGACTGTGCTGGGTGCTAGGGACATGGGGCTGAGCCAGGCGCATGGTCAGGTCGGGGAGGCACAGGCATCTGGGGCTCACCGTGGAAGGAGGCCATGGCCTGGCAGTCCAGGGTGTGCAGGGACGTGGAGCAGAGCCAGGCCAGGTGGCTGCTGGGAGCAGCGTCCCGTGGGCCTCTGGGAAGAGGAGGGTCTTCAGTGAGCAAGTTGCCAGGACTTGTTGCCCCAGCAGTTTACTTCATTTTGATGGTTCTCCCCATAGCCCTGTGAGGTTATAGATGGGGAAACTGAGGACCAGAGAGGGTCACCCAGTGAGTCAGAGCAGAGCCAGGACCAGGTCTCTCCCTTGGCCTCAGGGGCCCCACGGCCCCTCTCTGGTCTTTGTTCCTGTCTTCCTGAGAGGCGCCATCTCAGGGGTCTGCCTGCGCCCCATGGGGCAGGGCACAGTGGGCAGAGGTTCTAGCCTCTCCTCCACAGTGCGTCCCTCCCTTCTGCAGGGGACGTTTGTCCCCCTTCCAGGGCTTCTGTCTTCCGGGGCTATGGGAGGGATCTGAGAGGCCACCTGGTGCAGCCTCCCATGGGCAGAAGGCCCCTCTCCCCAGCCCCCTGCTGCCACCTCTGGCCAGTGAGGCCCACAGCCTGCCCCTTTGACCCTGTCTGTCCCCGGAGCCTCAGAGGACAGGGTGGGCCCTTCTGTTCCTCGACAAACAGTGGAACTAGATGTGGAAGCTTTTTCACTTTCAGGGCCCTTTTTAAAGGAAAACAGTACAAAATTATGAATGCAAAATTAAGTACAGAGCCTTGGGGCTGCTGAAGGGGGGCTTCTTCCTGTGTGGGAGGTGGCAAAGAGGGCCCGGGAGCTCCAGCTGGCTTAATCCGCCCCTCTCTGGCCTCCTCCGGCCACCACTGGCCTCTGGTGCCCGCAGCTGGCCTGGGCCCAGGCCCTCGGTCAGGCGCATGGCCCTCGTGTCACCCCCACCTCCGGCCGACCCCCTTGTTCCTAGGCAAGTCCATGGCCTACATGCGGTGCTTGTACTTCCGCATGAAGGATGAGGTGTTCCGGGGCTCGCGGCCCTATGAGTCGGGGCCCCTGGAGGAGTTCCTGAAGCGGGAGTTTGGAGAGCACACCAAGATGACGGACGTCAAGAAGCCCAAGTAAGCCTCCTGGGCGGGAGCCGGGCGCCCCTGCGCGGTTCCCTGGGGACAGGACTCCCTGCCTGGTCTCACCAAAGCTGGGGGTGATGGAGGGCAGCTGCTTCCATGTCAGCGGGGCTTCTCCCTGAGAGCACGGGTGCAGAACACCCTCCACCTGTGTGTCATGCTTTTCCACCCAAACTGCACATCCCTGGGTCAGAAGGGTCAGTTCTGGTCCACCACACTCGGGATCTTCGTGTTGAGCACAGCTCTGCCCCAGGCACTGTGTATGCACGTGGCGGTGATGCACGCGACCAGCAGGTGGGAAGGCTCCCGGTCCGGTTGGGAGATAAATCACCTGAGACGTGGCAGGCCTGCAAGGCAGCGTGCCCTCAAGAGCTTCCAGAAGAGCCTACAGCATGGCTACTTCTTTGTAGTCCTCCCTTCCCCAGAATGACTTTGTTGTCTGTCTGATGCCCGTCTCATCTGCCAGACCATGAGCTCCCTGAAGCAGGAACATGAACACCTTGTTTGTCCTGTAGCCCCAGCATCTAGCCCACGGCCTGCCCCAGCGCAGGCCATTGAAAAGTGTTCATCAACTGACCAACCATCAATGGGAGCAAGAGGGAGAAATGACTGAGGAGGAGGTAGTCAGGGAGGGCTCCCTGGAGGAAGTGAAGTACGAATGAGGCCTGGAGGGTTGGGGAAGATTTTTTTCATATTAAAGCTTGTTTTTTTTTCATTTTAAGAAGCATATATAGTCTTTTAAGAAAACTGGGAAAATACAGAGAGTAAAAAGAAGAGGAATGTGTCATCCATGATATATTAACCATAAGATAATATTTTGGAAACATTTTTGTATAATTCATCCTAGACATTTTTTTCTTTTTTTAATGGTGACATAGAACATACGTTTAGAAAAGTACATAAACCAGCTCAATAAATAATTAGAAAACAAACACCCACTTGACCACCAGCCAAGTTCGTAAGCCCCTCAAGCGTGTCCCCCACGCCCCCTCAGGGTAGCCCCTCTCCTGACCCGTGTGAAGCAGGTTTCCCGGCTGTTCCGTGCAGTTCCACTACCTGCGCGTGGAACTCTGAACAGCATGGTTTCGGCCTTGCGTGTCCCTGGGTGTGGACAGAATCGTTTGGCGTGTTCTCTCTTCTTTCCGTCAGTGTACGTCTGTCATCGTCCTCTCTGCTGTTGGGTGAGGCTGTGCAGGGTTCCGTCCTGTGACTACACCCCACGGTTTATTTCCCCGAATGCCTTCGATGGACCCTTGGGGAGTTGGGAGCTCCTACAGAGCGTGGTGGTGGACATCTGTGGACATGTTTTCTGACCCACGCGTGTCCCAGCCTCCCTGGAGTCCACGCCTAGGAGGAGAGTTGCCGAGTCTCAGGACGCGTGGCCTTAGTGCCTACATTCCGCCCAGCTGTCTTCCAAAGTGGCGGCCTCTGTTTTCACCCCCGTCAGCCAGGTCGAGAGGCCTGTTGCTCTGCATCCTGGCCAGCGTTTGATTGTCCTCAAATGTTTTTATCTTTACAAATCTTTGAGGGAGTAAGATGGTGTCTCTGCTGGTTTGAATTTTCATTTTCATGATTACTGGGAAGGTTGAACACCTTTTCCAATATTTAAAGGCCGTTTGAATTTCTTCTTTTGTAAAGTTCCTCTTCAAATGTTTTGCCTATTTTTGGCAAAATTGGGTTGTGTGATTTTGGAGTTAGGAGTCTTCTCTTAATAATCTTTTTTATATTTTGAAAACTAGTCCTTTGATGAGTATATAGATTTGAAATCTTTTCTCCCACTCCCTGCCTTGTCTTTTCACTCTGTGGCGTTTTGTAATAAGCGGATGTTCTTGAAGTGATAGAGTTTAGAAATGTTTCCATCTTGTAGTTTGTACTTTTCACGTCCATTCAAGAACCCTTCCCTATCCTGGGGCAGGAGCCATTTTCCTGTGTCAGGTCCGAAAGCTCTCTGGATCTGCCTTTCCTGTTTCGGTCTTTTATCAACCTCGAATTGGTTTTTGTATCAGGAGCGATCCAATTTCATGTTTCCACCTGAATAACCGGTCTCCCAGCCTCATCTGTGAAGTCTGGCTCTCCCTCGCCGCCTGGAGGCCTCCCTCCCTCACGGTGGGTCAAGGGCCCTTGCTCGGGTCTGTTGCTGGCTGAGCTCTGTTCCGTGGGCTGGACGTCTGTGCCTGTGCCCAGAGCCCAGAGCCCTAACTCCACAGGGTTCCAGTAAGTCCTGGTGTCGGGGGCAGCCGGGCCTCCCACCTTGTCCTCCTTCACGAGGACCGTGGCTAATCTTGGAGGCCCTGTAGACGAGTGGTTAAGAGCATGCACCCTGTAGCCTTTTCTTCTCGAAAGTGGGAATAATATACCACCTGCTCCCTGGGGTTTTCGTGAGGAGTAAAAAAATTATTATTTATAAAGCACCTAAAAGGCTTCCATATAAATTGTAGAATCAGATGTCAAATTCTACAGAAAATCAAATCCTGGTGGGATTTTGGTTGAGATTACATTGAATCTGTCAGTTTATTTGGGGGAGAATTGACATCTGAAAACACTGAATCTTCAGTTAGAGAACTTAGTAAAATATCCCATTTGTTCAGAGTTTCTCAGTACAGTTTTATGGTTTTATCTGTAGAGATCTTACGCATCTGTTGTTTTTATCTGTTTAGGTATTTCATGTGTTTTGTGCTACTGTAAATAATACATTTTTAAACATTTTGTTTTCTAACTGTAGCTGGTGTTTAGAAATACCATTTGTTTATTTACTTTAAAATTTTTAATTGTGGTAAAATACACATCACATGAAATTTACCATCTTAACCTTTTTTTTGGTGAGGAAGATTGTCCCTGAGCTAACGTCTGTGCCAGTTTTCCTCTTTTTGTATGTGGGACACTGCCACGGCGTGGCTTGATTAGCAGTATGTAGGTCTGCGCCCAGGATCTGCACCTGCAAACCCCGAGCCGCCAAAGCAGAGTGCGAACTTGACCACTCTGCCCCGGGCCAGCCCCCCATCTTAACCATTTGTAAGTGTACGGTTTAGTGGCGATAACTGTATTTACACTGGTGTGTAAGTGATCTCCTGAACTCTTCCATCTTGCAGAACTGAAACTCTTGCACCCGTTAGACAACTCCCCATCCCCTCCCCACAGCCCCCGGCGACCGCCATCCTACTTTCTGTCTCTGAGTTTCACTGCACTGAGCACCTCATGGAAGTGGAATCGGACAGTGTCTGTCTTTGTGTCTGGCTCTTTTCACTGAGCATAATGCCCTCAAGGTTCATCTGGGTTGTAGCGCGTGTCAGAAGTTCCTTCCTTTTTAAGGCCGAAGAATATTCCATTATATGTCTGTACCACACTGTGTCTATCCCTTCGTCTGTCGATGGACGTGTGCGCCGTTTCCACCTTTTGGCTGCTGTGCACACGGGTGCACGACGTCTGCTCGAGTCCCTGCTGTCCGTTCCTGGTGCCTATGCAGAGAGAATTCTGATGGGCTCAGTTTGCTAAGATTTAGTGCAGGATTTTGCATCCATGCTCATGAGTGAGCTTGATCTTTGTTTCCCCATTTGGGGATTGCTGGGTTTTGGTTTTGGGGGAGTATTTCCTCTTTTGGTGTTTTCTGGAAGAGTTAGTATAATAGTGAGTTTACTTTTTCCTTGGATTTTTGGAGAGTCCGCCAGTGAAGTGCTCTCCGCCTGGCGTCTGCTTGAGGGACAGTTTTCGATGATGGGATTAATTTCTTTGACAGTTCTAAGACTGTTAGGGTTTCTAAGTGTCTTTTTGAGTTGGTTTTGGTTTTGTTTCTCTGGGAACGTGTCCATTTGATCAGATCTTCAAATTCACTCGCGTAGAGTCGTTGGCAATATTCTCTTACTCTCTCCCAGCGTCTGCATCATCGCTTGTCATGCCCCTTTTCATTCCCCGTATTTCCGCCACCTGTTTTCTTCCTGATCAGTCTAGTCGCAGGCTTCTCAATTGGGTTAGTCTTTCAGAAAACCAGTCAGCTCTCTATTGTATGTATTCTGTTTCATTAAATTTCTGCTCTTATCTTTATTCCTTCTTGTACTTTCTTTGGGTTTACTTGACTGTTCTTTTTTAAACTTGTTGAAATAAATGTTTTGCTCATTGATTTTCAGCCTTTTTTCTGTTCTACTGGATATGTGTATATATTATATATGCACGTAGCTGTATGTGTGGGTAATCTAAACATTTTCCTCTCCGTACTGCTTTAATTATATCCTGTAAGCAGATTTATGATTGTTTGGTTCAAAATATTTTCTAATTTTCATTATAACTTTTTTAACTATAGGTTATTAAAGTGCATTTCTCAGTTTCTAAACTTAGGGGATTTTCTAGTTATATTTTTCTTATTAATTGCTTTGTGGCCAAAGGACATGCTCTATATGATTTTGGTGCTTTAAAATTTGTCAGGACCTGGTTTGTGGCCTTTATAGTCAGTTTTTGTGCATGCCCCATGTGTAATTTAGAAGAATATGGATTCTGCATTTGTTGGGTGCCAAGTTCTATACATGTTGATTAAGGCGTATTGGCTAGGAATGTTGTTTAAAATTTCCAAATCTTCCATATCCTTACTAGTTTTTGTCGACTTCTGTCAATTATTGAGAGTGATAGGTTGAAATCTCCTACTCTGGGAATTTTTGCCTTTTCGCCCTTTAGTTCTGTCAATTTTTCTTTTAATATTTTGACACCATGCTAATAAGTGCATAGAAATTTACATTTTTGTGTTTTTTTTTTCTGGTGACTGGAATCTTCTATTATTAGGAAGCAGCCCTCTTTGTCTCTAGGGATGCTTTTTGTTTTAAAGCCTGTTTGTCTGATATTAATGGAGTCATCCCAGCTTTCTTTGGTTCTATTTCCATGGTATATCGGTACTTGTTTTTTCCTCCCAGCTTCTGGAAGCCTGTGTTTTAGATGTATCTCTCATAAAT
Organism: Equus quagga; assembly: GCF_021613505.1. NCBI lineage: Eukaryota > Metazoa > Chordata > Mammalia > Perissodactyla > Equidae > Equus > Equus quagga. Next base: position 10,909,784 of record NC_060285.1, read on the forward strand.
AGCCCATAGTTGGATTTGTTCTTTGTCTAATCTGTCACTTTTTCTTTTTACCTGGAGCATTTAGTCCATTTATAGATTTTTAATGTGTAGTAATATATTCATTTAATTTAACTACTTAGTTAAGTCTGGTTTAGCTGATTGGTTTGACTCCAGAACCTAGTTAGTCTAATAGTTTATATGGCTGGTCCATTTATATTTACATAATTACTGGTATATTTGGGATGATATATGCCATCCTATTTTGTTCTGCATTTCTTTTTCTCTTTCTCACCTTCTTTTGGAATTACTGAATAGTTTTAATCATTACATCCCACCCCCCACCCCCCCCACCCAGTAGTTTGAACTCTATGCACTCATTTCTTTTTTTTTAGTGCATGCTTAACTTATAACAGCCTAAATTTAATTGATACCATTATCTTCCCCTCAGATGATAAAGGATTTTAAAATACTTTAATTCCATGTTTCTTTCCCATCTTATCTATAACTGTTTTCCCATATTTTAAATCAATCTTGTTTTTTAAGCCTCACAAGACATTATTTTATTTATTTTTTTTTTTTGAGGAAGATTAGCCCTGAGCTAACATCCGCCACCAATCCTCCTCTTTTTGCTGAGGAAGACTGGTCCTGAGCTAACATCCATGCCCATCTTCCTCTACTTTATATGTGGGGCGCCTACCACAGCATGGCTTGCCAAGCAGTGCCATGTCCACACCCAGGATCCAAACCGGCGAACCCCCAGCCGCCTAAGCAGAACGTGTGAACTTAACCACTGCGCCACCAGCTGGCCCTATTATTATTTTTTGAAGTTGGCTTTCATTTAGTTTTAGCCAGTGGTGTGCTGGTAAACCAAATCTTGAGGGAAAGAAGCCCAGATTTGTAGTGTTTGCCAATTCCCATGGCATAAATACTTCCACCATGGTCGGTTTTAAGCTACCAACAGCTTAACAACCAGCTCTGAGATTTAGCAATAGGTTCTTAAGGCCAGTCTGAGCTGGCTGCAGCACACCGTTGGGTATGGATGTGTGTGTGTGTATGTGCACGCGGATGCATATGCGTATGTGTATGTATATGTGTGTCACCTCTTTGCTCTGCATTCTTTCTTGCATCTCAGACTTTCATCTGTGACCACTTTCCTTCTCCCAAAGGACATTCTTTTGACTTTCCCTTAGAGAGGGTCTGCTGATGGTGAATTCTCCACCAGCAGAATTGTTTGAAAATAGTTTTATTTTACTCTTATTCTTGCTGGGTATAGAATTCTAGGCTGGTGATTTTCTTACAGGACATGCAAGATATCATGCTATCATCTTTTAGCTTCCATTGTTGCACTTGCAAAGTCACTTTCAATCTGTTACTCCTTCGAAAGCAATGGGTCTTTTTTCTGTGGATGTTTTTGTTTATTTGTTCCTTTGTTTTTGGTGCTCTACAGTTGTTCTATGATATATCTAGATGTGAGTTCCTTCTAATTTATCCTGCTTGGGAATTGGTGGTCTTCTTAAGTGTTTAGATTGGTGCCTTTCTTCCGTTCTGGAAACCTGAGTCATTATCTCTTCAACCCTTGCCTCTTCCTAATTTCCTCTCACCTCTCTTCTGGACCATTAAACATATGTTAGATTTTGTGTATCTTCCATGTCTTTTAACTTCTCCTGTATGTTCTCTCATTTTCTCTCTCTGTGGTTGCATTCTGGTTAATTTCTTCTTACTTGTTTTCCAGTTCACTAATTCTCTCTTTAGCTTTATCTAATTTTTCCTTTTAACCCATCCATTGAGTTTCATATTCTCTTGTATTTTTAAAAAATTCCTAGGGGCTGGCCCCGTGGCCGAGTGGTTAAGTCTGTGCGCTCCGCTGCAGGTGGCCCAGTGTTTCGTTGGTCCGAATCCTGGGCACGGACATGGCACTGCTCATCGGACCACGCTGAGGCAGCGTCCCACATGCTACAACTAGAAGGACCCACAACGAAGAATATACAACTATGTACTGGGGGGCTTTGGGGAGAAAAAGGAAAAAACAAAATCTTTAAAAAAAAAAAATTCCTAGAAGTACTCTTTGGTTCTTCTTCAAATCTTCTAGGTCATTGCTTATAGTTCCCTATTCCCTGAAGATATTATCAAGCTTGCCTTTGATGTCGTTACACATTGTAAGCACAGCTGTTTTATAATCTTTGTTTGAGGATTCAGCTATGTGCAGTCTGTGTAGGTATGTTTTGCTGTTTATGTTGGTTTAAGCTGGTTCTCGTTCATGGTGTTTTATTTCATTGTGTGTGCCCCCACACTTTTCTTTTGAACTGTGTAGTGGTGTTCCTCAGTGTTGAAAAATAATATGCGCAGTTTCTGTGAGGCCCAGAATGACAGTATCTTTCTTCAGAGTGTCTTGTGTTGTCTCTTCCGGGTACCTAGGCACACTGCCATCTGGGGCCACTGTAACTGAGTTCTTGGCATGAAGGTTTTGAAACTCCCCCCAGGTGATGTGAAATTAGACTGAAAATTCACTGGAGGGTTAGTTTGTGGTTATACATTTTCAGGGATTTTTTTTTCTACCTCCTTTGTCCAATGGCAATTTTCCTTGCAGCCTCTAGGGGTAGGAAAGGGGCAGGTTTATTTCTGGTTCACCCTTATCCAAGAGTGTAGCTCTTAGGCGTCCCAATCTAATGTGGGGGTCACCCATTAGACCCTAACATTGGCTGGGCCCGGGGCTTTGACTTTTCCCCCCGGTCCCTTGAGGCCATCAGCACTGAGGTTCAGATTTCCTGAGTTTGGTGTCTGCCTTCAGGTCCCAGCAGGGTCTGTGTTCCATTTACCCCTCTGGGTTCTTCCTTTTCCTCAGGGTTTACCCTCATCTGTCCTTTCTGTCTTGGCAGGTTTCTATGCTTTTAAAAATATTTTTTAAAAGATTTTTTCCAGCATTTAATTTTTGGTTCAGTGGGAAAGTTGTTGAAATAACCTCTCCGCAATATTCCCAGAAGTGGAAAACTAATCTTTTTTCCCTAGGTTGAGTGTTTTGTTCCCTTTCTTTTGTATTTTTCTTGATGACATCACAAATACATTTCTGTGTTGCCCTGAAGTCCTCGCCAGCATAACTTTGAAAGGCTGCAAAACATCCCATTGCTTCCTTACCCCTTCTGTTCTTGCCATTTAGATGGGTTCATTTTTCACTATAATAAATTACACCGCAACAAATAGCCTTGTACAAGAAGCTTCCAGTTGTAGCTAAGATTATTCTTTTAGGACAGATTTTCCGAAATGGAATTCCCAGATCAGGGAGCCAGGGTCTTAATACATACTAGTTTCCGAGGGGGCTGTGCCCGTCTCCACTCCCGCAGTATTTGAGGATGTCGCATCTCTCAAGACAAGTAGGAGTCGTCTTTAATAGGTTTGTAGACGGACAGGTGGAACACTGAAGACGTATCAAGGTGACACGGTAGAAAGTCTCCTCCACTCCTGTCCCGGGGCTGCAGCCCCCAGCGGCCCCCGCCGCAGAGGCAGCGCAATGTTGCAGGTGCCGCCCGGGGCCCTTCCAGAGCTAGCCTCTGACCAAGCAGATAGGTACACAGGTTTCTTCGGGTTTTGTTTTTAAATAAATGGGGGCATACGAAACACTGAACCGTGCTTTTCCACTTAGCCATGGGTCTTGGTGCTCGCTGCCTGTCAGTCCCTGCAGCCTTCCTTGGTCGTTCTGACACAGACCGCTGTTGGGGAGCCGCGCTGCCAGGGCCCGTCCGCGGCGGGCGTGTCAGTTGTCTCCAGTCGTTTGCTTTAACAGCCGATGCTGCTCAGCCTGTGCGTGCCCACCCCCCGCGTGTGAGAGCGTCTTAGGACGAGTTCCCAGAAGTGGGATCGCTGGGTCTAAGGATCAGGCCACTGGCAGTTTGAATGAAGATTGCCAGAGCTGGGCTGCGAGGGGGTCGGGGAGTGACCTCAGCCGTCTGCTCTTTGTTTTTCCCCAGGGTGATGCTGACGGGGACGCTGTCGGACCGGCAGCCCGCTGAACTTCACCTCTTCCGGAATTACGAGGCTCCGGAGTGTGTGCGGGAGCCTCGGTTCAGCCAGAATATTAACCTGAAGCCTCCAACGCAGCCCTCAGGTTAAACCACGTTTGATGATCTGTGGTGATTGGCCGAGAGGTTGCAGGGTGGCGGGGGACGTCGTGGGCTTGCCACCAGGCACACCCTGCCCACCACCATCCCACCCACTGGCCTGATCTTCTCTCAGGAGTCTTTATCAGCTGAGGGAGGCAGGGCTGGGGAGCCGTCAGGACTCAGGCTGGCCCGGGGAGCCTCAGCCACACCCTGCCGTCCACCAGGCCAGCGGGGCCAGATGGCATGGCCTTGTCGGTCCTGCTGCTGAGCAGTTCTGAGCCTCTCCCTCTTCCCGCAGACCCGCCCCCCGACACACACACACACCAAGATCTGAAGCATGCGGGTTTCATACCAGTCCCTTGTGCCACTGGGCCACCCTCCTTCCCCACCCCCAGACCAGCTGGTGTGGCGGGCAGCCCGAAGCAGTGGGGCAGCCCCCACCTACTTCCGGCCCAACGGGCGCTTCCTGGATGGCGGGCTGCTAGCCAACAACCCCACGCTGGACGCCATGACCGAGATCCATGAGTACAACCAGGACCTGATCCGCAAGGTGAGAGCCACCTCAGGTCAGAGGGGATGTGAGTGCCCACTGCAGCCACCCCTGTTTCAGCAAGTGTTCCTAAGGATTGACTCCAGTTTATGTGTTTATTCATTTGTGCACTCACAGCAATTTTACCTCACTCTTGACCCTGCTTGATTGGCGGCGTCTGCCTGAAGCACTGTGCTAAGAGGGATTCTGAGGCCCAATGTAGACTGAGTGGTGAAGAGTGTTATGGTCACTTAACAGTGTCTGCTGTGAGTGGGGAGGGCAGCACGTGTACCAGTACATGCCAGTCCCAGTGTTAACCCCTGTGCCCAGCCTGGGCACACACGCCTGCCCTTAAGGAGCTCACATCCAGGGCAGACAGTCTGTGCACAAGGACATGCCCCTCCAAGTGCCTCGGGTGCTATGACAGAGGACTGGGCAGGGGCCCAGGAGGTGGATCACCTCTGCTGAGCGGCCGGGGGCTCAGAAAGGGCTCACAGAGGAGGGGACCCCATCCTGTGGCCTCTGGGGAGAGGGCAGTGCAGAGTCCATGATCTAGAGGAAGAGAAGTGGCCCTCAGCCCGAGGAGCTTAGCGCAGAGGCGGCTGAGGCCCCACATGCTGGGAGAGGCAGTGCAGTGCAGTGGTGTGAGCTCGGGCCCAGGAGCAACTTGGCCTCCGGGTTTGAGTCCTGGCTCTGCCTGGGCTTTGCTTCAGCCCCTGCAGGGGCTGCCGACGCTACCTGCCTGGGGCCCCTTGTGAGGCTCCCACGCGCTCTTATCTGTATGGGGTTAGGGTCAGTGCCTGCCCCCAAGCATGCTGTAAGCTTGCTGGCTGTCCTTATCACTGTGGTCATCATGAAGCCCCAGATGCAGGGGCTCGGCAGTGGGAGAGGCGAGTGCCCTCTAGGGGCCAGATGGGGCATGGTGGGCTGCCTGGAGAAGGAGGGACATGGTGAGAGACTGGGATGGGGACGGCTCCTGGGAAGATACAAGCCACCTCCCCTTGTGGATGGGGAGCCCGGGTAGGAGTGGCTCACCAAGGTCGCCCAACAGATTGGCAGCAGAGCATGTTCTGGAGCAAAGGGGAGAGGCAGCGCAGGCTGTGCTCCTGCCCCAGGAGGCCTGTCCCCCCATCACGCTCCCCCAGGGCCCCAACCAGCGGCTCTCACCCCTGGGTGCCCCTAACCATGGAAAGGTCCACCCAGGGGAAGGTTCTCCAACCACCCCTGTCCTGTTCCCAACAGGGCCAGGACAGCAAGGTGAAGAAGCTCTCAGTCGTCGTCTCTCTGGGGACAGGGAGGTCCCCGCAGGTGCCCGTGACCTGTGTGGATGTCTTCCGTCCCAGCAACCCCTGGGAACTGGCCAAGACTGTTTTTGGGGCCAAGGAACTGGGCAAGATGGTGGTGGACTGTGTGAGTCTGGGCCCCTCCCCAGGCCCCCTTCCCTCAGGGTCTCAGCCCCAGGGTGACACCTTCATCCTCTTTCTGGGGGCCCCTGGCTGTCGAGGAGGCTCTGTAAAGCCTCTTCAGCCAGCTCAGTGTTGGGGGGGGGGTCCCTGATTCAGTCTCAGTGCTGGCAGGGACCCTACAGCAGGGCATTTCAAGTGTCTTGTACCTATGGATCCCTTCCTTCAAACACAGCCCCATGTGGAAGCCCAGAAGGTCAGATGGACAAGAGCTGCAGGGGGCGGGGGACGCGGGGGCCTGTCCACTCAGCCCCGCCCCCCCATGCTCAGTGACCCTGAACGGGCACTGCTGAGCCACCGGTGAAAACCACAGACTGTGCCCCTCTGATTGCACAGCTGGGACATCGCCGCAGCCCAAGGAGGGGACTCGCCCAGTCTCTCTACTGCTGGGTGGCTAAGCCAGACTAGACCCTGGGGATCCCAGGAAGGGACCGTGGGTGCCGTGGGTGCTGGGTGCTCACAGGGGCTGCTTCTCGCCAGTGCACAGATCCAGATGGGCGGGCCGTGGACCGCGCCCGGGCCTGGTGCGAGATGGTCGGCATCCAGTACTTCAGGTGAGGGCTTGGCCAACACTGGCCCCCGGGCCCCAGCCCCACGCCCTGGCCTGACCGGACCTGGCGACCTTCCCCACCTCAGCCCAGGGCATGGCCTTCCCTTTCCCCAAGTCCTAGCTCTTGTCTTCTGCCTGGGCCTAGCGTCTTGGGTGACCCCTCCTCCTTGACCTGGACAGATTGAACCCCCAGCTGGGGACGGATATCATGCTGGACGAGATCAACGACTCGGTGCTGGTCAACGCCCTCTGGGAGACAGAGGTCTACATCCATGAGCACCGGGAGCAGTTCCAGAAGCTCATCCAGCTGCTGCTCTCGCCGTGAGGCCACCAAGCCCCCAGCCGCCCCCACCCCACCCACCTGCCCAGCCCCTGCTGGGGAGGCCTGGCGAGCTGGTCAGGGCTGGGCCCAGGCAGCTCCATGTCCACAGACCGGCCTCAGAGGGGCCAGGCTTCCTGCCCGAGGCTGCTCCTGAGGCCTCTCTCCCCTCGGTCCCCACCTTCTGGCACTTTTTGTCATTCCAGGCTTACAAAGCCTAGAGCCTCACTCTGGCCTCTCCCTGACTGCCAAGGACAACTGACTCTCAGGCCCGTTGCCCTGTCGGCTCTAACACTAAGGGCGCCCGGGCCTGTCCCCAGCCCTGCCTTGCCCAAGCCCGGCCTCCCAGAGGGCCCTGGGCTCTTCTAGATCCCCGGGGGAGTGCAGCGACCCCTGCCACCCTCTGCCCTCTTCCCTGGGAGCAGGGCTGAAGCAGGGGCTGTCGCCCACCCCGTCAGCAGGGGAAACCCAGGCTCCAGGAGTTGGAGCCCCATTCGACTTTGCTCCTCAACACACGCCCAGCCACCTGCACCCCTCAGAGCTGCCCCACCCCGCGAGCTCTCCTCAGCTCTCAAAGGTCACTCCTATGACTTAAGTTATTTTTCCCGACAGGACGTGGTTTATGATGGGGAGGGGCGCCAGGGGCTGCCTGCAAACTGTGAAATAAACTGTCTGATCCCAGGTCGCCTGTGTTGTGTGCACTGTTGTGTGAGTGCCCGCTCCCTCCCACCAGCACCCTCAGCCTTGACCTTCAGCTTTGACTGTCATCCTCCTGTGCCTCCTCGCACAGATGCTGTTTCTTGGGCTCCCCGGAGTGGGGACACCTCTTCTCTTCTCCAGGCCTCCCCAAATCAGGCCTGTGAGGGTGTTCAGAGGTGGCAGCCAGGCCCACCTGGCCCACGGTGTGGGGCAAGGGAGAGCCCCATTTGCCGAGGGAGAGGACAAGACCCAGAGAGGGCAGGCTGCTCAGGCCAACCACACAGCAAGTGAGCAGGGCCAAGGTTTGCCCCCAGGTCTGTGCGACTCCAGGGTTTGTGCTGTCCCCTCTCCGGCAGGCGGAGGAGCTGGGCGGGCAGCAGCGGACATGGGCACCTTGGCCCTCAAGGTGCAGGGCTGAAGGGCTCAGGGTAGAGCGAGGCCTGAGCAGAGTGACGACCCGCCTGTGCACCTGGCCTCCAGGGGTGGGTCTGTCAGGGAGGGTCCTGGAGGAGGGCGCTGAGCAGCTCTGGTCCCATAGGGTGGGCAGTGCCCAGCGCAGTACTGGCAGGGAGGGGTCCTGGCTGGCCTGGGGAAGCCTCGTCCTTGAGGAGGAGGTAACGTAGGAGAGTGGCCCATCCACGCGTGCTCAGAGGGGTAAATAATTGAAGGGCAGGTCACATGAACCCACCCGCGTCACAGGATGCTTCCCCCTGGGTCTGGTTACGCCCCAGATCGCCTTCTGACATCCCGGGCTGGTGAATAATTAAGCTGCCACCTCCTCCTCGGCCGGCCCTCCATCTCCGGGTCCCACACTGCAGCCTCCTTCACCCTGCTCCCAGAGGTGCCAACCTCCAGTGCTCCCGGCCCCGCCAGCACCACCAGCCTCCCACTCAGCGCCCGGGTGCAGCCCGCTCATGGCCCCCGAGATGGACCAGTTCTACAGGTCCACCGTGGCCATCTACAAGGTGAGCAGTGTGCGGCCCAGAGCACGAAGGCCGGGCCTGCTCTGGAGGACAGAGGGTGAGCACGGCTGCGGCGTGTCCTGAGAAGGAAGGCCCGGAGCCAGGCTGGCTGAGCTGTGGGCGTGGGGGTGGGGCTCCCCGGGGGCAGCCAGCCAGCCCAGCCCCAGCTTGAGGCTCCCAGGGCAGGAGTTTGTCCACAGTCCCCCAGTGGGGGACAGGCCTGCTGAGATGGCACTCAGCAGGAGCCCCAACTCTCAGACGCCGGGCAGGCAGGACAAGGGCCAGGGTGGCTGTAGCTGCGAGCAGGGGGCCCGAAGAGCCATGTGGCCCAGGAGTGGGGAGTTTCTCTTCATCTCTGTCTCCCTCTCGTTTCTGAGCCTCTCACTCAGACGTCCTTTTCCCCTGCAGAGGGGTGGCCGCAGTCTCCCTAGACATTTGTGGAGCCCCTCCTGCGTGCGGGACCCTTTTACCCATAAGCCTCACAACACCCCCCTGTGGGGAAGAAAATAATCACCCCATTTGACAGATGAGAAAACCAAGGCCAGAGAGGGAGACAGCATCTTCAAGGTCACCAAGGGGGGAAGAGGGGCTGCTGGGGTTTGAACCAAGACCCAGTCTAAGTCCAAGCCCAGGGCTGTCCTCACGTCCTGGGGGGCCTCCAGGTGGCCACGGCCAGGCGTGCCCAGGTGACCCAGCACAACATCACTCCCAAGGGGCTCTTCTTCGAGGAGGGCAGGACCTGCCCGCACCCCTGAGGGGACTGTCAGCAGCCCGCATGTCCAGCCCGGTGAGGCTGGGCTCGGGGCAGGGATGAGCCACCCAGCAGGGGCTGCCATAGACACAGGCTTCAACCAGTGGGAGGAGGAGAAGCTTCCGGGTGCATTGTTTTAGGAGCAAGGTCCTGCCAGGGCACCTGTGTGAGCAGGAGCTGGCCAAGGGGACCTGGCCTGGAACAGGGACCCAGGAGATGGCCTCTGAGGCCCCCGCAGCCGAGAGCCTGGGTTCTGGGTGACTCCAGGCTTCTAGGTGGCTCCCCGAGTCAGGCTTCTCAGGCGGGCTGGGGACACCCTGCTGCTGAGGCCTGGTGACGTGCGTCTGCCATCATTCTTTCTTCCTCTCCCCCTGCTCCCATTGCCCTTGGGGTCCAGAGCATCATGGAGCAGTTTAACCCCGCCCTGGAGAACCTGGTGTACCTGGGCAACAACTACCTCCGGGCCTTCCATGGTGAGTGCCGGCCGTGGGGGCCCCTCCACCTGGCCCCTCAGAGCAGACAAGGCACCCCAACCCGTATTCTCTGCATCCACACCAGAAACTCCGCTCATCCTCATCCCCACACACTCCTACCCACCACCCTCACCCTCACACCCGTGCGGCCCGAGACCCCTCACACAGCCACACGCTCCTGTGCCGGCTCCTTCAGGTGCCCCCTAGATGCTCCCAGAGAAGCAGTGCCAGGCCCCGCAGGCCTCAACCCCAACTACACTCACCTCTACATGTCACCTCGATGCTGCCCAGAGAGCCCACCACCAGCCCCAGGCCCGCCTCTGCACCCCCAGCCTCACGCCACGCTGTTCGTCCTCACCCTGACCGGCCCCCATCCACACACCTGAGCCAAACCTCACCGCTCGCTCAGGGCCCGTGCAGACACTAGCTCGGCCCCTTCCCACAACACCCCTCCACCGGCGCTAATCACCAGGGGTGGCGAACCCTCTGTGGGATGGACAGGCCAGGGATCCCCGCCCCCAACCCCGGGAGCTGAGTGTGCCTAACCCCTCCCTGCCTTTTAGGACTTCAGAGTCAAAGCCTGCCTCCCCTACTCCAGCTCCACCCCGCACCCTCCACCTGTGCCTCACAGCACACCTGTCCACACCCGCCTTATGGGCACACACCTGCTCAGCGCCAGGCCCCGCCCCCGCAGGGAGAGCCCACCCGAATCCTACAGCCTCCTCTCCTCTGGCCACTGCAAATGTCCACACGCACAGCCAGGGCACCCCTCCTCTCACACAGCCTCACGCCACGTCCCGCAGTGTCCCCTCCACACACTCTCTCCTGACGGAAGGAGGGGTGGGGGCAGATGGAGGAGGGGGCCGGGGCTGCACCCATCTCTCCTCCCCACGCAGCGCTGTCCGAGGCGGCCGAGGTGTACTTCAGCGCCATCCAGAAGATCGGGGAGCAGGCCCTGCAGAGCCCCACCTCGCAGATCCTGGGTAAGCCGCTCCCCCTGCCACTACCTCCCCCACCTTCTTGGGCTTTGAGGGGCACTCCTCCTAGCCTCGCCTCCACCCCAGGCTGCCTCCTGCGTCCACGTACCAGGCCCCTCTGCCTGTCTCCCTGGTGCCTCTCCTCATGCCCGGGGCCTGTCTTGCCCACCATCCTGGGGGCCCAGAGGGGGCTCCTTTTAGGTTCTTACCTTTCCAGGAAGTGCGCCCCGCTCTCCCCCCACCCTGGACATCCCCCCAAGACACAGGCCTTCAGCCCAAGGCCCAGAGCCCAGACTCTTGTTCTGGAGCCCAAGCCCCTCCCCACCACTCCCCACACGGCTGTTCCAGGGCTGGGACAAGCGCTCCCAGAGTCCCGGAGCCCTGTGGGAAATCCCTGGACCTTGGTCCCGAGATCCAGGTTTGAGCAGCCCCTCTGGCAGCTTCTCTGGGGGAAGAAGGCAGGTGGGGCAGGCACCCCCACCGCAGCCACGGCTCTCTGTGCCTCCAGGTGAGATCTTGGTGCAGATGTCCGACACCCAGCGACACTTGAACTCCGACCTGGAGGTGGTGGTGAGTGTCAGACTCTCTGTTCGGAGGGGTCACTCAGGAGAATGGGCTGTGTCCCAAGGAGGAGGAGAGCCCACCCCCCCATCGTTTCTCAGGGAGGCCTTCCTGGTCCCTTAGTGACATGACAGTGACTGCCCTTGTGGGCACCTGCCAGAGCCAGGCTCTGCTGGGCACATGTACCCGCAACGTTCTGTTCCAGCCTCCAGCGCCCCTGGGAGGCGGCTGCCATTTCTATCTCCATTTCACAGAGAAGGAAACTGAGTCTCAGAGATCTAGTCACTCGCCCAAGACACCAAAGTGAGTGGAGGAGCTAGGAAGAGAAAGGACCGTAGTCAGGCGCATCAGGTCCAAGTCCCTATGCCCCGTCAGCCTCCCGGCCCCGCCCTCCACTCTCCCAGGGAGCAGCGGGGATCTGACCTTGTCACACCCATGGGAAAAATCCTTCCACGCCCCTGCCGGCCGCAGCGCTAAACCCAGGCTCCTCCGCCAGCATTCCCGGCCCTGCCGACTCAGCAGTCTCGGTGTGGCGCCAGCCCAGCCAGCCAGCCGAGCTGCCCCCGCAGACCCGGCCGGGTTCCAGCCCCGCGCTGCTGTCATGCTGCCCTCGCAGCCTAGAACCACGCCCCAGCCCCGCGTCCAGCACAGTCGCCCCTCCTCCACGAAGCCCCCCCGATCCCTATGGGGTTCGGTCACACCTCCCTCTGGACTCCACAGACATTCTGCTCGTTCTTGGCACATGGCAGTTCAGAGAGTGAGCTCTGCCGCCAGAGGTCCTGTGTTCAGAGCCCAGCTCCACCAGTTACTGGCTTTGTGACCTTGCACAAGCTCTTTAACCTCTCTGTGCCTTCGAGTATCTGTGAAATGGAGACAATCATAATAACTGCCCTGTAGGGTTCTTGTGAGGATTAAGTGAATTCACAAAGATACACTGTTTACCTGGCCCCCGTAGCCCTCCGCGTATCTGAGCGATGCGAATTAGAAGTAGAACCGACTTCCTTGTCTGTATCTCTGCCGAGACTCGGAGCTCCGAAGGGCTGCGACGGGGTCTTCTTTCTGTAGCTCCAGGGCCTGGGGCGGGCATGGCACTGTGGAAGGAGAGAATGAGTTTGAAAAGGGAGGGGGCTTGGCCAGATGGAGAGGAGAGTGGGCGTTCCGTGGGGGTCCGGTGGGCCGAGTGTGTGCGGAGTGTGGCATGGAGCGGACGTGGGCCAGAGTTGGGGAGCTGGGGCAGAGGGGGAGAAGCAGGGGGGCCCGGGGGGGGGGGGGGGGGCGCTTTGGAAGGTTGCAAAAGAAATTTCAACTAATTGTGACAGTGGCTGGATCTCAAACGTGTGTGTAGGGGAACCCCTGGAAGTCAGGGTGCTCTTTGGGGACACCATAAAATACTCATCGGTTTGGGTGCCATGTCGAAATGGGGAACAATTTGACCAGCAGAACATGTGCGTCCACCTACACACGATAAAACCTCGCCCCTGGGCCTGTCTCCTGGACACTCTGAGCCCAGCACTAAGCCTGTGCCTCTGCCTGGACCCCAGGCAGGGGGTTAGGGAGCACAGCACATGCTGTCAGCCTGTGACTTCCTGTCCCGGTGTTTGATGGCTCTCCATATCACCTGTGGCACACCTGGGCTGGACAGGGGTGAGTGCCACCCAGGCCTGCTCTGTAAGGGGAGCTGCCCTCTCTGGGCACCGGTGTCTTGGCTGTGACAACCAGGCTGGGCCCTTGGCCAGGGCTGTCCTGGCCGAACACACCAGAGGCCACCTCCCCCTCGGGCTCATTCATTCAACAGCTATTTACTGCCATGTGCCTGGCGCTACTGGTGGCACTGAGGACACAGCAGAGAAAATCCCTGCCTTCCCAAAGAGGGAGCCAGACAAAGCCCAGGATAAATCGTGAGCACGCATGTGACAAGTCGGATGCAGAGTATGCTGCGGAGAAAGATAGAGAAGGAGGGGACAGGAAGTGTTGGAGGGACACAGTTTGTAACAGATGCTCAAGGAAAACACCACTAGGGAGGTGACATTGAGAGAAGGCCTGAAGGACGTGAGAGAGTGAGCCAGGGAGACTCACCTGGAACAGAGTTCTGGGCAGAGGAACAGCACGTGGAGAGGCTGGAGGAGCCGAGGCCGCGAGGGTGAGTGTGGAGGAGGCGATCGGCCTGGTCGGGGCGACTCTGGCCACTCGCCCGTGAAAGGGGCACATTACAGGCCTTTGAGGAAAAGAATGACAGGATCTGAGGTTTGTTTTAAAAAAACCGCCTTTTTTATTGTAAACTAAAACAGATAGTGAAAATCTCACTGAGCAAATTGGAGCTTATTGAATCACTTCATTATAAGGCAAACCACCCTTGAAACTGCCGCCCGGGTCAAGAACTTTGCCAGCCTCGCCAGAGGCTCCTCCATGTGCCCCCTCAAAGTCACAGCCCCTCCCTCCAAAAGGGACCCCTGCTCCGAGGCCTCCTTCTGTGCCTTCGTGGTCGAGCGCCCACACTTGTGTCCCCAGACACTAGGGTTTGGTCTTACTCTCTCTCTTTTTTTTTTTTTCCTATGTCTGAGGCTCTTAATCTGCTGGTTCCGCTCTATCCTTTTCTTTTCCATACATCAAAGGCCCTGGGGCCCTTTGACAGCTTGGTTTTCCCAGAGTCTGTGGGGTGCTGATGGCACACTCCTGGTGCAGTTCAGCTTGTTCCCCTGTCCTCTGGATCCAGAGGCCTGATCAGACTCAGCTTCCATCCCCTTGGAAGGACTAGAGAGGTGCTAGGTCCTTCCACCAGGAGATGCGCCGTGGCTGTTGCCATGTGACGTTAACAGCAGTGGAGGCTCAGTGTGTCTAGATCCATTCACACGCACACTTGTTTTGGTTGTTAGCGCCAGTTGAGTTGATTCTGGCTCCCGGCAAGCCTGTGGACAGCAGCGCAGACCCCTGCCCTGTATTTTGGCACCATCTTACCTTCTGCCGCTGTATCAGACAATGCTCTGTTGCTATTCATATGGTTTTCATGGCCAATTTTTTTGGAAGTGGCAGGCCAGGTCCTTCTTCCTCATCTGTCTTCGTCTAGAAGCTCTGCTGAAACCTGTCCACCATGGGTCACCCTGCGGGTGTTTGAAATCCCACTGGCATAGCTTTCGGCATCACAGCAACACGCAGCTGCCACAGTATGACAATCGACAGATGGGTGGTGTGGTTCCCTGACCGGAAATGAACCCGGCCGCGGCGGTGAGAGCTCCGAATCTGAACTGCTCGACACCAGGGCCGGCTGTGCCTACACTAGGAGCTCCGGACTGCTGCCGTCCCAGCGCTCTTTCGTGTGTTAACTGGAGTGTTTCCGCCAGGGTAGCTTGTCCTCATCTGCTCGTTGTTTCACACGGGAAAGGCAGACAGAGGGTTCTTTGTTCCCTTTGCTTATCCTGTCGTCCTCTGAAGGTGATCAATTAGCTTTATTTTTCACTATCACCATTATTGTAGTATGGCTTAGTATCTTCAATATCACAGATTTCCATATACTCGATGTGTTTCAATCATTTGCAATTGTTATCTCTATTCAAAGTTGAAGATGTCCCCTCTTTGGCCAGTAGAAGCCTTTTCAGTCTGGCTCCTGGGGCCTCTTGGCGTGACCCTCATGGTTTGACAGCTTCCTTGTTACCTAGTCTGACAAGACGTTCCAGCCTCATCTGGAACCTTTTCTGCTCTACACATGGAATCAGCCATCTCCCCACGAAACCCTGTCGGTATTTTCTGTGTTTAGTGGGAAGTGGTATTTCAAGACCATAATCTGGGCACTTGGGGTGTTCACTGCTGCAGGGTCGACCGCCGTTCCCAGGCCTTTTCGGTGGCCAGCGCTACACACGCACACATATGGACGCATAGTATAGATGCGCTTACACACCTAGATGCATCCATAGGTACACAGCATGTACTGCAGACAGTGCGTATACTTCACAAGTTCATGCCCACACTTCCAGCTCAGACTCGGCACCGCACAATTGTTCCTTAGCCTCTTCCATACCCCAGATTCTTCTTTGTTCCACATCAAGAATCCTGATTCTCAAGGATGCAGAGAATGAAAGAATTGGAATAGCCCATAATTACCCCCTTTGCTTTCTCTCCCGTTACGTAGGCAACAGTCTCTGAACAACATTACTAATTCTACCCCCACCAATGTGGTTTCTACAAAATGAGTTTTGTGTTTGCTTTCCTCATTCTCCTGCACTTTTAAAGTAGCTGGCTGTGTCTGCTTTGTCAGAGCACAGAGCTGTCACACACCTTACCCGCCCTGCTTCGGCCTCCCTGACCTTTGTTTACACGCATTTACGTGTGTAAGGTGCACCATCAGTCCTTCCATCAATGTCCCACTGGTCCTTTTGGTCATCTGAAACTCGTTCTCAACAGGCCGCACAGGATGGGCTCATGTGAACAACCGTCTCTGGGTTCTGACTTGGCGATAATAGTTTCTCTCTTCATACTTGAAAGTCAGTTTTGCTGGATATAAAATCCTTGACTCACATTTTCCTTCCTTCCTTCCTTCCCTCTTTCCTTCCTTCTCTCTCTGTTTCTCTCTTTCTTTCTTTCATTTTTGAGTGTCTTAAATGTATTTTTCTTCTGACGTAAAACACTGGACATTGCTATTGAAAAGCCTGATTATCTATTATTTTCCATTGTAAATCACTTAGGTTTTTTGCCTAGATGCCCAAAAGACTTCTTTTCTTTTTCTTAAGCCTAGTAATTTTTCTAGAATGTGTCTTGATGTGGGTCAGTCTGAGCCAATATTCTCAGTTGTGTGGTGTCCTCTTTCAATACGTAGTTTCAAATCATTGTTTTAGTTTCAGGAAAAGTTATCTTGAATTAAAGTTTCTAGAATTTTTTTTGTTACCGTTCTTGGCATTTTTTCTCCAGGGGCTCCCATTATCTGTATATTAGATCTTCATAGCCTGTCTTTAATATCTGTCTCTTCTTCTTGGATGTTTTTACTTTTGTCTTCACTTTTTTTTTCCTCTACTTTCAAACATTATGGTTTAATATCTGGAGTGAGAATGGAGTCCACAGCCCTATGGTGAGAACAGGAGCCCTATCATGGAGATACATATATATCAGCTTTACTGACATATAATTCACATGCTGTGAAATTCACCTTTTTAAATTGTACAGTGCAGAGGATTTTAGTATATTCACAGACTTTTGAAACTATCCCCACTATCTAGTTTTAAAATATTTTCATCACCCCCCGAAAATACTCTATACCCATTCATTAGCAGTCATTCCCCATTTCTTTGTTTCTTTCCCTTTTTTTTCCCAAAGATTGGCACCTGCAGGGGCCGGCCCGGTGGTGCAGTAGTTAAGTGTGCATGTTCTGCTTCAGCGGCCTGGGGTTCGCCGGTTCAGATCCCAGGTGTGGACATGGTGCCGCTTGGCAAGCCATGCGGTGGCAGGCATCCCACATAGAAAGTAGAGGAAGATGGGCACGGATGTTAGCTCAGGGCCAGTCTTCCTCAGCAAAAAGAGGAGGATTGGCAGCAGATGTTAGCTCAGGGCTAATCTTCCTCAAAAAAAAAAAAAAAAAATACACTGGCACCTGCACTAACAACTGTTGCCAATCTTCTTTTTTTCCCTGCTTTTTCTCCCCAAATCACCCTAGTACATAGTTGCATGTTTTTTAGTTGTGGGTCCTAGTTGTGGCATGTGGGACGCCACCTCAGGATGGCCTGATAAGCAGTGCCCTATCTGCGCCCAGCATCTGAACTGGTGAAACCCTGGGCCGCTGCAGCGGAGCGCACCAACTTAACCACTCGGCCACGGGGCCGGCCCCCCTGTTTCTTTTTTATTTTAACTAGTTTCTTCCTTTTTATTTTATATTTCTCTTAAGATATTATTTGTTGTCTTTACTCTCTTGTATTCCTTATAGTTTGGCCTTTATTATTAAACTTATGTTTGTCATTTTAAATTTCTAATTCTTTCCTGAATTCTGTCACCTCATTTCTGAATTTTTCTAATTCACAGTCATGTTGTTTCTTTCCTGCTTGTATCGTTTTCTTAGCGTCTTTCAGTTCACATTTAAACTGTAGATTACAGTTTCCTTCTGTTTTGTGTCCCCATCTTTCTGGTGTGCTTTCCTTGTAGGAATGTTATTTTGTTCTTTATTTTCTTTTTTCTCATAAGGATTTTCTATTGGACTTAACTTCAAAGGTTTTCTGTTGCCCATTTTTATGTGAATTAGTTTTTATCAAGGTAAAATTTACATGCAATAAAACACCCGGTTCTTAGGTGCTGAGTTTTTTGACACTTGTCTACACTGCAGCCACCACGCTAAACAAGATTTAGAACGTCTCCATCAGCCCAGAAAGTTCCCTTGGGTCCCTTTCCAGTCAGTCTCGCCCCTAGAGGCAGCCACTTTCTGATTTCTATCTCCAGAGATTAATCTTGCCTGTTCTAGAACTCCGTCTGAATGGAGTTGTACAATATGTATTCCTCGGTGTCCTGCGTCCGTGACTCAGCATAACGTCTGCGAGATGAACTCACGCTGTTGTGTGTATCGATGCCTTGTTCCGTCTGATTGCCCAGCATTCCCCTGGATGAACAGGCCACAAGTGGTTTATCCATTTCGCTGTTGACGGTCATTTGGATTGTTTCCATTTGGGGGCGGTTATGAGCAGGGCTGCTGTGAGCGTTCTTGTCTTTGTGTGGATATGTGTTTCCATTTCTCTTGGGTAAACACCTAGGAGTGGAATTTACGGTCTTACGGTTGATATATCTTTCACTTCATAAGAAACTGCCAAGGAGTTCCCCAAAGTTCTCGAGCTAGCCTGCACTCCTGCTAGCAATGTGTGAAGGCTGCTGTTGCCCTGCATCCTTGCCAACGTCCGATGTTGTCAGTCTTCTTTATTCTAGCCGTTCTAGTGGGTGTGGAATGGTACCTCACTGCCGCTTTATTTTGCATATCCTGATGACTAAAGACTTTCAACGGGCTTATGGGACATTTGTATATCTTCTTCCGTAAGGTGTTTGTTTAGTCTTTTGCCTATTTTATATCAGGTTACACCTATTATTGACTTATAGGAGCTCTGTAGATAGCCAAGATGTGAGTCCTTTGTCAGATATATGTACACTGAATGCTTTTTCCTAATCTTTAGCTTGTCTATTCATTCATTTAATAATGTCTTTGATGAGCAGAAATTTTAAATTTTTATGAAGCCCAATTTGGCTATTTCACTTTATTTTTTTTTTTTCATTTTACAAAAGGTAGAATCTGTTTAAATTCAGTAAACTACCTTACAATTCATGGGGCTAATGCTATAACAACAAGAAAAGCCAAAAGGGCGCCTGTGGGTTCTGCCTCTGCTAATTTAGACATTTGAAAAACTGGTTTGTGCTTGAGTCCTGCCCAGGAAACCTTTGCCTACCCCCATGGCAAAGATATTCTCTTAAGTTTTCTTGTAGAAGCTCTATGCTCTGGGTTTTACATTTTTTCTATGATCCAGCTCAAGTTTACATTTGTGTGTGAAGTGAGAGGGGGTCAGGGTTCATTTTCCCCTATACAGACACTAGGTGTTCCGGCACCATTCGGAAAAGATTTCTCTTTCCCCATTGAATTGACTTGGTGTCTTGGTCAAAAATTGATTTGTCATACAGGTGTGGGTCTGTTTCTGAATAGGCCCACTTTCAGAACTTTGTGTTCTGTTCCATTGACATATTTGTCTATCCTTACGCCGATACCACACTATTAATTACTGTAGCTTTATGGTAAGTCTTGCAATCAAGTAGTCTAAGAATCTTGTTCTTCTTTTTGAACGCTGTTTTGCCCTTTCAAGATCCTTTGCATTTCTGTATAAATTATAGGATCGGCTTGTCAATTTCTTCAAGAAAGCCTGCTGGAATTTTGATAGGGATTGCATTCATCTCTAAATCAGTGGTCATCTTGACAAGACTGAATCTTCTCATCCATGAACATGGTATATCTCCCCAGTAGTTTATTTCTCAGGGCAGTGTTTCATCATCTTCAGTGTAGCAGTCTTGCACGTCCTTTGGTAGATTTACTCCCAGGTATTTGAATTTTTGAACCTATTATAAATGGCATTTTTCATTTCATTTTTCAGTTGTTCACTGCTTGCCTTGTATTTTAGTAGAATTGTACTGAGAACAAAGTACCAGGCGTAGTGGGAAAGAGCAGGAGCAGAAGACCAGTCAGGAGGCTGTCTTCTAGGGGAGGCTGATCTAGGGGAGGCATGACGTGGCCTGGGAGAGCGTGGCTGCAGTGTGGTGTTGAGAAGAGAGCAGACTGAAGGCAGAGCCAATAGGATTTTCTGATGGGTTGGATGTCAGTTGCCAAAGACAGAGGGAAGTCAAGGTAACGCCAAAGTTTTAGCCTGACCAACTGGAAAGGTGGAGCTGCCATGAGTTGAAGTGGGAAGAATTGAGTGTGGAGAAGTTTGGGTGGAGGGGAGAGATCGGGGCTCAGTTTAGGACACGGTAAGTTTGAGATGCTGATTAGAAAACCAACAGAGATGTGGAATCATCAGTTGTACATATGAGACTAGAGTTTGCGGGCGGGGTCTCAGCTGGGATATGCTCCTGGGCGTCGTCAGCTTATGGACTGCGTGGGCTCACCAGGGGAGTGGGTGTAGATAGAGAAGGGAAAAGGTCCAAGGGCTGACCCTGGGCAACACACCCTTAGGGGATCAAGGAGATGAGGGGGAATCAGGAGAGGACAGAGAGGAGGCAGCCAAGGGGTGCGAGGAAAACCAGGAGAGGGTGGTCACCTGGACGCTGAGGGAGGAAGGTGTCTCAGGAGGAGGGAGTGGCCACCCGTGTCCGATGGTGGAGACGGGACGAATCGGATGACTCCTGAGAATTGACTTAGCAATGTGGCGTCTCAGTGATTTTGACAAAAACTCTTGTTGGCGTGATGGGGTAATGGCCTGACTTGAGGTGGTTCAAGAGCAAAGGGGAGGAGCTGGGGTCAGCCCACAGAGACAGTTCTTTCAAGAGGGTTTCCCTGTATAGATGGCAAAAGAATTTCTCGAGAGTTCCTGGAATAACTCAATCCGTAGAGTTTACAGCGCATGTTCTCAACAGTGGGTCTGCCCTCAGCTTCTGCATGAGGCCCTACAGGACCCTAGTGAAGTGCGTGCCCCGGAAGGGGGAGCAGGGGACAGCCGCCTCCGTCCTGACCTGCTGGGAGCTCCTCAGCCTGCCCCAGGGCTGGTGACTTCCTTGTTTCAGAAGCCACCTGCTAATTATAGACAGTCCTCTGGCTCCCTTACAGCAGGAGCTCAAAGGTCACTTAAGTATCAACCATCTTAGTGGACCCATTTCTTCAGGAGCTTGATGCAGACTTTCCATGAACCTGGGGGTGCCTGGGCCCCGTCTGACTGGGGCATCCCGGGTCTGTGTCCTCTGCCCTGTCGGCAATCACAGCCTCACCGTGGTGACGGGCAGAACTGTGATCCAGTCGTCCCACTCTAACAGACATTCCCACGGTGGGACTCAGTTCGTCCTCCACCGGAAGAAGGAGTGATGGCTTATGCCCTGGAAGGTGTTTGTTCATAAGCGAGGTTTCCTAGGCCAGAGGAGTGGGAGTGGGGAAACAGGATTAGGGGGAAGGGGAGAGCCCCCAACTCATCAGTATTCTAAGAACATTTTGAAAGAGTTCCTGTGCCCAGGCCTCCCTGGGGAGAGCACTCCCAGGGCTCTCAGCTGGGCAGGTGGCCCTGCCTCCCAGGCCCTCCTGCGTGACAGCCCCACTTCCTCCTGCATTGTCTTGCATGGCAGCTCTGTGGTAATTAAGGCGTAGCCGGCATGTCCGTTCTGTTGGTTTTACGCATTTTAAGTATTTCCTGCGGCCTTTGATGTGGTCCGAGTTGGTCTCCCCGGTACCATTCGCCATCTTCATCAGTGCTTTGGGTACAGAGTGGCCTGGCTGTTGAGGGTCTGCCCCAGCCCCGCATCTCCCAGAAGCCCTGTTGTTGATATTGCGCGATTTTGCAGGAGGTGGGGATTCTCAAGAACTCATGTTTTGTGTTCCAGCAGAAATCTTGGACCATCTCTTCGATGGGAGGCAGGGCCAGGAGGGGGGAGGCAAGTGCGCCAGGAGGCCCTCACCGGGAGGTCCCGCGGGTGCAGGTGGGGAAAGCTCGCTCCTCACTTCCCGGATCCAGCAGAAAAGGGCCTCGTCTGGCAGGAACTCAGACTCATCGCGCACGCACGCACACACATACTCTCACACTTACACACTCACACTGACAGCCACAGCTCAGGGGTTGAAGTCCCAAGGAGGCCACACTCAAGCTCCCTTACAGACTGGCAGTTACCAAGTTTTCAGAAACGAGGGTGGGAGAAAAACTTAAAATTTAGAACTTTTATAATTTATGGTTTTTCCTGCATCCTGGGAGGAGATCCTCAGCATTCCTTCTCTGGGCAATGCCCTACGGCAAGGACAGAGCTCCCGCAGCTCAGCGTGGGGCCCCTGAGGCAGGAGGCAGGAGCGGCTGAGCAGGGGCGGCCAGGGAAGGGCTGTGCGACAGCAGGCCGAGGGGCGGTGGGAGGGGCCCCAGAGGAGGCGGTGGCAGCCGGATGGGAGACGCTCCTCTTTGCTCCTGTGCGGCCTGAACCCAAGGGCACAGAGTGCAGCCCGGAGGATTTAGGTCCGATACCCCAACAGTGCAGAGTGCCCCAGAGGATGCTGACAGGGCTCAAGGGGGACGTGCGGGTGACCGCCGGGCCCACAGAATCAATTCTGCGGGTTTATAGGGCTGGACCTTAGAGTGCATCTGGCCAAGCCTTTCCTATTACAGATGGGGAAACTGAGGCTCAGAGAGGGGCAGCAACTTGTCCAAAGTTACAGAGCAAATTGGAGGCAGCACTGGAACTACTAGAATGAAGCTCTTCTGAGCCTGAGCTCCGGCCTCCTGGTCACCTAAGTGCTCAGCTGCCTCCTTCCTGCCTGTCATGGGAACCCGCCACCCCCCAGCTAAGGCCTCAACAATTCTGAGTGCTTTCACTGGGCCAGGCCCTGCCCACAGTGCTGGGGACACAGAGACAGGTCAGACTTGGTTCACGCCCACAGCGGCTCGCTGCTTGTCCCAAGGGGCTACGCCCAGGGGCCCGGCAAGAAGTCCTGTCCTGTGGCTGGAGGAGTGAACAACGAACGAGCAAAGGTCTACACACTCCAGAAGCAAATTGAGAGAGCAATGGCTTCTGCCGGGGGCAGCAGAAAGGCCTCCCAGCAGAGGGAGCAGGGAAGCTGGTGTTTGGAGATGAGTAGGGAACTCCAGGCAGAGGGAAAGGCATCATGAGAGCACAGACTGAGGCTAAGAACCAGAAGATGTGGACACTTTTATCAAGGGTGCTTTTCAAGCCAGATACTGCACTAAATGTTTCACATGCCTGACTGTTTAGTCCTCCCTCCAACCAAGGGCTCTCATTATGCCCATTTCTCTGACGACTAGGCAGGGGCCTGGTGTGTTAGGAACGCGGTGGGCAATGGATCTGAGTAGGCCGTGCAAGCAATGTTAGGGCCTGGGAATGATAAGGCCGCCCTGATCACCCCCATCCTGCACTCCACACAGGTGCAGACATTCCATGGAGACCTGCTGCAGCACATGGAAAAGAACACCAAGTTGGACATGCAATTCATCAAAGTGAGTCTGGCCATCCCACCTCGGGCCCCTGCCCATCACAGGCAGGACTGCCCCTCCCATCTGACAGAAGGACACCCTGAGGCCTGCACTGCGTGTTGCTGGCCCCATGTTATACACATTGCCAGCTGAGCACCCTGCCCCCTGCCCCTGTCCCATGCTCTGACCCATGGGCTGGGTGTCTTGAGCGCTCTGACATGAGGTCTCCCTGCTCTCTCAACACCCCCAAGGACAGCCGCCAGCACTATGAGATTGAGTACCGCCACCGAGCCGCCAACCTGGAGAAGTGCATGTCCGAGCTGTGGCACATGGAGCGCAAGAGGGACAAGAATGCACGGGAGATGAAGGTACAAGGGCTGGGGGCAAGGCTCTGGGGGGATCCCCTGACACCCTCATGATCTCCCTGGCCAGCGCCGGCCCACCTCCAGGAGTGGGGCTCACCCCACCCTCTGTGGGGAGCGCAGCTGGAGAGGTCAGGCCGCCCCTGGTAGGGGGGCATCACTGGCCCTCAGGAACATGTTCAGAACTGCTCCTCGCCTGTCACTCCCTGGCCCTCCCCAGGTCCCCCGGGCCTCCCCCCTTCTGCTGAGAAAACCTGAGGCCATCCGTCATCATGCTGCTCCTGGTCACGGTGGCACCGGTGTAATCCACCAGCAGCCCCAGCATCCTCTCCCTCCCTCCTGCCCCGGCAGTGGAGTCCTGCTCCCTCTAAGGCCAGCCCTCCTCCCGAGCTCAGCACTCCATCCCTGGCCCCCGTCTCCTTTCCTGTCTCCTCTAATAAACTCCTCTCTCTCCTCTTCAGAATCTTTTCTTCCAAGCAGGGGGTGATTAATCAGCTTATTCACATTTCCATTCAACCAACCAACCTCCCTGGGCCCCACCTCTGTGCTCAGCCCTGTGCTGGGTGCTGGGGGTGGAAGGATGGCTCAGACACCGGTCCTGCCTGTGAGAAGTGCCCGGGCTGGGAGCACGTACAGCCCAGGCTCCTGAGGATGAAGATGCCCCTGAGAAGGAGGCCTGGGAGCTAGGATGGGCTGGGTGCTCAGGGGA
The DNA here is from genome assembly GCF_021613505.1 of Equus quagga. Taxonomy (NCBI): domain Eukaryota; kingdom Metazoa; phylum Chordata; class Mammalia; order Perissodactyla; family Equidae; genus Equus; species Equus quagga. The sequence goes on from NC_060285.1 coordinate 10,933,824, forward strand.
GGCCTCCAGGAGGAGGCGGCTGGCTCAGGAAGGACAGGGAGGCCCCAGACAGGTGGCACTTTTCCTGGGGGGGATGAGGCACTCACCCCCTGCCTGCGGCCAGAGTCCCCTCTCCCCTCAGGAGAGCGTGAACCGGCTGCATGCACAGATGCAGGCCTTCGTGTCGGAGAGTCAGCGGGCCGCAGAGCTGGAGGAGAAGCGGCGCTACCGGTTCCTGGCGGAGAAGCACCTGCTGCTTTCCAACACCTTCCTGCAGTTTTTCGGCCGGGTGAGCCGGGCAGGGGGGCGGGGGCAGCGACGGAGCGCCACTGGCTGTGTCTCTGCGAGCTGGCCGCACCGCCTTTCCCTCCTTCCTTCCTCTCTGGCCATAGTTATTTTATTTATTTGCTCTCTCCATCTGTTTCTGTGTTTATGTGTATCATCGAATATTCAGTCATTTATTCATTCATGATTTTGTTTAGTCTCACATTCATTCACTAATTCATGCATTTATTCATTCACACGTGAACCATTTATTCTTTCATTCCTGGACGCATATACTCACCATTCACAAGTTCATTAATTCATGGGTTTATTCAGTTATTGTGTATTAATTTTATCATATTATTTAAATCCTCTATGCTCTTGCTTTGTTCTATCTGCTGGATCAATCAGGTTCTTTCATTTCTCATTGGATTTCGAATGGATTTTGCTTTCTATGTTTGGCTGCCATGTTGTTTATTGCTGTTGGGTTTATGAGTATTAGACCTTCTCTGTAAGTATTGCCATTTATAACGTCTCTCATAACCCAATCTGATGCTTTAAGTTCCACTTTGTCTAAGGTTAATATTGCTCTTCCTACTTTCTTCTCTTATCTTTTTGGTGTTTTTTTTTTTTTGAGGAAGATTAGCCCTGAACTAACATCTGCTGCCAATCCTCCTCTTTTTGCTGAGGAAGACTGGCCCTGAGCTAACATCCGTGCCCATCTTCCTCTATTTTATATGTGGGACGCCTACCACAGCATGGCTTGCCAAGCAGTGCCATGTCCGCACCCGGGATCTGAACCGGCGAACCCCGGGCCGCGGAAGCAGAAAGTGCGCACCTAACCGCTGCACCACCGGGCCGGCCCCTCTTATCTCTTTGTTTTAAGTGTGTTTTCTGTTATGAAGACGTAGCTCAGTTTTGACTTTTGACCGTCTCACAGGCTCTGTTTTCTAATAGAGGAATTCAGTCCATTCCCGTTTAACCTACCGGCTAATATACCTCTTTTGTCCTTTCTGGGTAACTTGAGTTAACTGTATTTACTGTGTCATTTCCTCTTTTTCTCCATTCTTGTTCTGGTCAGTTTGGCTGAGTTACTGTACATCCCCTCTTCTCCTTTGTTCATGTGGGAATCCTGCTGTTCCTTTCCTCTGTACTCGTGCTGACCTCACTTTGTGACCTTCATAATCACATATTCATCTATTATTTTACCAAAAAATGCTGGCACCCCAACAGTACTCGATCCATTGCTCCCCCCGCCCCAGAAGATGAGACCTTGACACCTTTCCTGCGCTCCCCGCTACTCTAAGATGAGACTTCTGGAACGTTTTTACTCCTCCCCTCATCCTCCCCGACCCCCACCTCTTGGTTTTGCCAACAAACTTCAGGACTTTTAGGTCCAGACCCTCACTGGTCATTTCCTTGCGTCATGACCTGTCTACTTCAAGAACCTTTACTTAGGGGCTGGCCCGGTGGCGCATCGGTTAAGTGTGCACGTTCCGCTTTGGCGGCCCGGGGTTTGCCAGTTCGGACCCTGGGTGTGGACATGGCACCGCTTGGCACGCCATGCTGTGGTAGGCGTCCCACATATAAAGTAGAGGAAGATGGGCATGGATGTTAGCTCAGGGCCAGTCTTCATCAGCAAAAAGAGGAGGATTGGCAGCAGATGTTAGCTCAGGGCTAATCTTCCTAAAAAAAAAAAAAAAAAAAAAAGAAGCTTTACTTAGATTATGCATATCACCATTGCCCAGGGCACTGTCAGCATCCATGAGAACCTCACGCGCGTGTGGCCAGGACCCTGCTCACACTGCTCGCACTCATTCCCCTCTCCCACAGACTTGAGCTTTCTGCTTTGATTAACCGGTGCGGCTAGAGAACTTTCAGGAGTATTTTCGGCAGATATGCCCTCTGAATCCTTGCCCATCCTCCAGTGTCTCCCTTTCCCCCTGACTGGTGAGTGACAGTGGCCGAAGGACCCCAGAGCTGCAGGCTTTCTCCCTCGTGGTCCCAGACGGAGCTCTCCTGTTTTCTCTCTCTGTGTTGCAGACACTGAGCTGGGTGCTGGTCTGGCTCCCTTCCCTTTTAAGTAACTGGCTCTTTCTCTATGGGTGCTGGGAGGTTTTCTTTGAGTCCTTGGGGCTCAGGTACTGTCTGGGCACCGCCCAGATGCGGGCCTGTCGGGGCCCCTTCAGTCACGATCTCCCGTCTTTCTTCAGGCTGGGGGAGCTGCTTCCTCTTCTGTTTCGTTATCATCTCTCCTTTCTCATTCCTTTTTCTCCTTCTGGAACTCCAATCATTTGGGCCTCTGCATCTTTGCCTTCTCCTTCACCGTGTCTCTCTCATTTATTCTTGCTCTGTATTTTGAGATATTTCTCCCCCTTGACCTGTCAGGCCACGGTGCTTTTCTCAACAGGACTGTTCTCTTTCCGTTCATCTGTTCAGTTTTAAATCTTACATTCGCACTTCACTGGAGCGAGAGGGTCTGTGGACGCCCAAGTGTTCTTATCAAGTCCTGGGTTAGCTTATCTCCCCTTCTCTCAGCTGCCTGGGTGGTCTGCTGGGTTCCCTCCCTGACCGCTGGGTCCTCGAGGTGCCTTGTTTCTTTCATTTGCCTCTTCATGGTCCTGTTCCCACTCTGAATTGAGCTGACCTGCAAGGGCTCAGGCAGAGGTGCTGGCAAACGTTGGGGGGTGTGGGAGTGGAGCAAGCTCTACCCCAGTGGGGCCCTACTCTGCCCCGGGTCTTCCTGTTACAAGCATCAGCTCTCACTCAGCCTCAGGGATGGGGATTCATTCAATCTACTCGTGTGGAGAAACCACTGCAGACAGGGCTGCTAGGGAAGGTTGTGCAGGTTGAGCACTGCACAAGGGTGCCTGGTTGAGAGTAGGGGCTGTGCTGTGCTCTCTAGGCTGAACACACTGGTGCAGGCTGTGTTTGCCTAGAGAAAGGAGCATCTTTTTCTTTGCATAAAGAGGCCGTTTTCTCACCAAATGTGTGCCCACCAGGCTCTAGCCATCCAGAGGGGACACCTGTTTATAAATTATGCAGAGGTACCTTATGGGCTAGCAGCAGCCCAAGCCTATGGACCCCTGGAACTCAGGAAAGACAGCAGTTATTCCCAGACCACACTCCAGAGAGACACTCGACGCTGCCTTGCCAGGTGTATCTGTGGGCTACACTGCCCAGGACTCCAGTCCTGGTCCTCGCCCGGCGGCCCCTCCAGCCAGCAGTGCTCAGCGTTCTGTCCTGCTCTCCTCTGTAAAGGGCCCACAGGGACCAAGGACCCACACTGCCCTCCTGGCTTGCAGACTTGCTCACCTGCCTGCCTGTCCCAGCTGTGACCCCTCTGGGGAGGAGGCTGACGGCATTTGCAGGAGGAGGAGGGGCCAGGGACACGGGGACACCGTCTTCCCACCACGCCCTCATAAATCGAAGACTTTGCCCCTGCGTTCTTCCAACACCATTCATTCATTCACTCATTTCTTCAACAAACACTGTTTGAGCCCAGAGGGCGCGGCAGGCCCTGGCTCTACTTCACATCTGAGAGACAGCAGGTCCCCAACCCAGCCAGCCAGCCTCTCTCTCCTGAGGCCACACGCGGGCTCCTCCGCCCGCCTCAGTCTCCTGGCTCTTTCCATTACTTTCTGTTTCTTTCTAGTCTTATTTACTTCCCCAACCACTGTGTCCTGGCTGTGAATTCTAGCAAATGATTTCCTTTCCTTTCTTGGAGCCTCACTTTCTCACCTGGCAAAGGAGGGAAATGACCCCCACCTCACATGATGGAGCCGGCAGTGGGTTCAGCCTGGCCCTGCTCTCTCCCCCAGAGGCACAAACCAAAGCTGCCATCCAGGAGGCGTGTCCCTGGCGGTCAGCTGCCCCCAGCCGCCCCCCTCCGCCTCCTGCACCCCCGGCCCTCCCCTCCCTAGTCCTCACCCCCAGGCCCCTCCCCGAGTCTCTATCTGAAGCCAGGGACCCCCTGGTGCTGAGCAGAGGTGGGAGATCCAGTGACTGACCTCAGCGGACATTCCCCCAGTGTCACGGCCACCCCAGCCCCAGGCTCCGGGCTCGGCCCCCGCCGCCCCCTCCTCTCTCCCACTGCCTGAGCCTCCAGGGAGGGAGTCCTGCTGCCTCCTCTATTAAGCAGTTTTTTGGAGCCACAATTCACGTTACCGAAAGGAGCCCTCTCTTGGTGATGAGTTGCAAATATTTCCCCGGTTTGTCATTCATCCTTTGACTTTGCTCATAGTCAGTCTTGCCATGTAAAAAAGAAATTATTTTTACTTAGTCAAATTTATCAGTCTTTTCTTTTATAGATGATGGGGTTAGTATCAAACTTAGATTGGCTTTTCCACTCCATAAATGTTTTCAAATTCTCCCACGCTCCCCTCCTGGGTTTGAAACCCATTCGTGTTTCTTTCCAACCACTGGCTAAGCGCGCCGGGAGGCAGGGCCGGGGGAGCCAGTGAAGCTGAGTGCTGTCCAGGCTGGGGCTCGGCGCCTCGGCCATCACTCCCAGAGCCCCCAGGCACCCCGGCAGGTGCGCACCACTGAATGTTCTCGAACTGGACAAAACCCCCTTTTAAAGTATAGTGTGCGGAACCTAATGCTCTCGCTTTGCTCCTGCCTCTGAACGAAATGCATAGAGACCTTTGTCTTCGTGCTGTTTCACTAAGTAATTATGCAAGGAAACAGAGGAGTGTCCACCCAGTGACCAGCTGGACTAGGTGCTCCTGTGACGTGAGGCCCTCACCTTGCTGTCATTGCTGCCTGAGGTGGCCGTGAGGTCTTCAGCAGCTAGGCCAGACCGAAGGGAGAAATCATGGAAAGACTAGCACAGGCCACTCCACTGCTTCCTGGATGCGAGACCTTGAGCCAGTCATTAACTCTCTGACCCTCGGCATCTTCTTCTATAAAACAGAGATAATAGTTGCACCCACCTCCTGGGGGCTGTCGTGAGAATCAGGGAAGATAATAGCGGTAAAGCCTTTAACACTGGGCCTGGCACAGAGTGAACGCTCAGCCAGGGGAAGCTTGGATCATTCCTAAGGCCACAGTCTCGAGCTGGGCCTCGGGGGCGGGCTGTTTCAATGGAAAAGGAGCGAGCTGTACGCTGGAGTGCACAGGCTTGGACTGTACCTGGGACTGAATTCGTACAGGTGGCTGAGTGACAACACAGAGAGGCCGTGCCATTGAGAGACGTTTTATTGCAGACTACAGCCCCCAAGAGAAGGGGTCACGCCGTGCCACGCAGCACCAGGGCTGGGTCAGGAGGCAGCAGGAGGCCCAGGACCATTGCACGGTTTCCACGGGAAGGAACGGGCAAAGCGGGGCAGGGCGTTTAAGTGAGTTTAGGATTGGAGGGTTTGAATAATTCCAGCGGGCTCTCTGCTGCGTGTTCTCTGCACATCTGTGACCTGGCTCCGGGGTGATTTATGGTAGGGGAAAGACTAAATAAAGGAGGTGGTGGGGGATATGGGTTTGGATTGGCTGGTTTGCACTTGAAAGGTGTGCCCACAGGCCAGTTGGTTACTATCTCTAAGAACTATCCAGCCCCGAGAGGGGCAGTCTCTCCTGGAGTAGCAAAGCAAAGTAGCAGCATAAAATACAGAAAATTTAAAACATCATTAATACACACAGCAGCTCTAACATTTAAAGCCCTCCCCTCCCCAAGTTCTTATGGACTCTGTGGTCAGCTGCTGAGTTTCCTGTCCTTGAAAGTATTCAAGTAGAGTTTGATGCCTGTGTAGTGGGGATACTACAAAAGGAGTGCTTATAGAGACTACAGGAATGGACTGGAAAAACTGTATTCAAAAGGCCTCTTTTAGAAAACTACTCAAACTGGCTTAAACAGAAAAGGTATTTATTACTTTAGTTACTGGGAAGGATTTCAGGTATAGCTGGATCCAGGGGCACACAAGGTGTCATCAGAAATTTGCTACTGTCTGTTGCTTAGTTGTAGTTTTCTGTGTTGGCTTCATCTACCTATTTAGCAAACCCTGTGAGGGGAAAAAATATGCTTTTCCAGATTTTTCCAGGGTAAGTACTGGGATTAGGTTCTTCAGCCCCAGTTTTTGGGTAAGTGCCCTGCCTGAGTCCACCACTGGAGCCAGGAGGATGGAGCAACCTGAGTGGCCAGGCCTGGGTTCTAGTCCTCCCCCTGTATTCGGCAGTGGCAGAGCCTTCAAAGCGCACAGACTGAGAGAGGGGGCAGGGGAAGCTCCTGAAGGAAAACTGAGGGCCTTGGACAAAAGCGGGGGAGGGGTGGGCGGTGGGCGAACCCAAAGCGACACCATAGAGATCTTCGGCTCCTTCCAGCTAGAAAATGGTCATCCTCAGCTTGCAGGGCCCGAGTTTCCAGATCGGGGGCGCCACTTTTGAGTCCCCAGGATTCCAGGGGCTGCTCAGATCTGGCTGACGCCTGTGTCCCCACCCGGCCAGGCCCGGGGGATGCTGCAGAACCGCGTGCTGCTGTGGAAGGAGCAGTCGGAGGCCAGCCGCAGCCCGTCGCGCGCCCACTCCCCGGGCCTGCTGGGCCCCGTGCTGGGGCCGCCCTACCCCTCGGGCCGCCTGACGCCCACCCGCCTGGACATGGTGAGGCCCTGGGCGCCCCCGCCGCCGTTCGCGCCCCCGCCGCCCCCGGCACCCTCCGCGGGGCCCTGGGGCCTGCGGCCCTCCGCCTGGAGCCTCCTGCCCCCCGGGGTCCCGTTCTACGTGGCGCCCCCGGGCCGGCCCTTCCGTCCCGGCGCGGCCTCGGCGCCCCCGTGGTGGCTCGGCCGCAGGCCCGCGAACCCCTACCCCGACGCCTGGGACTGGGGGTGAGGGCAGGACTAGGGCGCCGCCCCCCCTCCCCGCCCCACCCTCCCCTGCCCGTCTCCCCTCGCAGCCCCCGAGGCCTCTGGGAGAGTTCGGCTCCCCCCGCAGCCGGCACGGCTCCGGCTCCTACGGCCCCGAGCCCACTGACGCGAGGTCCGCGTCCCAGCTGGAGCCAGATCGCCGGTCCCTGCCCCGGACGCCGTCTGCCTGTGAGTGCCCCCGACCCCCGCAGCGCAGAGCGAGGCCGGGGACCCAGGCCGGGAACCCGGGGACAGGGAGGAGGGCCTGCGGTTGCGCTGCAGCAGGAGGGATGGAGAGTAGACGCGAGGGCGAACTTCCCGCCCACGTGCGCCGCGCCCTCCCGCCCCGCAGCCTCGCTCTACGCCGGCAGCGCCCAGCCCTCGCGCTCCAACTCCTTCGGCGAGCGCCCGGGCGGCGGCGGCGGGGGCGCCAGGAAGGTCCGCGCCCTCGTCTCCCACTCGGAGGGCGCCAACCACACGCTGCTGCGCTTCTCGGCCGGAGACGTCGTGGAGGTGCTGGTGCCCCAGGCCAAGAACGGCTGGCTCTACGGCAAGCTGGAGGGCTCGTCCACGTGAGTGCGCGCCCGGGGCCCAGGGGGTGGAGGGGGACCCGGAGGCCTGGGCTCCAGCTCTGACTGGGGCTTCTCCCGCCCCCCTGGGGCCTCAGACGACTCTCCCGTCCGCCTGCCCCCTCCGCCCCCACCCCGGTTTCCTCGTCCCTTCCGCGGGGGTAGGAAGGGCCTCCTTTCCGAGTTCAGGCTGGTGGCCCTGCAGAGTGTGGTAGACGAGGGGGACGGGAAGGCGCGAACATTACAGAAACCCTGCTGCTTGCACACCTACTGTGCGCCTGACACTGAGCCGGGAGGCAGCTTCCCCTCAGGACCCTGAGAGAGGCAGCCCAGCTCCGATGGAGGGGAGGGTCTCGGACGGGCCCCCCAGCCAGGCGCAGAGGCGGTGCTGGGACCTGCGGGCTGAGTGTGCGCACCTCCTTGCGGTCATGCGCAGTGGAAATCCTTGAAGAACCCGAACCCGGGCTGTTTCTAGCCAGGAGCGGAAGGGGGTGATAGGGAGGTACCCCATGGTGGCCCCGCGCCTGGAGAGCAGGGGGTGGCAGCCAAGAAAGAGAGTGTGCAGGGATCGCTCTTTCTGCTGGAGGAAAAGGGCGAGGTGGGAGCTTGCTGGAGCCAGGCAGTGTCCCCCACAGGGCTTTACGGGCGGGGGACTGTGTGGTGCCCACTCCCGCTCACGCTCAGGGAGAAGGAAGGAAGGACACGAATAGGGGCAAGAATGAATGGGTGCATAGACGGAGGAGTCAGCGGGTGCATGCGAGGGCGCCTGCGAGGGTGGTCGTGTGGGTAAGTGGATGGGGGACAGGCAGAGGGTGGGTGAGCCAGTGGTCCTAGGGGGCAGGTGGATGTATGCTGTGTGAGTGGATGGGTAGATGGGTGGGTAGGTGGGGGCATGGGAGGATGCCCGGATGTGGGGTGCGTGCGTAGACTGATGGGTGATTGGAGAAGTATGTGGGTAGGCTGATGCAGGGGCAGGCAGGCAGGTGGGCAAGTGCCGATGGGAGGGTTAGTGGGTTGGTGGTCCACTGGTGGTTGCCCATGTGGATCATGGATGCGATGATGTGTGGATAGACGGGTGGGTGGCAGGTAACTACAGTCATGTGCCGCATAACGACATTTCAGTCAACGACGGACTGCATATGCCACAGTGGTCCCGTAAGGTTAGTACCATGGAGCCTAGGTGTGTAGTATGCTACACCATCCAGGTTTGTGTAAGTGCACTCGAGGATGTTTGCACACCACCACAATCACGTAGCAGCACATTTCTCAGAACGTGTCCCCATCGTTAAGCGACTCATGACTGTCCATGGATCAGAATGGAAGGGCGAGCCGGTAGGTAGACGGGTTCCTGAGAACACGAATGGCGAAACGGCCTGCTGTGCAGTCCCAGAGGGCAGCGGGGGTGCCGCCCTGAGAGTCCCCGCCACAGGGCCGGAGCCCCCTTCCTGGGGACCCAATTCTGAAACCACCTAGATGGGTGCTCTCAAACTGCGTTCCTGGGATGTCCGCGTTCTTTCTGTGACTCGTAGGTTAGGGAAAACGATGGCAAGTTTTACCGTCAGTCGGCACTTGATGGTGAAAACAGAACTGAGAGGTAGTGAAATGGTTTTATGCTCAGTGTGAGTTGCAGTAGCTTCCGGTCACCTTTAGGTGAGAACGCTGTTGATGGGCTGCTGGAGAACTTTTCCAGTTGTTCTGCAGGATCTGATGGATTCCGTGGAGTCTGAAAAGGCTCAGCAACGTGGACCACAGTGCCTCTGCCCCCACCCCGCTGCTCTGCAGTACAGTAACGGCCTTGAGCCAGGCAAAGGCGCCCAGAGCACCTAGGGCGGAGGGAAGCGGTGCACCGAGGAGGAGAGCGCTGGGTTGGGAGGCAGGCACCCTGGGCTCGGTGCCCCTTCCTCTGGGCTCCTCTAGTTGTCTGTGGTCCCCCGCCCCTTGCCCTTGGCTGTCGCCCTTGTGAGCATCTGCTTGCAGGTCTACCTCCTTGCCAGGCGGGGAGCCTCCGGGAGGAGGAACCGTGTCTGGCTTTCTGGGGGCCCTCCTGTGGTTGGTGCTCAAGGAGTAGAGAATGCAGCCGGTCACCACATGTCCTTGGACACATTGCTCTCCACTTCCTCCTCTCTACGGTGCCCCACCCCCTGGTGGGACATGAGGCTGGAGAGGTGGCCTTGAATGTCGGGAAAGACCTCCTTCCAGGGATCAGATGAGTTACTCCTGGCAAAGCCGAGAGCGAGGCCGGCATAGCAGTGCCCAGCGACGGTCTGCTTCTCTTAGGGGAGTTATTCTGACCACTGTTGTTGGGCCTTTTGCTTATGGGACCCTCGGTTCCGCCCCGCAGGAGCGGCTGGTTCCCCGAGGCCTATGTGAAGCCTTTGGAGGAGATGCCCATGAACCCCCTGAACCCTATGAATGAGCTACCTGCCAGGTACCTGGGTGGGCAGGGGTGGGGACTTCAGTGGGGGGTGGCCCCACCCAGCAGGGGGCAGCTGTGAGTTGCCGTCCTGAGCCCCCTTCTGCTCCTCGAGACAGGGCAGCACCATCGCTCCATGTGAAGCCTGTGTCCGTCCCTCTGCCCCTGGTAGCACTGCCTTAAGCCAGCAGTCTCCTGCACGCAGCGGCAGGGCAGGACGCTGTAGGATGCCCAGGAGCCCAGAACACAGGGTCGGGGGCAGCAGGGCCTGACCCCGACCCCCTCCCCTCCCCACCTTTCTCTGGACTCAGGTCCTACCCGCTCCGGGGCAGCCACAGCCTTGATGACCTCCTGGACCGGCCTGGCAACTCCACAGCGTCCTCTGAGCACTGGGATGGCCAGTCCCGCTCCCGAACCCCGAGCCGGGTCCCGAGCCGCGCCCCCAGCCCTGCACCCACACCCTTGCCTGGGAGCCGCCGAAGCAGCATGGGCAACATGGGGGTGACCAGTGACGTCAAGGTGAGCCCCTTCCCCCAGCCTGTCCTCAACCCTGGGGTTGTCCAGTGGGCAGGGGGCTGGAGACCAGGTAACCGTCCCTGCTCTGCCACGGGCAGTGTGGCAGGGGACCCTCCCGCCCTGGCCTGTCTGCCTGTCTGTGCAGGGATGGGGGGGATGGGCTTCTGAGTCTGGGGTGGTGGGTGAGGGAAAGCATTCCTCTCGGGGACTGGAGCTCCGGGTGGACCTGCCCCCTACCTTAGAGAGGCCAGGCCCAGGGTCCTGGATCAGAGCCTGGGCTGGGGCTGGCCTGGGCAGGACAGGGGTGGGGCGGGGAGAGCTCGTCCCATGGGTCACCCCGGTCTTGTCCTGCGGGTGGTGGTCAGCCCCGGGAGATGGTGCTCTGGTCCAGAGGCTTCTCAGGTCGGAAACCCACCCCATTCTGGGCTTCGGAATGCTGGGGCCTCATTTTCCAGCACTTCGGGGCCTCTGGTCCAGTCCTCTGTCCTCCTGGAGTGGGGGGAGGGAGGGCAGGGGCTCGCTTGTCCCTCTCCCCATCAAACCCAGGCCTTCCTCCATTCCCCCTGCAGAAACTTACATCCTGGGAGCAGCCGCCCCCAGAGCTCTTCCCTCGGTGAGTCCTCAGGCGGGGGTCAGAGGGGACCGGCTCAGTGGAGGGCTGTGGGGGGTATAAGCTCGGGGCCAGTGGAGCTGACCCAGTGGGGGCAGGATGTAGGGGTGGGCACCTGGCTCAGGTGCCCGGCTGCCTTCCCTGGACCCCTCTCACCCCACCTCTCCCCCTCCAGGGGCACGAACCCCTTTGCCACCGTAAAGCTGCGTCCCACCATCACCAATGACCGTTCAGCACCGCTCATCCGCTGAGGCACCTTCCTCTGTCAGGGGTCTGAGGTCGTCCCCCCGCACACCTGCCCAGGGGCTGCCCAGAGCTGGCGGCGGCAGCAGCAGCAGCAGCAGCAGCAGTGGGTCCAAGAGGCCGGGGGCCCTGATACGGGGGGTGGCTGCCTTTCCCCAGCCGCACCCCCAGCCTGAGCAGCTCCGAGGGCACTGGCCTGGGGTCTGGGGCCTTCAAACAAAGCAGGCGGAACTGGGCGACAGAACCATTTCTTCCCCTCCAGAGGCCCCAGGACTCTCCCTGGGGGGCCTGGCTCGTGCCCCCCAACCTCCTTCCTCCTCTGCCCCAGTGGGGAGGAGCCCCTTGCTCATCCCCTCCCTTCCCCACACATGTCCCTCTGTTTCACTTTTGTAAACGGTGAGGAATAAAGCAAGTGGACATGGCAGCAGGACCGGTGGTGTCTGATTTGGGGGACAGGGCGGGGGGTTGGGGATGGCGACCTCCCCTGGAGGATGGAGTCCAGGAGGCCCTGAAGGTCCCTGGCTGTTCCCTGTGAGGGCTTGCTCATCCCCAGCCCCGCAGGTCCCTCATTTTAAGGGAGTCCTTGGGTCTGCCCTGAATCCTTCAACCTGTCTTCCCCCATGGCTGGCCCAGTCTCATTTCAGCAGGGGGTCACCCAGGAAACAGTGGCCTCTCCAGAGGAGGAAGGGGGGCAGTAGCTGAGGTCTGGGACCACCGGCAAGTCCCCCTCAGGCGGCCTGGGACACAGCCACCTTTGTTCTGGCCCCTCCCTGCCCCCTCAGTCCCAGGCTATCCGGCTGGATTAGCCTTATCCAGGGGAAAGCCACCGAGGCCCCTTCTGGAATGTGGCCTGGGGGTGGGAGGCAGGCGAGGAGCGGAGGTGATTAGGCTGGTGGGGTCTCTCCAGGGCAGGGCCGTGCCCCCAGCCACACCAGGACCACCCTGGGCAGGGCTCTATGTGTCTTCTGCCCGAGGTGCCTGGGGCTCCGGGAGGTGGAGGGGTCTCCCCATCCCTCTAGCCCCCCTTGGAGGGGCCTGGGACTGGGAGCCCCACCATGGGGCCCGGCCTGAGGTAGCTCAGGGAAAAGCCTCTTAGAGGGGGCGGGTTGGGTGGCGGAACACTAAGCCCCAGGCATGGGGCAGCGAGCCGCGGGGTGAGTCCGAGGCTGGTCTGCAGGCAAGCCTGGGAGTCGCCAGCCGTGCCCCCCCCAGGCTAGGCTCCCCGGGGACCCGGTGGGGCGGCCCTCCCTGCAGGCCTCAGGAGATGTGAGGCTGGACACCCAAACCCACAGGCCGGCGCAGGTGAGCGTGGGGCTCGGGCTGCCAGGGCCACCCTCTTGTCGGGGTCCTCAAGTGGTTGCCGTTGTGAGGGGACGACAGACAGGAAAAGCCAGACCCTGTCCTGGTGGGGGAGGGGCGGAATCCGAGATGCCCGCAGGGCCCCCGGCACTGCCCAGCGAGGGCAGGGAGACCCCCAGCACCCAGGGGCCTCCGAGGGAGGGAGGTTCGGTCAGCCGCAGCTGTGGTCTGGCCCATCCTGCCTGGGAGGCCCACCCTCCTGTCTGTTACGGGGGCGCACGGGGCTGCTGTGTGAACCCCTGGGGGGAGCTCCAGGAGCCAGAGAGACTTCTCCTTGTGGGGGGACTGGGGGGCTGCTAGGGGTCTGGAAGGTAGAAGTTCTCTTTCCCAGGGCCCCTTCAAAGCTCCCCACCTGTCCAGGGGAGCCGGAGCTCCGACGGCGCCCCCCCCCCCCCCCCCCCCCCCCCCCCGCCCGGGGGGGGCGGGCCCCCCCCCCCCCCCCGCGGCCCCCCCCCAAGATTCCCTGCTGGCCTGGGGTAATCACTCACCCATCTCACAGGTGGGAAAACTGAGGCTCAGTGAGGGGCACGGAGCAAATGCAGGGCCAGGCTGGGATGAACTGCAACTCTGCCCCCTTGGCTTCTGAGACAAGGCTAATGTTGTTTTAACCTGTTTTGGGTTATTTTTTTCCAAAATGTTCTGATGACAATAGTCATTCCTGACTTTTGAAAAAAATTAGGAACGTACCACAAGGCCAGGGAGGAAAAGAAACCCCCATTTTGCAGTCGGCGCCTGTCTCCTCCCCTCCCCCCATTTGCTCCTTTGTCCTGAGACCCTCGCAGGTGCACACTGGGGTCCCCACGCACGTCCCTGGGCACACACCGGCTGCCTGGCTCTCCCGCTCATCACCCCGTCCTGCCACCACTAGGTCCTCAGGGGCAAGGAGTGTCCTCGAGAGGGGTCTTCCTGAAGTCGACTCAGGTGGGAACAACTCTAGCATCCTCCCCTCACCCTTCGCACGCCCCTTGGAGGAGGGGAGAATTGGGGTGAGGTCCTACCTCGGTTTCCCCTCCTGGCTCCGTTCCCTGAGCAAGGCTCTCGTGGGTAGCCCCATAACTCAGTTTCCCCACGCTGGGTCTCCATCCCCCTTCCTTGTCTAGGCTACAGACCCTGGCCGCTCCCTCCTGACCCCCTCCTCCAGCAGAGGCAGCCGCGATGGGCGCTGGCGGCCCCCGGCCGGGCGCGGGCCCCCCAGACGGCGGCTGGGGCTGGGCGGTGCTGGGCGCCTGCTTCGTGGTCACCGGCTTCGCCTACGGCTTCCCCAAGGCCGTGAGCGTCTTCTTCCGCGCGCTCATGCGCGACTTCGGCGCGGGCTACAGCGACACGGCCTGGGTGTCCTCCATCATGCTCGCCATGCTCTACGGCACCGGTCAGCGCCCCCTCGCGGATCCCTGCCCCCCTCCGGGGCCCAAGATTGAGGGTCTGGGGTCAGGACCCAGGAGACACCCGACACCCCGCCCCCGGGCATCCCCCGGGCCCCTCGGGGCGGGGCGCGGAAGCCTCTTCCTGCCCGTGGAAACGCTGGCACCAGAGAGAGGGGAGGAGAGGGCAGGAAGCGGCTGGAGGTGGATCCCGCACCCGAGTGGCTGACCCAGCAAATCTGGCCAGCAGGCAGGGTCCCTGCATTCCTGCCAAAAGACCCACACCCGCCTATGTTACAGGTGGGGAAACTGAGGTCAAAGTAAGATTCCCGCTCCCCGAAGCCCTAGCCACCTCTGCGGATAGGGGAGATGCTGCAGTTTTCCTGGCCAAGCAGCGAGGGGTGTGAGGATGAGGGTGGGGCAGCCTGGGGAGAAGCGCAGCCCAAGCAGGATTCCAGCTGTGAGGATACAAAGGGAGTAGGGCCCACCCCTTCCGCTCTGGGTTCTGTGTTCTCAGGAGGGTTGGGGATGGCGGCTCTGGACCATGACAGGTCCCTCCACTTCGTACCCTGGAGGACGCACAGCCTTGGTCTATCCCAGCCAAGCTGTGTGACCTTGGCCAGACACTGCCCTCTCTGAACCGGCGGTGACCGTATCCCCTTGAGCCGTCTTCCACGGCGGGGAGGTGCAAAGTCTGGAGTGTCCACTGGAGAGGAGATTGGTCCAGCCGGAGCGGTGACCCTGCCCTGCCCACAGGCCCAGTGTCCAGCATCCTCGTGACCCGCTTTGGCTGTCGCCCGGTGATGCTGGTGGGTGGGCTGTTGGCCTCGGCTGGCATGGTCCTAGCATCCTTCGCCACGCGCCTCGTGGAGTTATACCTGACGGCTGGGGTGCTCACAGGTGAGCGCGCCCATGGCTCTCCTCCCTGCGGGGGGTGGCGGCGGGGACGGGAGCCCTTGTTGCAAGACCTCCTGTCCTCGGTTTCCCCATGAGGGTCGTCCTCGAGGTCCCTCTGCTCAGTTCCCGGGGGTCTACCCGCCCCGTCGCCCTCCCCGCTCCTGCTGGCGGCTAGGGAGGTGGGGCGCCCTCCGGAGCCAGGCACAGCGCCGCCTCGCCCGCAGGCCTGGGCCTGGCCCTCAACTTCCAGCCGTCGCTCATCATGCTGGGGCTGTACTTCGAGCGCCGGCGGCCTCTGGCCAACGGGCTGGCGGCGGCGGGCAGCCCGGTGTTCCTGTCGGCGCTGTCGCCGCTCGGCCAGCAGCTGCTCGAGCGCTTCGGCTGGCGCGGCGGCTTCCTGCTGCTCGGCGGCCTCCTGCTGCACTGCTGCGCGTGCGGCGCCGTCATGCGGCCGCCCCCGGGGCCCGGGCCGCGGCCGCGCGGGGACAGCGCGGGCGAGGCCCCCGGGGAGGCGGACACGGACGGCGCGGGACTGCGCCTGCGCCAGGCACCCCCCGGCGGCAGGCCCCGGGGGCGCCTGCTGGACGTGGCCGTGTGCGCCGACCGCGCCTTCGCGGTGTACGCCGTCACCAAGTTCCTGATGGCGCTCGGGCTCTTCGTGCCCGCCATCCTGTTGGTGAACTACGCCAAGGACGCGGGCGTGCCCGACGCCGACGCCGCCTTCCTGCTCTCCATCGTGGGCTTCGTGGACATCGTGGCGCGGCCGGCGTGCGGCGCCCTGGCCGGCCTGGCGCGCCTGCGCCCGCACGTCGCCTACCTCTTCAGCCTGGCCCTGATGGCCAACGGGCTCACGGACCTGAGCAGCGCGCGCGCGCGCTCCTACGGCGCCCTCGTCGCCTTCTGCGTCGCCTTCGGCCTCTCCTACGGCATGGTGGGCGCGCTGCAGTTCGAGGTGCTCATGGCGGCCGTGGGCGCGCACCGCTTCCCCAGTGCGCTGGGCCTGGTGCTTCTCGTCGAGGCCGTGGCTGTGCTCATCGGACCGCCCTCTGCCGGTGCGCCCCGCGGGAGGAGAGGGGGACGCGGCCTAGGGCCCCAAAGTCCGAGGGAAACCCCCTTCCTGTGCCAGATGGTACATCCGGGGATGTACCATGGGTGGAGACAGCCTGGGGGGACTCCCCTTCCCGTGGCCAATTAGCCCCTGCTCCAAGCCGGTACCCCTAGCTCTGGGTGAGGACGGAGAAGCCAGGAAAGGTGCCAGGAAGAACCCAACACTGCCAGCGGGTGGCTCACTAGGTCTCCGGCAGGTGGCCCAGGTGCTTATTCTCCTTTTGCAGATGGGGGAACTGAGGCACAGAGGCCTAGTTTCAGTTGCAGTCCCAGAATTAGATAGAAGCCCCACCCTGTGCTGAAGGCCTGTACCTTTGAAACACTGCGTCTGGGCACCTTAGTCTCCCCAGCCTCTGAGGGTGACTGGAATAGGGACAGCGTCTTGGGGAACCAGGAGCAGAGTGGGGGTGCTCCGTGTGCTCATGGGGAGAGGCACAGAGGTCTCCCAGTGTGCACATCTACCGAGCACTCTACATTCATCATGTCTTGGGGAGTCATCTCGAGGAGGGTGGTCCGGGAGGGCTTCCTGCAGGGGCTGGCGTGAAGAAGCCCACAGGAGAGGTCGTGTTTGGGGACAGTGTTCCTATACAAGTGAGGCAGGAGGCAGGATGGGAAAGGTGGGGGTGGGGGGATATTAGAGTCTTCCTGGGTTGTTAGGTTTTCCAGAAACGGCAGGAAGCCTGCGTGTGAGCAAGAGAGAGCTGAGGTCAGGCTGCGGGAGGGAGCAATGACGGGGGGAGGCCACCTTGGCTGGGGGCCCAGGAGGCACCTGTGGTGGGGTGAGCTGCACGTCCTTCCAGGGTGGGCTAGCTGAGTGCCCCTCATCTCACCGACCCAGCGGGAACCACCAAGCCCCTGAACCTGTCCGGGCCCTGTGTGTGGGCAGCCTGCAAGCCCACCACCAAAAGCCACACCACCAGCCCCCCAGATGCTCAGGCAGCCATCCTCCATTTTCTTGTGTGACCCTGGGGTGGATGTAAGAGGCGGAGAAGGCTCATGGGGTGAGAAGGTGAAGGGCCCTACAGGGCTGCGTGTGGGAGGGACAGGGACAGCACTGGCTGGCTGGGTGGGGACCAGGAAAGCAAGGTTGGGGGAGCACTGCTCAGGGGCTCAGCTGGGCAGCCGGCTCGGGGGACACCAGGGAACCTCCCCAAGACCACAGAGATGCAGACCGAGGGGTCACAGCCAGGTGTGGACACAAGAATGCCCCTGAGAGAGGGGCAGCCCACAGAGGAACCACGCTTTAGGGGAAAATACTTGGAATTAAAAGATTTTCCTGAGTTTGAAAGTAAGATTTGCCTGTGATAGGAAACTTGAAAAATACAGAGGAGGAAATAGGAGTTACCGACCCATAAGCCCTGCCCCCAGCCCGTGCCCGACAGTTCAGTCTGGGGTCGCCGGGGCCTCCTGGGAGGGCGGGGGGAGGTCTTGGGGGGTGGAGGGGAGAGCTGAGCCAGGCTCCTGAAGACCAGGGGGGTTGAGTGGAAAGGGCAAGAGTTGGGGGCTCCCAGGAGAGCAGGGCTGAGCCCAGTGCCCCCTCCCACTCCCACCCAAATATCCCCAGCTGGCAAGTCACGGGGTGCGTGTGGGGCTTGAATCCAGGGTGCAGGAGGTGCTTTGTAAACTGTAAAGTGCGGCCTCACCGAAGGCCCCGTATTACTTCAGAAATTGAGGTCCAGGGAGGCGAAGTGACAGTTTTAAGGTCTCAAATGGCAGAACTTGTGGAGGGTTTTGCGTCTGTAAAATGGGGTCCCCGCAGGCCCTTACCACCCGGTCCCCCGCAGGCCGCCTGGTGGACGCACTGAAGAACTACGAGATCATCTTCTACCTGGCCGGCTCTGAGGTGGTCCTCGCAGGGGTCTTCATGGCTGTGGCCACCAACTGTTGCCTGCAGCGCTCTCAGGACGCCCCACCCAGCCCAGGCACGGACGGTGGGGCCAGTGACACCGAGGACGCTGAGGTCGAGGACGCAGAGGCCCGAGGGGACTCTGAGCCCCTGCCCGCCTGCGCTGAGGAGCCCAGCGGCCTCGAGGTCGTGGAGGTGCCAAGCCCAGGGTCTGGGCCCTCGGAGCCCGAGGTGGAGGCAGAGCCAGGAGTGGACCCCGAGCATGTATAGAGCGGGGGAATTAGGTGGAGTGGCTAGTGACTTTCCCTCTCAGAGTCCTGGCTGCCCCAAGGGCCTGGCACACTGGAGGCTGCTTTGGGGTGGTCACCCTGGGGTCCACGCGGGGAGTTGCTTCCCTCTTCTGCCCGTTGGGCCATGGCCAGGCCCTCCTCCCGCTCGGTGAAGCTGCTGTGTGCGGACTGGGTCTGGGCCTGTGTGAAACTAAAGGTCATAAAGCTCAGCTGAAAACAGGAGCTGGACGGGGGGCTCAGTTTCTGCACCTCCGCTTGGCCCTGGCTGCTCCCTGGTGGGATGGCGTAGGAGGGAGTCTGAGAGGCTCTTCCCCGGACCCTCTGACCAGGCGGGGGCTGGGGGAGGAAGTGGCAGAGATGGAGGACGGGTGGGAGAGGGTGTTCCCAGGCTGAGTGGCAGTAGGGGTGGCCCTGTGGCTCAGAGCTGTGCACAGAAGCCCGGCAGGCAGCACCTGGCGCTGGAGGGGCCCAGAGCAGTCTGAGAAAGAACGCAGGTCCCAGAGTCCGGGCTGGGATGAAGCCTGGCCCTGAGCCTCGGAGATTGACAGTAAATGACTTATCCTGTGACACACCCTTAGAGCGTGGGGCCAGCACCTGCCCTGCTGCCTTCTGCAAGGCATGCCTGTCCCCTCGCCTTCCTGAGGGACCCTCACCCAGCCAAGCTCCGGTCTCTGCTATGTAGGAGATAAACTCAGGTCCTGGGGGCTTTGCTCTGGACCCGTGTCCCTGTGGACATCACCGTGGCTCTGTGAGCAGCCCAGTCCACCCACTGACCCTGGCATCTGCTTCCCCGTAGGGGGTCTCGGGGACATCTCCTCTCTTGCATTTGATCCAAGCACAGGGAGCTCCAGGGTCAGGCTGGCTGAGCAGACTGGGGGATCTATTTTCTCCATGTATTCTCGTCCCACAGATTTGACACTCCTGTCCTTGCCTCCCTTCCTCCAATCAGGAGCGTGGTGACCAGGCCCCAGCGGAGGAAGCGGCCTTCCCCCCGCACACCCCTGCTCTGTCCAGCCAAGCTCCTCAGGAGGGCCCATCCCCCTGGTGACCCCTCCCTGTTGGCCTCCTTTCCGCCCGGGCCCCAGGAGGGTGCGGGGAGCCCTTGCGGGTGACCTGCGCTGCGTGCGTCTGCCTTCTCCCCCGGGCGTTAGAGTAGTGACCACAGCTTTATTTTATTCAACAAATACCCACGGAGCGCTGCCGCTATGCCCGGCACGGTTCTGAGCCCTTTACAAATGTTAACTCATCTAATCCTCATGACGACCCAGTGAGGTAGGTACCATTATCAGCCACACTCACAGACAGGGACACTGAGGCACAGGGAGGTTAGGAAGTAGCCCAGGGTCAGAGGCTGTGACTGGAACCCAGGCTGTGGGTTCCAGTCTGTGCCCTTGGCCTCCACGCTGGCTGGCCCCTCAGAGAGGTGGTGCAGTCTGGCAGCTCGAGGGGACCCACGTGGACTCCCGGTGACAGCCCATCCCTCCCTCATGCTCCCAGTCCTGCCTGAGAACCCCACTCAGCTTTCTGCCCAGGGCCCGCATACTCAAAGCGAACAAGCAGAAAACTTTGCTCCCGCATTGGGACTCTCCCACCCCTCGCACCCTCTTGTACCCCTCCCTTTCTCAGGATGACCATCTAATTCATTGTGCAAACAGGCCCACTTTGAGAGTGAAAAGGGCCTCTAGTAAAAGTTATACGAGGTGTGGCCTGGGACTGTCCAGAGGAAGCAGGACACACGGCCACCCTGTGTGAGCCACTTTGCAAAGACGTGGAGTACTGGCGTGGTGCTGTCCGCTGGGCTGCTCCTCACGGCCCTGGCAGACCAGGTGCACCTGGAGTGGCTGGAGCACCCAGAACATTCTCTCCCCTATTTGGGGCCTCGGGTCCTGACCCAGTGTCTGGCCTGCCCCTCCCCAAATAAAGGTTTAGTTCATGGCCAGAAGCACTGAAGGATCAAAGCTGAGGGAAGATGGCAGATGCTCCACAGAGCAGGAAGCTCGGAGGTAGGGAAAGTCCAGTCATTTGGACCTGACAGATCTGAGTCCAAATTCCACTCTATCCTTGTACCTGGTATGGCCTTGAGCAAGATTATTCTCTGAGCCTCAGTTCCCATCTGTAATGGGGAGAATAGTGCTAACCCACAGAGCCGCGGTAGGGATAGGTGACGTATATAAAGGGGATGTCAGTAAGGCTTGTCGCCCCCTTCATTGTGACCAGGGGGGCAGAGGAGGGGTGTCGAGGAGAGGAAGGTCTGAGGCCACTGCAAAGAGCCCGGCTCCATCTGGGTTTGTGTTTATTCAATACAGGCCCAGCACCCAGCCCTCCCCCTGGGAAGGGGCGGAGCTAGGGGAATAAAATAAATAAAGGCCGCCGAGGTGTGAGTGTGGACTGGGGCGGGGCCGGCCCGGGGCCTGTGAGGGGGCACATGACACATGGCCCCAACCTCAGCTGGCCATCCTGGGCCCCCGCTCCCAGGAGGCTCCAGGTGGGGCCAGTGGAGGTGCCCATGAGGAACGGGTCCTGGACTTCCTGCCACCTCCAACCCCTCCTCCTCTCTGCCCTCTCTCTAATTCCTAAGGCAGGTCCCGAGACCAAGCTCTCCATCTGGCCAGGGAGGCAGGGAAGGGAGAGGGGGCCGGTGTCCAGGTGCCAGGCCACAGCCCCCATGCCATTCCTGGGCAGGAGCCCGGGCTCATTGTGCTAGGACAGAGTAGCAGGGAGGCAGGCGCCCCAAGCCAGCAGGCCTTTATGCGCCACCCTGTCGTGCGGTGGCCCTGCCCCCGCTCCCAGGCTGACGTCCTCCCACGCCCCTACCCCCCAGATCGGCACCCCTCGGGGGCACTCAGGAGTCACACCAGCTCCCACCCTTGTCCAAGGGCCCGGCAGCCCCTTGTGCATCCCTGGACGGCTCCCCAGGTGCTGTGTCCTCATCGTCTTCGTCCTCCTCGTCCTCCCCATCGGTGAACTCGTCCTGGTTGAGGCCGTAGGCCAGCGTGGTGTGGGCCAGGTCCACCTCGATGGGGAAGACGTCAGCGTCACGCAGCACCGCGTAGCAGTCGTTGTAGTACTTGGACATGGTGGACACGAAGCGCTGCAGCTGGAACACGATGTCCTGGACTGGGGCAGGAGGGCCGGCAGACGCACAGTGGCCGCGGCTGCCTGCCACGCAGAGAAGACCCTCCAAGGCTGCCTGGGCCCGCCTCCCTCCCCTGGGCTTCCCATCATGCACCTCACTGACCCGTCCCGTCCCAGGAGCGGGCAAAGCCAGGACTGTCCGGCCCGACACAGAACCAGGTCTCCCAGCTTATAGTTCAGGGACT
Organism: Equus quagga; assembly: GCF_021613505.1. NCBI lineage: Eukaryota > Metazoa > Chordata > Mammalia > Perissodactyla > Equidae > Equus > Equus quagga. The sequence goes on from NC_060285.1 coordinate 10,955,428, forward strand.
GGAGGAGCCCTGCCAGGGTGGGTGGACTGTGGACTGCACAGGGCATGGAGCAGGCCCACCCAGGCCGGGCTCCAGGAAGGTGGGTGGCTCCTGCCAGGGCGTTCCACCTCAGGTCTGACTCAAAGCTCTGCCATGGCCTGCCCGGGGACCCCAGGTAAGTACTTCACCTGCCTGGGCTGCAGTTTTCCAAGCTCTGAGATGGGGAGAAGATGGTACCCACCAACCACACCAGGATAGTACAGGGACTGACTGAGGTAGCGCGTGCCCCTCAGGCCCCCAGTGCCTACATCCCTCACCGTGCTTCTGGTCCAGCAGCTCCATCTTCTCCAGCACGTCCTTGCGCATCTGGGAGAAGCGGGCGCGGGCCTCCTGGCGGCAGCGCAGGATCAGGCGGTACTCGTAGTTGCCTGTGCTCACGCGGTACAGGGGCTCCCCTAGGGCCTGGGGCAGGAAGGAGCACATCAGGGACCCTAGGCCGGGCAGAAGGCTGCCCTGGGACAGATGGGGGCAGGGGGACTACAGAGCCCGCCCACCAGCTCGTACCCTGCCACCACCCAGCCCTTTTCAAAGCTCCCGGGGCTCCCGGTGTCTGAGCCGCCAGGGATTGCTGGAAGCACCTAGTAAGAGATTTGTGAGGACAGAAGCCAAGCCCTCGCCTCACTAAATAAATGGACGTTTAGTCACGAGATGGATCCTGACATCAAAAATATTAAAAATTAAAAATGCCTCTTAGGAGTGAGGAAAATTGTTTTTCCCCGCAAAGGCCTCACAAAGGCGGTGGGGGCAGCCGGTCTGGGCGCGGCCTGGGAGCAGTCCCACAGCAGGCTGGCCCGCACTCCGAGGCCCAGAGGGGCTGGGGGTGGGGATGGACAGCCCCAAGTCTCCAGAAACAAGGGCCCGGCCCAGTCCCCCCGGCCTCTCCTGGGCTGGCCCGACCCAATTGGTGTCCCCAGCAGACCCAGGACGTTTTCGGGGCTCTGTGAGGCAGCCAGGGGAAGTTTGTACCCCGAGCCCTGCCAGCACCAGGGCCGCGCCCCCACCCCTGTGACACTCACGATGCAGCTGTATTCCTCATCGTCCATCTCCTTCACCTTCAGGCAGTATGACTGTGAGGAACAGGTGAGGCCAGGCTGTCAGTCACTGCACCTCCTGGATGCCCACCCTGATGTCCCTAGTCCCTCCCACACCGGTCTCCTAGGCCACCCAGAGGAGCTGCCATGCCCAGCCTCCTGGGCCCTGCAAACCCCCAGCTTGGATCAGCTGAGACACAGCAGGGAGAGGCTGGCACCTCAGTAGACTGGCCCCTGCTTGGGGAGGCCCAGGGCAGAGTGGCTGCGGGCAGGAAGGGCCCTCAGCTGGGAGGGTGGGGAGGACCCGAGAGACAGCCCAGCATTTATCAAACTCAAGCCCCAAGGGATGCTCAGGGGAAAAAAAGGGTCCCACGGTCAAAAGAGCTTGGGAAGGCCCTTGAAGACTCAGATTGCACTCAGCCCTCTCAAAGGCTCTGAGAAGTCCTGCAGCAAAAGAGCTTTGGCTTGCTTAGTGGAGCATTTTTCCTCAACTCCTTTGATCACAGAATTATTACATAAACATAAAACTCATTAACCTCCCTTGGCACCCACTTTATAACCACTGACCTAGTTTAACCCATTGTTAAAAGTGACCAAAAACTCCCAAGGGGTCAGAGAGGGCTGTGCCCACCCCAGGCTCCCAGCCTCCCAGAGGCTCCTCTGGGCAGTGGGGGTGGGGTCTAGGCTGCTGCCGGAGTCCCCAGCACCTCCCCAGGCCCCTGGTCCTACACCCTCAATCAGACGTGACAGACGCCCTGGCCCCTCCTGCTGGACATCCTGTGGCCGACTGAGGAGGGAGGGGCCACCCCAGGTGGGCTCTCAGCCCAGCAGGCCAGACGCGGCCCTCCCAAGAGCTGGAGAGCACCCACCAGGTACTCAAACTTCACGTCCAGGTACTTCTTGATGGTGAGGCGAGTGTCCGGGATGGCTTTGTTGAGATACGTGTTCAGGTCCGTCAGCATCTGGGAGGGGATGACAGGACGGACACTTAGGCCCCCATGGGCAAGGGGGTCCAGGGTGACAAAGAATGGCACTGATGCATCAATCCTTCCAGCGGACTCAGGTGTCAGAGCCAAAGGACGCCCCCAGATGGCCTTGTCCATCTCAAAGATGAGAAGACAGGCCGGGCCAAGGGCAAGCTGAGACTCAGTGGTGGAGCCAGGACCAGAAACCAGCTGGAGGTCAATGCCGAGGCTGAGGAAGCAGAGTGACTTACCCACGGTCAGCTGTGTAGGCGACCAAGCAGAACCTGCAGCCAGGCGTGGCGACTCCAGTGCAGGACCCTTGCTGCATGCCACACTGTCCCCTCACTGCCCTCACCTGCTGACACACATGCACTCGACATGACCTACCGGCTTGATGGTTTTCAGCAGCCGGATGCCGAACTTCTCAATGCTGCGGTGGGCATCGGCGAACTTCACAAAAGCCTCGCTCGCAGCCGGCTGTGGCTCCCGCACCCCGATCACAGAGAACACGTCCCCGAAGGCTGCACGACAAGTTTGCCCTGAAGGCCGCCCCTAATCGACCCTTAACAGGGAAGCCAGGGATTTGACGGGTAGAAGCAGGGTAGGGGGCGTGGCAGGCTGGAGGCCAAAGTCTGCACAAGGGAGCTGGGTCTGTACCTCAAGGGAGCTGGGTCTACACCACAGGGAGCTGGCCCTCATTCCCCAGAGTGACCAGACCCTGGGAGAAGGCCAGGTCAAGGTTGGGGGAGGTGTTGTCTGAGGGCAGTGCACTGGTCTTGGAATCTGGACGCTTGGGTCCTAAGGCCACTCTGCCTCTAAGGAGCCATGTGACCATTTCTTCTGTCGGGGCTTCAATTTCCCAACTGTAAAACGGGGTGAACCGTAGCCGCCCTGCCCCGCTAACAGACCTGGGGGAAATGAGACCATGAATAAGGCAGGGCTCCTATGCTGTAAGTGGCAGTGCAGAGACGTGGGACGGGGCTGGATGGGTGACTGCGCCCCAAGAAGACGAGCTGGTCTAGATGCTTGCCACTGGCCCCTGTTATTGCTACCTCCCAGCATCTAGACAATGCCCAGACCGAACCTGGCCCGAACTCAGATGCTGTGGTGTCTGTCTGAGCACAGGCGTGAGGGAGGCCCCAGGGAGGAGCTGGCCACACCCTCACTGGATGGGGGCGCCGAGCCCAGAGCACGGCAAGGGCTTTCCCAGGGTCACACGGCAGGTTTGGGGCGCCCTTACCCCGGTGTGTCTGTGACAGCTCATAAAAAGCCCGTAGAAGGTTCTTGGTGTGTTCTGTCATCCCTGTAGGAGAGACACGACCAAGGAGGACGTGGGCACATGGTAGGGACCACATGGGCCCACAACATGGCCTCCAACCCCACCAGAGGCCCTCACTGTTACTGGGTTCACCGACTTTTCCCACAGCCCCACTGGGGCTCAGCCCCACCGTGAGGAGCCCCCATCAGACAGCGGAGCCGAGACTTCACGGGGCAGAGGGTGAGCAAGGCCTCCGACGGCCTCACGCCTGGGCAGAGTGCGGCTCTGGGGGCTCCCCGATGTTTACGTGTGCTATTATTTGAATTTTTATGAGTCCCTAGAACTTTTATAATCAGAAAAAGTATGTCTTAAGACTTTTTTCCCCTTAATAATTCTTAATGGCTATGGTCCTAGAATCTTGTAGGCTGGCACTCCTGTCCCCTATTGCCACCATCGTCAGAGCAGGGCTCTCAAGCTCCACCCCCAGGCAGAGCAGTGCCGGGCATCTCTGGACGAGGTCACCCCTACCCACCACCAGGTGCCAGTGTGGTGCGCCTGCCCACCTTTATACAGCTCAGCCGTCCGCTCCAGCTCCTCGAGCCTCTTGACAAGCCCATCTGTGGGGGTCGGAGAGAAGGGGCGGTCAGTCGGTCTTGGCGAGCCAGGGGTGAGGAACGAGAGCCAGGAGAGGCTGAGCCCGGCTTGAGAGGGGAGAGGCAGCCCCCAGAGGAGAGCCAGGATCAGCACCAAATGGGCCTCAGGGAGGGGGTGGCACCTCAGGGTCAGCTGGGCTCAGAGGCGTTGTGTAAACAGCCCAGCATACGCAAACAAGAGGCAAGTGGGGGACAGGCAGGTCCCCTCAGGATGCTCCTGAAATAAGCCCCTTGCAGCCTGGGCACACTGAAGGGGTAGAGAGGGGAGGACACGGGTGCTTCCAAAAGGCACGAGTGAGAAACAGTCGGGCCCTCCCCAAGGCCACACCTGTGATGGCCCCACAGCCTGGCAGTAAAGGCCCCCCGGACTTCTAACACTGCTGTCAGCTAAGGAGGAGGGCAGTCAGAGACAGGAGAGCTGAGACGTGTGGACAACGACTCTGAGGCAGGCTCAGTGCAGCCCCTGCCACGGGAGGGGCAAGTGTGAGGGCTCAGAAGGGAGGGGGGGGGGGGGGGGGGGGGGGGGGGTGGAATTCAGGAAGGGCTTCGAGAAGAGCTCACATCGGAGGACCGCACCTTGGTGACCACCTTCATTTGCTTAACGGGTGTTTATCAAGTACCTACTGCGTGCAGACACCTACTGTGTTAGGCCAACACAGGCCAGCAGAAGAGACAGCAGCCTGGCACTGACTGGCAGTGACAGGAAGGACTGTAACTGAGGGGCAGGGGCGGCTGCCTCACCTGGAGGGCTAGAAATGGGAAGGACTGCATTGCCAGGGACAGCGCAGGCATTCCAGACTGGGGCAGGGCGGGGCGGGGGGGCGTGCAGGCAGCTCAGGGCACAGCTAAGGGCCAGGGCAGTGAGGAGCTAGAACATTCAGGGCTCCCTTCAGCAGTGAGCGCCACCCTCCTCTGCTCTGATGGGGAGGAGGTCTGCACCCACCTGCCCACCGGGAGCAGCAACTGCTGGGGAGGGGCCCCATGTCAGTGGCTTCCTTGCCCGGCCACCCCCCAGGGCAGGGCCTGGCCTTCCTGAGGGACTGTGCTGAGAGCAGGACCACTCAAGGCTCCCTCCACAGAGCTCAGTCCTTCCTCCACATGAGCCTTTGGGGCTGGGAGAAAACTGAAGGACAGAGAGGTAAAGCAACTTGCCCAGGGGCACACAGCTGGGTGCTGTCTGAGCTGGGGTGCTTTCTGCCTCCCCACACCCCCGTCTCCTGTGTTGACCTGGGTCAGGTTTTCTGAGCAGAAGGGGAGAGCGGGAGTAGCAGAGGCTGAGTCTGCGCCTTTCTCTGGGCAGGGAAGGCAGCTGTGTGTCAGGCCGGCTGGGAGGAAGGCTCAGGCTCCAGCGAAAGCAGGAAGCCCCTCGGAGGTCTTCAGGAGGCTTCGGCCGCCCAACTGGCCTCCAGGCCTGGCTCCCCGGAGCCTTGGCCCCTGGCCAGCCTGGCAGGGAAGGGGCCACGTAAGCACCGTGCTGCTGTTTTTAGCTGGGTCATGGGACATCATGACAGCTTCAATTTTAGAAACCCTATTTAAGGCTGGGGAAATTGCAAGGTTTAGGGGGAAAAAACACAACAACCAGTTCTAATTTCATCTCGACGCATGGTAACTACAGTAACAGGGATTTATAGACACCAAGAGGCCAAAAATAGCAGCCACCACTTTTGTACACCACTTGGAACAAGCTCAGAGCCCACCCCCACGTCCCAGCCAAGAAAGCCAGTGTGCCCAGTGGAGCCTACAGTTTGTATAGGTATTTTTATCCACTCCCCACACACACGGCAGAGCTGCTGCTATTTATACACTCAGGCTGGTGATGGTGGGAGCAGGACCAAGCGTTCTACCGGCTGCCCTGGGGAGAGAGCATGTGTGCACACGCATGTGTGGGTGTGAATGTGCGTGTACATGGCTTTCCCCCTGCCTGAGGCAGCAGCCACCTCCAGCCCTGGGCAGGAAGAGCGGAGACAAGGACAGCAGCGCCACCTCCTGGAGAAAGGCCCGGGCCGAGGCGGGCAGTGTGGGCGCGTGTGCTGGGGCAGGGGGTGAGATGAGGGGCGCATGGTGGAATAAGGGCGGGGCTCAGGCCTGGCTACATGAGAGCAGCTGGGGGCAGCGGCACCAGAAGGAAACGTCTCTGCACCATGAGTCTGTCTCCACCTGTGACCTGTGCCTGTGAATCCCTGCCTGGGGGTGGGGGACACTGGCTGCAAGATGGCTTAGCTGACTGCCGTGTATGCTCTCTGGCTGCTGGAGAGGCTTCCAGGGATGCAAAGAGACGGTGGGGATCGGCCCCACAGGGAGAGGGTAGGCCAGGCCAGCGGACCCACATCAGCGTGGTGCACTGCCGGGATGCCCCTCCCCCTGGAAGCCTGGGCCTGAGCTCCCCAGGGCCCGAGCTGGGTGGGAGGAGGGAGCTCACCATTGCACAAGATGGCCCGGCTCAGGCCCAGGGCGTCCGCAGTCCCCGAGCTCATGTTCTCCACCAGCCGATGCTTGACCTTCTTCAACACTGGGAGCGGAGGAGAAAGGTACTGAGCGAGTTGGAGTCTGCAGCTGGGCTCCCAGGCCATCCCTGCCCCCAGCCTCATCCTGACTCCCTGGGAGCAGCACCAGGGGCAGAAGGCGCTGGACTGGGATGTCGGGTGGGGAGTGTCCAGTGGGCATACCGGGCCCCATGCCCTGTTCATTCTCTACTTCAGGGAGGTGTTGGGAGCCTGGAGGGAGGTTAAAATGTAAAGTGTGTGACCAAAAGCCTGGTACACTACGTTGCTGCCCGGGCCACTGGCTGTCATAGCACGCCCCGACTGCCCCAGGCTCCATGCTGGTGGACAGTAAAGCAGGGAGAGCCTCCTTGCCTCCCCTCTTCCACAGCTGGACCTGGGGGTCCCGCACGAGGGGAGGAGAGACACCACCAATGACAACCGACCTCGGACCCAGACTCAGTCGTAGCAGACATGGTCACATACTTAGTCCCTGGAAGGGGACCAGGATGGGACCAAAGGGTTTTAGAGGAAGAACCTCCAGGACAGACCCCATCTGCTCTCAGCCTCTTTCCTTAAAAACCAGGAGCTGGCTCTGGCCCTGGCTGTTGGAAAAGGATGCTGGACTTGATTGCAGAGAGATCTGGGTGTGCGGTCGCCCAGGGAACACCGAGCCCACTCTGGGTCTCAGGCCCAATTTGGAATGGGGTGGCTGGTCCAGGGGACCTCAAAGCTACTGTCCAGCTCTTAAGTCTTGAAGCTTCTATAGAGCCAAGGTCTGGCATCTCCAGCAGGAGGCAACTTGTCCCAGGGCATGCTGCGGCCAGAGGGCTGGCCTGTGACCCTCTGCCTAAGGCCTGAGGTCCAGCTCAGACCTAGAACCTTCCCGGGAGGAGGTGGTGGCGGAAGAGGCCAGGGCTGAGTGACACGTGCATGAGGCGCAGGCCAGGGCTGCACTGCCCTCCCTCTCGGAAGGGTGAGGGCCTGGGCTGCGGAAAGCGGAGGGGCTGGCCTACAAAGGACAACCCTAGAGCAGCAAAGTCCAAGAGGAGGTGGCAGGGGGCAGTGAGAAACCAGGGACAGGCTCCTTGGAACAGCTGCAGGGAGAGCGCCCCTGGGCCTCCCAGGCCCTTGGGATCAGCTTCACTAGAAAAGTCAGAGACCACAGCCCCGTGGCTATTGACACACAGTCATAAGGAGACAGAACAGGGGCTGGGGGCCTGTGGGGCCACCGGACGGCACTGCTCTGGCCCAGCTTACCAATGTCCAGGGACATGCCCTGCTTGGGGTCCGCCTGCAGCTTGTTGTAATGGATAGTCACCTCCCCCTAGAAAAGCAAGACAGGCAGGGTTGCAACAGAATCTCCTGGACCCCAAACCCCTTCCCCGGGGAGGCCTGTTTGCCCCAGCAGCTCTGGTCAGGAGAGATCCTGAGTCCCAGGAAGGAGCCAGAGCAACTATGAATTCAGGCCTGCTGGTCTGAGGGCTGGGACAGGGCCCTGTGTTGTGACCAGTCTGCTCCCAGGTCCCTCCCTTCTGTCACTATGTGCCAGGCCCTGAGGAATCAGCAGGGACAAGAGCAGACATGGTCCCTGCTGTCACAGAGCTCACAGCCTGGTGGTCTCTGATGTCCCATGCTCCAGCCAGATCAGGTGCCCCAGCCCTCCCCATCAGGCCACACTCCAAACCTTTGCTATGTCATTTTTTCCCACACAGAGTACCTTCTCCTGTGCTCTAAATCACCCCCATCCTCAGGAGTCCCTCCTTCCACTCAACGACCATTTCCGAGCACTTTCTCTGTGCCAGGGGCTGGGTGCCAAGGTGCGGGGGCAGGGGCAGCCCCAGCCCCGAAGGCCCAAGGCCAGCACGGGAGACGGATGCAAAGCAGGGAATTACACAAATCGCATTCTAGTGACGGGGAGAGAGGAGCCAGCTTCTCCCGAGAAGCCTTCCCAGCCCACGTGAGGCCACCACAGTCACTCTTGTCCTTGCAATCCTAAGACCCTTGAACTTGGGACTGAATCCATTCAAATACAAAAGAGGATTTCAAAATTGAGTTCTGAAGGGAACCAAAATAGCCCGACGCAGTCAGAGTCAAATGCACAGAGCTCTCTCAGGCGGCAGCACACCTGCCCGGGGGACCACCCAGAGCCGCTGGGGGGTCGAGGAAGGGCACTCCGTGGGAGGCAGACCTGGTTCTGGTCCAGCTGTGTGACCACAAGCAATTCCTCCCTCCCTCTGGGCACCAGTAAAATGGGGACAGTAACCCCTGCCCGGCACCCAGACATGGGAGCTGTGCACACACATGAAGAGCTCTGGTCCTCATGGGCAATGTGAGGGCTGGCGGGAGACAGGCCACAGAGGACGGGGGTTCTGAGGAGCAGAGACGGTGAGGTGGCGAGCAAGGGGATCCAGAAGGGGCACACACACCCCCGTTCTGTACCAGAGTGAAACACAGTCACCTGCTTTCCATGGTGAGCTCCTCTGCCCAAGAGGTAATGCCCGGGGCAGTAAACCCAGAGCAGCTGGAGCAGAGGAGGAGAATGAAGGGGAGAAGGGGAGAAGCCGCTGGCCCTGGGCTAAGGTGAGAAAGAGGGACTGTAAGGGACGCTGGCACCAGGTCTTTAAGACGCAGAGGATGGACGGGGTGAGGAGAGGCTTGGGTGGATGAGGTGGGGAGCTAAAGCACGGCCGAGCTCAGTTACAGGCGGGGCCCCTGACTCCAAGCCTTTTAAATCCTCCTCTGGCTTTGCACCTCCTTCACTGTTTTGGTTTCCCAGGAGTTACAAGCAGCAGAATCTAGGAAATGGCAATAGAACTGCGCTTGCTTCCAGCCGGGGCGCTGCCTGCGCTCAGGGAGGGAGACACCCTGTGGGGAGAGGCCTTGGTCTGGAGTAGCTGGTGGCGGAGGGAGCAGGGAACAGGAGATTGCGGTCTGAAGAGGAGAAGACTGGCCGCCAGCCTGGGAGCTGCCCCAGAGCCCAGGAGGGTCCCTCAGGGTCTGTGAGCCCAGGAAGACCCACTGGACTGAAAGTTCCTATAAGGATGGGGAAGGGGGCTCCTTTTTCCCTCTTACGCTCTCCAAGGCCCAGCATGGCCCAGCTGCCATTGACTGGGTGTCACTCACCCAGGAAGGTTGGCCTGGGGCTTCTAGCTTCAGTTCCAGCCCAGATGGGGACACACTGGCTCACCCTGAGGCGTGGCTCTGACTCTGACAGCTCCCCTGGGAGCTCAAGGACGGGGACCCACTCTGTCACCAAGGCCCAGCACAAGTCCTGGAGCATATCAGTATTTATGCCATGAAGGCAGGAGAAACTGAGGGAGGCTGGAGTGTGGCCCGGGCCCTGATGCGCCGAGGCAGTGAGAGGGCCAGGCCCCTTCCAGGCCTGCTGGGGCCTCCGAAGGCTGGAGGTCTCTGAAGTGGCCTGGCGGCCTCTGTGTCCCCACTCCCACAGCAGCACTTACCTTCACCTCCTGAATCATCTTTGCCACCTCCACCTTAGTTTTTCCTTTGATCGACCTGCCATTGACACCGGTGATCTCATCGCCAGCTGCCACTGTGCCGTCCAGGGCTGCTGGAGTATTGTCAAACACCTGTGGAGGCACAAGGAGGGCGGCGGGGGGAGAATAGGGAGAAGTGAGAAGAGACCTGGCAGGAGACGGTCGTTCCTTCCACCCCAACCCATACTGGCTCCAACCTCTTTCGTGGTGCGAGAGAAGGGCAAGGGCACACGGCGCCGGAACAGATGGCAGTGACCACCCCACTTTCTTAGGGGCACGGGAAGGAGGACAGAAGGTAAATTCAAACTGATGAGATTTCCTTTTCTAACATCAGATACACCAAACCTCACACACCCATCTGGGTGTTTCCTTCTCCGAAGTCATTTCTTTAATAGATTTTCCCAACAAGGCCTCTCTGAGCTGACTCGGAGCCCCAAAGCGCCTCTTGCCCATTCCTGCACTCTCCTCAGGCCCGGAGAGCAAGGGCCCCGCCGAGCCCAGGAGCCCCTTTCCAAGCGACCCTTTCAACGGGGTCTGCGGTCACTGGCTGTGTGAGGCCAGTGTGCCTGTCAAAGGTCAGACGCGTGAGTGAGACTCGGGGGCAGGGAAGTGGGCTCCCTGAGTGGCTACACAGATGGACACAGAACACCAACATCAGATCCAGAAAAACCACCAGGAGAGACACCCAAACTCTTAGCAGTGGCCGTCTGATGCCGCCTCCCCTCCAGCTCAGCTTCAGTTTCCACATTTTCTACACAAAGCATGTGGGAAGAACACTTCATAATGTTTCATATAGATAAGATTACGAGGAAAAAAATGAAACAAATAAGATAAATGCCTGATACCTTCCAGAAGTACACTAAAAACACAATAATGAATGGTCAAGGAGACCACAACGAGAGATGTTTAACTGTTTTTGGAAGATGGAACGGTGGGAATCCAAGGGCATGCACAGGGGGGTTAACAAGGGGGATCTAATCTTTGCTAGAAACTGCCAGAAGGTCAGGAAGTGGACCTCTGGAAACAGCTGCACGGGTGGGTGGAGGGCAAAGTGTAGAAAGCAGGGGGATGGACTCAACTGCAGTCCTCCTCCCGCCCACACAGCCCCCACTGCCCCTTCTCGAGGGGAAGACGGGGGCTTATTTCCCAGAGAAGCTCCTGATTCTGGGGCCCGGGACCGAAGGAGGCAGAAGTGAGGCCCTGGACTGAAGGGGTTAGGGGTTACGAGACGGGAGATGAAGAGTGAGTCCCAAAGCCCCTTAACCCCAGCGGGGTCTCCAGAGTGCCAGCAACCAGACCTACTACCCCTCTCAGGAGACTGGAGGACCCCGCTCTGAATGGCTCCATTGGAAAGGCTCCATGTGGGGACCCTGGGAGACCCCCCACAGCTCGTCTGACGCCTGACTGCCCCACAGGGAAACCCCTCGCTGGTGCGGCCTGCACACAGAACTTCCCAACACTGCAGTGAGCGTGAGGCCCCCTCTTAAATCCAGACGGGAGAGGATTACTGGGCACTTGAACAAAGGCTCCCACAGGAAAAACACCAAGCAGGAAAAGGAGCCACAGGAAAGAGAAACAAAGCAGGAACGACACAAAAACAAAAAGAAAGCCATAATTAACATCTTCACAGTGATCAGAAAAACAAGAATAGGGTGATGTAAAAGGATCGATTTGAAAATAGGAGAGATCTCTTAGAAATGCAGAATATAATTGAAATTAAAAATGCCAAAGAAGCTATGGAAACCAAGCAGAGGAAAGTAAAAAAGAGATGGACAATCAGAAAAAAAGAAAAAGAATATTAGAAGATCGATTCAGGAAGCCCAACATTTCACCAACAGGAGCTCCACAGAGGGAACTGTGCAAAGCAGGACGTCATCAGAGATACTATACGAGACTTTGACGGAAGACAAAGACACAGGGTCCCCAGGGAACCTGCCCTGAGGCTCCAGCACAAGGGACAGAAAAAGATCCGTGCCAAGAGCCATCATCGTAACTCTTCAGAATGCCAGGGACAAGAAGAAGTTCCTAAGAAAGAATACAACACATGACAAATTCAGGATCGCAAACAAGAACGCCATCATCAGACACAGCGACAGTGCTGACGGCAGAAGATAATGAAAGGACGCCATCGAATTTCTCAGTGACAAGTATTTTCAAATTTGACATTCATTTTGAATGTGATCTGCCCAAGTGTCAACTGAAAGGAATATGAGAATGACAGAATAATGGCACTTTCAGAGACACGAGGTCTCAAAAAATTTACCTCCCATGCAGCCTTTCTCAGAACACTACAGGAGGATGTGCTCCACCAAATGGGGCAGGGGAAGCTCAAGGAGAAAAGACCACAGGGGGAAACAGAGAGATGATGGGAAATGTTTGACTGAGGAAAATATACTGAAAATAAAGGGAAAAAACCAACAAATTACTTTAAAAAAAAAAGAAAAGACTGAGTTAAGAAAAGAAACAGAGGTTCCTCAAAATAACAAACCTCAACATAATAAAGGCCATATATGACAAACCCACAGCCCACATCATACTCAATGGGGAAAAACTGAACACCATCCCTCAGAGAACAGGAACAAGACAATGACACTCACTCTCACCACTCTTATTCAACACAGTACTGGAGGTTTTGGCCAGAGCAATTAGGCAGGAAAAAGAAATAAAAGGAATCCAAGTAGGGAGTGAAGAAGTAAAACTCTCGCTGTTAGCAGACAACATGATCTTATATATAGAAAACCCTAAAAAACCCATCAGAAAGCTACTAGAAGTAATCAATAATTACAGCAAAGTTGGATGGTACAAAATCAACTTACATAAGTCAGTAGCATTTCTATACTCTAGTAATGAACTAACAGAAGGAGAACTCAAGAACACAATCCCATTCACAATCGCAACAAATAGAATAAAATATCTTGGAATAAATTTAACCAAGGAAGTGGAAGACCTATACAATGAAAACTGCAAGACTTTCCTGAAAGAAACTGATGACGACATAAAGAGATGGAAAGACATACCATGCACATGGATTGGAAGAATAAACATAGTTAAAATGGCCATACTACCTAAAGCAATCTACAGATTCAATGCTATCCCAATCAGAATCCCAATGATATTCTTCACAGAAATAGAACAAAGAATCCTAAAATTCATATGGGGCAACAAAAGACCCCGAATTGCTAAAGCAATCCTGAGAAAAAAGAACAAAGCTGGAGGCATCACAATCCCTGACTTCAAAACATACTACAAAGCTACGGTAATCAAAACAGCATGGTACTGGTACAAAAACAGGTGCACAGATCAATGGAACAGAATTGAAAGCCCAGAAATAAAACCACACATCTACGGACAGCTGATCTTCGACAAAGGAACTGAGAACATACAATGGAGAAAACAAAGTCTTTTCAACAAATGGTGCTGGGAAAACTGGAAAGCCACATGTAAGAGAATGAAAATTGACCATTCTTTTTCACCATCCACAAAAATAAACTCAAAATGGATCAAAGACCTAAAGGTAAGACCTGAAACCATAAGGCTTCTAGAAGAAAATATAGGCAGTACACTCTTTGACATCAGTCTTAAAAGGATCTTTTTGGACACCATGTCTTCCCAGACAAGGGACACAATAGAAAGAATAAACAAATGGGACTTCATCAGACTAAAGAGCTTCTTCAAAGCAAGGGAAAACAGGATTGAAACAAAAACACAACCCACCAATTGGGAAAACATATTTGCAAATCATATATCCTAAAAAGGGTTAATCTCTCTAATATATAAAGACCTCACACAACTCAACAACAAAAAATCAAACAACCTGATCAAAAAATGGGCAGGAGACATGAACAGACATTTCTCCAAAGAAGATATACGGACGGCCAATAGGCACATGAAAAGACGCTCATCATCACTGATCATCAGGGAAATGCAAATCAAAACTACACTAAGATATCTCCTTACACCCATTAGAATGGCTAAAATAACCAAAACAAATGTTGGAGAGGTTGCAGAGAAAAAGGAACCCTCATACACTGCTGGTGGGAACGCAAACTTGTGCAGCCACTATGGAAAACAGTATGGAGATTCCTCAAAAAACTAAAAATAGAACTACCATATAACCCAGCAATCCCACTACTGGGTATTTATCCAAACAACTTGAAATCAGCAATTCAAAGAGACCCATGCACCCCTATGTTCATTGCAGCATTATTCACAATAGCTAAGACATGGAAGCAACCTAAGCGCCCATCGACTGATGAATGGATAAAGAAGATGTGGTATAGGGGCCGGCCCCGTGGCCGAGTGGTTAAGTTCGCGTGCTCCGCTGCAGGCGGCCCAGTGTTTCGTTGGTTCGAATCCTGGGCGCGGACATGGCACTGCTCATCAAGCCACGCTGAGGCAGCGTCCCACATGCCACAACTAGAAGGACCTACAACGAAGAATATACAACTATGTACTGGGGGGCTTTGGGGAGAAAAAGGAAAAAAAATTTAAAAAAAAAAAGAAGACATGGTATATATATACAATGGAATACTACTCAGCCATAAAAAAAGACAAAATCGTCCCATTTGCAACAACATGGATGACCTGGAGGGTATTATGTTAAGCGAAATAAGCCAGACAGAGAAAAAGAAACACAGTATGATTTCACTCATACATGGAAGATAAACAAACACATGGACAAAGAGAACAGATTAGTGGTTACCAGGGGAAGGGGGTTGGGAGGTGGCATAAGGGGTAAGGGGGCACATATGTATAGTGACTGACAAATAATAATGTGCAACTGAAATTTCACAATGTTATAAACTATTATGACCTTAATTAAAAAAAGAAAAGCACAACCATAGAGCACGCTAAGCTCGGTGTGTAAAGCAGCATGCTACCATCCTCCTACACTGAGCTCTGCGAGGCCGAGTCTGTGTTTTTTACTTCCTTATCCCTAGGGCCTGGCCAGGCCCTCAGCAGACATGCCCTGGACAAAATATCCTGCACTCTAGCTGCACTGACACTGAGAGCCAGAAATCACACAATCACTATGCTGGGAAGATGGAGTGAGAGGAAGCAGAACGGTTTCAGAAGAGAGCTGAATTCTCATCTACTGGACTGGGAAAAGTCAATGGACATTTACAAGTGACAGATCGAGAACTAACAGGATAAGTGTCTTACGGAGAAAAAAGGAAGCTCACAGCTGAAGAAACAGCTAAGAGCAGAAAGTGGTGGTGCTGCTGGGAGGGGGTGGGAGGGGGTGAGGAGGGGTGGAGCAGCGGATTGCTACCATGTGACAGAGGCCTTCGCGTGCTCTCGACTTGTTCAAGCAAGTCAGAAAGTCTTTGACAAAAATTAAATCGAATTTTTAAAAAGCAATTCTATTCTTTTATAATCGTGGTTCATGCTAAGCAAACCTGGCCCCAACAGGTGAGGAGGGGAGGCGGCAGAGACTGAGCAGGACCATGACATGGCAGGGAAGCCAGGCCTGGGGGAGGCCCCCAACACCCCCAGGGTCAGAGGAGGCCAAATGGCTCGGGAAGGCAGCCCCTGAGGCAAGACCAGATCCTGGGAACGTCTGTCTTCACGGCCTAGAAGTGACTCTTTTGCAAGATCCTCAGAGAGACTGCAGTTTCCCATCTGCCACCACTGGCTACTAGCTGAGAGGTCAGAACAGGGTAGAACCCAGGTCAAGTTTACGTCGGAGGTGGCAAGCGTCCTTCCAAGCCTGTAGAAAGGCCCCTACTCCGACCAGCCACACGGGGAAGAAAACTGTCACCACGCCTGACACGGCTGGCAGAGCATCACCGGGGCAGCTGCTTCCACAAGGGCCACAAACTCGTACCTTACCGCTGGCAGATCACCTGGGAAAGTGAACAACCGCCATAAAGACAACAGCAGCTACGATTTAGTAGTGCCAGGCCTCGTGCTATGTCGTTTTGTATGGTCTTCCCAACAACCCAAAGATGCTCACATCTCCGTATTTTACATCTCCACTTTCCAGGTGAGGAAACTGAGGCCCAGAGAGGGTAAGCAACTTGCTAACAAGCAGGGAAACTTGTATTTAAGTTAGTCCATTATTATTTCACAGCTTGTCTTTCTACTATACTTCCCTTGTGCTAGCACCCAAGGCTGATGGTTTTGTTGATTAAAGACACTTTTATTGAAGGTCCACTCTACGCCAGGCATTGTACTAGGTGCTGACCGCACTGGACGAGCGAACCGCGATCCTGCCCTCCTATTGCGAAGACTCTGGAAAAGTAGCGAGATATACACCAACCAGTGAGCAAAGCCATGATTACAGATGGTGATAAATGCTGAGACGGAAAAGAATAGACTGAAATGAAGAGAAAAACAAGGGCAGACCTACTGAGAGAGGATCATCATCAAGAATGAAAAGAAGCCAGCTCTGCAGACTGGAGAAATGAACCTGCCTGTGTCACGCCCAAGTAGGGAGGTGGCTCGCCCCTCCCAGGCCCTTCCTCCCGCCTCCAAAGCGCCCAATACCTGGACAATATAGAGGCAGGGGCAGTACTGGGCCCCTCCTCCAATGCTGATCCCGATGAGGTTCTGAGCATCCTTCTGCAGGGTCACCTTCCCAGGCACGGTGGGGATTCCGCTAAAAAGAGAAGCACAGGAAGCTGAATGTCCCGAGGAAGACGAGTGGAGGAAACGGGGCAGGAGACAGGTCGTCCACAATCCCTGAGAGACTGCAAACGCCGCACAGCCTTTTCTCGTTCTCACCTGGCCAAAAAGACGGCATTTTGTGCTGGGACGTGCACAGCTCTTAGAGTCACCCAGATGTGGGATCAAATCCCAACCGCGTCATTTATCAGCCACGGGACTTGGATAAGTCACCCTCGCTGCATCTCAGCTTCCTCATTCACAAAATGGTATGGATAAAAACGGCTGCTTTATCAAAGTTCTTGTAAGAAAGTGCATGGAAGGCACTTACCACCAACGCAGCCCAGAGCAGGCACCCCATAAAAATAGGTCCCCTCCAGTTTCCTTCATTCTACCTCTGAGATTTGAGTCAGACTCTGTCCTTGTCACCTTCTCAGGCACGTATGGAATATCATGGCCACCTCCTCCAGGAAGCCTTCTCCTGTTAAACTATCTGTCATCCATGTCTCAATTGCTCTACTCAATTACCTCTCAGTTTTCACTATAAATTAGCACTTATTTATGTTTTGTGGTAAATATTCTCATTTATTCCCTTATTCATTCAGCAAACATTCGCTAACAACCTATTGATGTCGAGCACCTTTCTGAGTCCTGAGGACACAGAAAAACATTGGACCCCATCCTTGCTCTGAGGGAGAATATATTCTAATGAGACTAACTTAATTTTTGAAAATCTGTCCCACTAATCATCGATACTGGGGAGGAAGGTATGTTTATGATATCCCTATCCATCCTTCAGAACCTGGCTCAATTGCTGCCTCCTCTGTGAAGCCTTCCCTGAACACCCGAGCAGAGGCACTGCTCCATCTGCTCTGCTCTCCCTGCAGCCAGGTGGTTCTCCATAGCGCCCTTATGGCCCTGAATTGTAATCATCTGTCAACGCACCCAGAGCCCCCTGCAGACAGTGAGCTCCTGGAAGGTCAGGGTCCATTTCTGCTGGTACAAGACCTAATTCCCCGCTGAGAAGCAACAGTCTGGGGACCTGGGGCTCTTGCACTCTTGGGACTTGGGGGAACAAAATACTCACAGTTTATCCTCTTCGATATCATAGTCCAAGTCTGCAAACATGGTTCCGAGAGTTGAGGTGGGCTGGATAACTGTCCAGCTCGGCAGGGGAATGGGGAACTGGATCCGCGAGAGAAAAGAGCGCAGGGTTTAGGGAGCCGAAGTGCCTGGATGCCAACCCCAGCCCCGGCGACTTGGGAGAGCGGGCCCTCCCCGTCCCCCGTGGAGGATGGAGGAGTCCCGGGGTGGGGGCGTGGGGAGGTGATTCTTACTAGGTACAGGGGGGAGCTCCACGCCAGGGCGGGGGGCTCAGGTTCCAGAGCCCGCCCCACGGGTCTCAGGCCCTTGGGAGCTGCCTCTGTCGCTCACCGGAAGCGTCGGTCCCCCTGCCAGGTCCCGGCCAGGCTGGCACCTGAACCCACCTGCCGTTCCACCTGTCGGCGGCCGCGACTGTCGCGTCACTTCCGGCAGGAGGCGGAAGTCCCGCCTTCCCCGCCTGGGTATTTGCCCCAATCCCAGCAGGCAATTCCTCTCTCCCCGGCTCCCGGGGCTCCCAGAACCAGGAAAGAGAACAAGTATTAACGGAAGCTCGCCGTTAGCATGAAAAAGCGGAAACAGAGGAAAGGTCTGGACAGGAGACAACGCTCAACCCCGCCTCTTGCCCTGTGGCCGCCGCCATCTTGGTAAGGGCAGGGTTTTTCCCAGCTTCCTCAGCGGGACGCCGGAGACCACGCCGGCTGGGCGGTTACCGTGGCAACGGAAGCATCTTTGGCCCTCTGGCGAAGTTCGGTGAACTACAAACCCCGAGACCTTCCCTTTCACGTTTTCAGCACTCCGTTCTTGGGTGCTGTGACTCGTCTACTAAAATGACAGTGTCAGAGCTGGAAGGGCCCTTCGAGATGCCAGCCTAACCCTACTTTTGCAGAGCAGGAAACTAAGTGCCAGAGAGGGAACGGATTTTGTCCAGAGCTACCCATAGTTGGTATAAGATCCAGATCTTGACCCTGAGACTCCTGCCGCCTAGGCCAGTGCCCTTTCAACGCTTGCACACTTGTGTTCAGTGGCTCTGCTGTTAACGACAGATTGGTGCCTCCTTTCCCCGCATGCAAACTAAGAGCATCGAGGCAGATGCTTTCTATGGTATTTGCTGAAAGACTCCTCACACCCCATCCCCCTCCTTAGTCCTGAGGAGCAGCTCCCCTGAAGTACAGACCCCGCATACCTGAGGCTCAGGAAATGCCATCAGTGCCTCCCTGCCGAAGAGTCCAAATCTTGTCTCCCTGCCAACCTCTGCTGCCTCTGCTATTGTGTAAAGTGGGTTCCCTGGAGGGGGTTAGTGCTCCCAGAGCCACAGCCCTGGCATCCACCTCATGCAGGTAGCATGAGCCCAGGCCTGTCCAGCTTCTTCTCTAGCTGCCCCCAGGGGCAGCTGAGGAAGGAAAGATGCAGAAAGATGATTATCTACATATTCCAGAGCCTGATGGGAGTCCCATCCCACTCCCTCCTTAGGGAGCTAATCTGAGTCTCAGTAGATGTGCAGAATGCCACAAGAGCAACGACTTTCCCATGTACCCACTGTGCTGTGGTTCGGATCACTTTCACAGGATTTTAAAGTTCACCACAACCCTTTGGGAGGAGAACAAGTCTTGGCAGCCACATTGTGCAGCTAAGGAAACTGAGGCTCAGAAAAGCAGTTTCCTCTTGTCTCAGAGGTTTTTGGTGGCAGAGCGAGGGCCGGAGCCTCAAGCCCTGTTTGCGAGCCAGGATCTCAGTTTTGTGAAGTACAGCCTCCAAACCCAGATACTTTAACATGGACTGTGGCTCTTCCACCCCACGAGAGTCCTCCCTCCAGCCCAGATTCTGCCATTTTGTAGCTGGGTGATCTTGGGCAAGTCACTGGCTGACTCTGAACTTCAGGTGTCTATAGACTGGGGACAGTGATCCTCCTGACAGGTACTTGTGAAGGTCAAGAGCAAACGGAGAAACAGGGGCTGGCCCCGTGGCCGAGTGGTTAAGTTCGCGTGCTCCGCTTCGGTGGCCCAGGGTTTCTTTGGTTCAGATTCTGGGCACAGACCCCATACTGTTCATCAAACCACGCTGAGGCAGGGTCCTACATAGCACAACCAGAAGGACCTGCAACTAGAATATACAGCTATGTATGGGGAGGTTTGGGGAGAAGAAGGAAAGGGAAAAAAAGATTGGCAACAGATGTTAGCTCAGGACCAATCTTTAAAAAAAAAATAAAAAGGAGAAACAGGTGTGAGTGCCTTGTAAGCAATTTACATGGCCAGATGTCGCTTGAGGCTCCTGACCCCCAGCCCACTCTGGTCTCTCCTCCCAGGTGATGGCAAGACGCCTAGACCCTCTTTTCCGCCTTGTCCTCCCCATCTTCTAGGCCCAGCTCTAATTCGTCCTTTCCAGGCAGCTTGCCCAGACAATCCCAGCTCACAAATTTTGCCCTTTTTTCTGAGCTCCTAAAACAGTTGTTATTTGAATCATTCATTTGGAATTAATTATGTATTGCCTTGTGAAATCCCTTCATGGCTTGCCTGAGCCAATTCTGTGTTAATTAACTTACTACATGATTGTATTTTGTCTGGGGAGGTTTCTTCCCCTTTAAAATTGGGGCTTAGGGCTCATATCTTGACAAATTGTAAATGGCTTCTCCTTGTTTCTCTTCTTCCTGAGTTCCTTTTCTGTACTGACTTTCTAATCCCCGGCACTCCCCCCTTCCAGAGGATGCTAGGAATCCATCGACAGGTGTCACAGCGACAAACAAGAAAAAGAAAATCGGATTACTTTGTAATGTCTGTGAAAATATTATGACTCACTTTATATGTGCCAGTGGAGGGGGTCTCCTGGGGCAGCCCACACAGCATGGGAACCTGTTGCAGTCAATTAAAGGAGTGAGGTTAGGACCATTTATTTGGGGGGAAAGAAAGTTCAAGTACCTTGTGCCATCACCAAAGTAAGCTCTTCGTGTCTTCCCACCAGACAGGAACCCCTGGGGCAGGTCTTGCCCTTCTCTGTCTCCCACAGAGCCTGGCACAATACCCAGCCGCGGATAAAGTGCCATAGAAATAGCTGTGGCTTTATATGAGACGGGATGTCCTCTGGGCCCTGGAGGAGAGGATGTGGATGGACAAGAGAGGGAAAGAGATGATGAGGACCTGAACCTGGACAGTGCCAGTGGCCTGAGCTTCCTCCACGGGGCTGGAATCACCAGACCGAGTATAGGACCTGAATTTTGGAATTTCAGTTTTTAGCAAGCAGCAAGCTCCAGACCCAGAAGCTTCAACAGAGATGGCAGCTCTCCCACCTCAGGACGGCCCCAGATCGAATCTGAGCTCGCTGTTTTGTAGCTGCGGGATCTCAGGCAAAGTTACCCTTTGCCCCTGAGCCTCAGGTGTCTGCAGAATGGGGATGGTGATCCCTCCCAAGACAGAAGTTCTGCAGACGACGACAAAAAGGAGAGATGGGTGTGAACGTGCCTTGGGAGTGATTCACGTGGCACAGATGTCAGAGGTTTTTCCTGTCATTCCTCATTATAATCATTTTGCCCGAGTCCTTCAGAGGGCAGTGCTGATGGCACACTAAAGGGCCATACAATGCTCGGCCCCCAGCATCAGACTCATCTGGGAGTGTCTCACATGCAGACTCCTGGGCTCATCTCAGACCTATCAGATCAGAGTCCCTGGGGAAGGGGGGATCTTGGAGGCTGCATTTTCACAAAGCGCCACGGGTAGCTTCAAGGACTGCTGCGGCTTGAGGACCACTGTGTCACAGGCTCAGAGGGCACAGTGTCTGTGCACACTCGGGGTGGGCCCATTCAGGTCCACCAACAATCCTGGCCTCAGAGACCTCACCATCCGGGAGGAGCCCAGGGCGTTATGTGGGCCCAGGGGTGGGGCTTCTGGCCAGGCCAAAGGCAGGGAAGTCTTCCTGGAGGAAGCGACATCTCAGCTGCGTCCTGAAGGAGGTGTTGGTGGGACCCAGGCCCAGAAGAAGGGCAGGATGACACAGGCAGAGGACACAGCTGGCGCAGGCGGCGGGGGGTACAAGGCACAGTCCCTGTCCTCTCGGAGCGACTGTGCTGGAGGAGACAGACAGTGGGGGCAGTGACAGGTATGATGAGGCCACCATCAAGTCCTTGTGGGAACATGGAGAGAACTGCCCCCTCGGCCCGAGTCATGGATGAGAGGGGTCAGCAAGGGCCTCGGAGGGGAGCTTTGAGCACCCTCCTCAAGGATGGGTAGGATTCCGGGGGTTGAAATTGGGGTGACGACATGCACCCACTTCTGGAGGCTGAGCCGGGGCTGGCGCTCAGACCCTCATTCTCCAAGCTTGCTCCTCCCTCTCCTTCCTCTTCCGCTCCTGGGTCCTGGGTCCGTCCAGGCAGGCGGGCAGCCTCTCACCTGGCTCAGCCCTGCCACCGAAAGCTGTGTGACCCCAGGCGGGCCCCAGCCCCTCCCTGGGCCTGGGTCCTCTCTAAGATTCCCTCAGCTTTCCTGAGCATCAGATTCAATGCAGAAAAAGCTTGTGGGTCCCCTGCAACCAAATTCCTGGGGAAGTGCTGCCTCCCAGTGGCCCTCGGGAGAAACAGCTCCTGGAGCACCAGAGCAGTGGCTAGAGTCCCCCCACCTTTCCACTCCTGTCACTGTCACCACCGGACCCGCTCAGGGCTGGCTGGGGAGACCATGAGTCTTTATAGTCCATGGGCCATGGGGTAGGATGGTCATGCACATGCCGTGCTGTGCCCGCCGTGCCTGCCCCTCAGGGCTGCTGTGGCCCCAGCCCGAGGCCTGACTCCTCGCTGACTCACCACTGGCTTCCCAGGCCCCTGGAAAGGTCAAGAAATCAGGGGTAGGCGGGCAGATTGGGCTCAATTCATCATCAGCACAGAGAGTTAGAGCGTGGGCTTTAAAATCAGACATCACTATGGCAATATCAGCAGCAGATTCTTACCGGGCATCTCCTGGGTGCTGGGCCCTGCCGAGGACTCCATTCGCTCTCCCATGTGACCCTCAGTGGCCCTTAGAGGTGCTGTCATTAGCTTACACACTCATTCATTCAGTAAGTATGTATGGAGCACCTACGTCAAGGCCACCAGCACACATGGGGGAACAGGAACAGCAAGACCCGGCCCTGACAGAGCTTGCCTGAGTGGGCCCAAGTAATACCCCCCACTTCAGAGCGAGGCCCCAAATCAGAAGGGGACCCCGGGGGGAAGGGGCGTTATGGTGGACTCATGGGGAGCTGATGAGTGGGCTGGACAGAGAGTTAGCTCAGTGGCAGCTGTGTGACCCTAGAAAAGTCACTTGACCTCTCTGAGCCTTAGTCTCCATGGGTAAAATGGGTATCATGAGAGCCCGGGTGTTGGTTTTAAATTTGAGGCAGACCACGACATGCCGGGCTCAGACTCCTCCAACAGCTTCTCATCCCATGCAGGGTGGGCCCACGTCCTCAGCTAGAGGTCTGGGCCTGGCTGCCCCTCCAGCACGTGGCCCGCCACTCCTCTGTTCACATTCTGTTCCAGGGCCTCTGTCCACTTGCTGTTCCTGGAACACGCTGGAATGTTTCCACCTCAGGGCCTTGACTCTTGCAGCCCCCTCTGCGTGGAACATTCTGCCCGGGGTGTGCCCACTCCCTCACTTCAGCCATGTCTCTACTCACACGTTGCCTCCTCAGGGAAGCCCTCCGTGAGCAGCAGCTCGAGTACAGCCCTTGGCTGCTCTCCTGCAGAATGTCCTGCACGACATGCAGCATGGTCTGGGGTACACGTTTGTTTTCTTGTCACCCAGCTTCTTGTCTGTCTCCCCACCAACTGCGAGGTCCCCAGGGAAGGTACCTGGCCCACTGGGGTCACACCTCGATCGCCAACACCTAGCACAGCACCCCCATACCTGCTCACTGAATAACTGTTACTGAGAGCAGGAGCCCAGAGACTGGGCAGTGGTCAGAGATAGCCGAGGCCTCACATTTCACAGAATCAGGACCCCAGACTCTGTCTGGCTGGGGGAGCCACAGGAGAGTAGCAGGGCAGGGCCAGGGCAGTCAGATCTGTGCGTTGGCTGGAGCCCACTGGCTACCAGGCTGGAGAGGCCCGTCGGCGGAGGCGGGGGCATTGTCTGAAGCAAGGTGGGAAAGCAGGCACAGGGGCTGCCTGACTGGGAGGCTGGGTTGGGGAGGCAGAACGGAGCCCCGGCCTGGTGGGCCAGCCCTGGGGATGATGGGTCTGTGGGGGCCAGACCCCCCTAGGGACAGGGAATACTCTCCCACTAGGGCAGGAGTGAGTGAGGAGGGGGATTAGCATGGCTCAGAGATATTTGCATCCTTCCAGAAGCCCATTCCCAGCTCTGATGCAGCCATGGACTTCAATCCGTGGGCAGCTCTCGTCCCTCTTCTCAACCGCCTCCTCCAGTCAGCCTCCTCTGGCCAGAGGTGGGACGTGGGCTTCCGTGGGGCCCCGAGTCCCCCCACCACCCCCAAAGTGGCTCTATTCATGGCTCTGCTTGGCATGTAATGAGCTGACCCCTGACCTCCCCCACCCCCCGTGCTCTGCCCCCTGGGTTAGGTCAGTGATGAAAGTCCGTGGGAGACTGTGGGTGGACGGAGAGAGACAGTGCCTGGCTGTTTCCGCCCCTGGCAGCACGGCCATGCTGGCGGCCCAGTGACTAGCTCTTTGCTCTCTCGCTTTCTCTTCCTTTTCCTCTCTCTCTCTGTCGTTCTGTCCCTTTCTCTTTCTCTAGGTCAGGAGTTCTCAAACTCAAGCAGGAAGTTAGGGACCATGCAGATGCCAGGACTGTCCCAGAGATTATGAAGCGGCAGATCCGGCCTGGGGGCCCACGGTTCAGACACCGGGCTGGGGACCCCGGTAGGACCCACTTTGGAAAGATCCAGAAGACCCCGGGCATCACTGCCCTCTCTGGGCCTCCACCCAGTGTGAAATGTATCCTGGGATGCGAGGAGTCAAGCCAGCCCCAAGGGAGGGCTGTGAGGATGACATGTGACACAGATGTGACTGTCTTCTCCCTCCTTTCCCCTCAGATCTGCCACGGCCCCACTCAATACCCAGATGTGTCAGATCTGCATCCGGCTCCCTGTTTCGTCCCATGGGTCCGGCTGGCCATCTTTGCACCAATAAACGCCACACTGGCCTAATGAATTCGCTTCATAATAAGCCTTGGTTTTCGGTGGGGCAAATGCCTCCCTCTTCAGAGAGTTTCAGCTATTCTTAGGGCTTCGCTCTTTCTCACCGCTTTTAGAATCAGCTTGACAAGCTTCACCAAAACCCTGTGGGGGTTTGATTGGGACTGAATTGAACCTAGACATAAATTTGGGAAGATCTGACATCTTTATGATATTGAATCTCCCTATACACATTAGTGGCTGTCTCTCTGCATTTATTTAGGTCTCTTTCTTTTACTTTTTTTTCTTTTTCTTTTTCTTTTTTTTTTTTTTTGAGGAAGATTAGCCCTGAGCTAACTACTGCCAGTCCTCCTCTTTTTTTGCTGAGGAAGACTGGCCCTGAGCTAACAACCTTGCCCATCTTCCTCTACTTTATATGTGGGATGCCTACCACAGCATGGCGTGCCAAGCGGTGCCATGTCCACACCCGGGATCCGAACTGGCGAACCCTGGGCCGCCAAGAAGGGGAATGTGTGCACTTAACTGCTGAGCCACTGGGCCGGCCCCTCTTTTACTTTTTACTAAGAAAAATTTCAAATGTACAATAGAGACAAGAGGATAATGAGGCTCTTTTTACTCGACACCAAGCTTTACCATTTATGCCTCGTGGCTACTCGAGTCTCAGCCATAACCCTGTCCATTCCCGCCCCTTCTCCCATCCCCGCATTCATTATTTCGAAGCAAATCTTTGGGGTCTTTAATATTTTCCAATAATGTTTTTTGTCTTAATTTTCAAATAATTATAGATTGACAGGAAGTTGCAAAAGTAGTACACTTTCCCCCAACGGTGACATCTTACATAACCATAGGACTTCACCAAGACTGGGAAATTGACGGTGGTACCATCCACAGACCTTATTCCGATTTCACTAGTTTTAATGCATTCGTGTGTGTGTGTGTGTGTGTGTGTGTGTGTATAGTTTCAAGCAATTTCATCACCTGTGTGGATTCATATAATCACCACCACAATCAGGATTCGGAACTGTGCCACCGCTGCAAAGATTCCCTCGTGATGCTCATTTATAGCAACGTCCATCTCCCTTCCCTTTCTCCTCCCCAATCCCTCCAGCCAGTAAGCGGTTCTCCATCTCTGCAGTTTTGTCATTTTGAGGAGGTGACATTAATGAATCTCACAGCAGGTAACCTTTCAGACAGGCTTTTTTCCCTCAGCGTAATTCCCTTGCGCTCCATCCAGATGGCTACATGTGTCAATTGTTAGTTTCTTTTATTGCTACATAGCGTCTGGAGCTTCTTATTTGTTTAATAACTCACTCACTGAAGGGCAATTAGGTTGTTTCCAATTTTTGACTATTACAAATTAGGCGGCTGGGCACAATTATGCATATTTCCTTGCGGATATGAGTTTTTGTTTCTCTGTAACAAACGCCCAAAAGCGTGGTTGCTGGGTCACCTGGTAAGTGTACATTTAATTTTTTAAGAAATTGCCCAACCATTTTCCAGGATGGTTATACCACAGTAACGTTTTACCCTTTCCTCTGCAAATATTTTGTTAGATTTAATTTTTGTTATTATTGTAAATGAAGGATTTAACAAAATTACACTGTTTGCTCTGATATTTGTAAATGCAGTTACTTTTTATTGAGACATAATTTACCCATATAAAATTCACCCCTTTAAAGTGTACAATTCAGTGGGTTTTAGTGCATTCACAAGCTTGCACAACCATCACCACTAATTCCAGAACATTTTCATCACCCCAAAAAGAAACCTTTACCCATGAGCAGTCACTCCTCATTTTTTCCTTCCTCAGCCCCTGGCAACCGTTAATCTACTTTCTGTCTCTATGGAGCTGCCTATTCTAGAGATTTCCTATAAATGGAATCCTATAACATGTGGCCTTCTGTGTCTGGCTTCTTTCACTTAGCATAATATTTTCCAAGTTTATCCATATGTTGCAGCTGCAATTAGTTTTTGATATTGATTTGATATGGGAGTATCCTGTATCGTCTCTGCTGGATTTTTTTCATAGTTCTGGTAATTCGTAGATTATTTGGGGTTTTCTGTGTAGACGATCATATCATCTTCAAATAATGCCAGTTTTCCTTCTTCCTTTCCAATCCTTCTCCCTTGCTGCTGTTTCGTTGTCTTACTGCCCCAGCTGGAGCCTTGGGTACGATGCTGAATAGACGCATGGATGAGGGCAAACATCCCTGATTTTAGAGAATGTGTCCACTGCTCCTTTAAGACCTGCGTGTGTGCTGGTGTTTGTAGATAATCTTCATGAGTCTACAGACATACCTTCTATCCCAAGTTTGCGAAAACATTTTTATCATAAGTAGATGTTGACATTTAGTGCTAGTGCTGAGACAATCATACGGCTTTGCTCCCTTAATTTATTAACGCGATGGATGGCACTCATAGGCTTTCCAGCGCTAACCCACCCTTGCGTTTCTAGGGTAAACCCACTTTGGTCATCATGCATATGTCCTTTTTATTCATTGCTGGATTTGTTTTGCTAATATTTTATTTCGGGCTCTTGCATGGAATTTCATAAGCAGTACTGGTCTCTAATGTCCCTTTGAATGTCCTATGTAAACTGAAGAGCCACCTCTGATCTAAAGCGTCTAAGCGTCTCTCTCGGAATGCCTCTGTCCCTGTCCCTGTCTCTCAGGGCCCCTCTCTGTCCCTCCCCAAATACACTGCTGTGGCTTGAGGGGTGCTCCCGTGGGTGGCCGACGGTGAGAGGCACCAGCAGAGGATGGCAGCTGCAGGAGCGGGACCTCGGACTTCGGAAGGGCCGTAGAGCTGTGAGTCCCCCGCCAGCCGAGGGGGCCGTCGCTCCTGGGCCCCTCATTGAAGAGGGAGGTTATACAGGAATCGCCCCCTCCCTTCGCCTTGGGGAGGGGAGCCCTCCAGAGGAAATGGCTAGAAAGGGGCTGGGGTCAGGGGTTAATGACCCCATTGTGCTCAGGGCTGATGGATGGCCCAGCTTGTCAGTGGCTGTGGCAGAGCCAGCAGCCCCAGGGAGACCCCTTCTCCCTCCCTGCAGTCACCATCTGAGGGAGGGTCCCTGCTGGCCTTTGATAACCGCTGGGGGCCGCCCTCCCTGCTGTGCGGCGCCTGGCCAGCCTCTGTGGCGGGGTCTGGTCTGCTGAGGCCCAGAACATAGCCTCCACCTCCTCTGCTCCACACCCACCCCAATCCCTGCCACCAGGCGCTGCAGGTGGCTGAGGGCGCTGACCATGTCCCTTGCCCCTCTGATGTTGGGCACCCAACACAGGCTGTCCTATGCCAGCCCTGGCCATCTTGTCAGCCACAGGGTCCTCAGAAGTGATCTGGTGAAGCCCAGCTCTCCCACATTTGGGACAGGGAAATGGGCACGACACGGTCAAGGCTCTCCTCTGGAGTGGGAGCAGGGGCAGTGCCAGGTCCTGTGACCTCCTTCTCAAACGTGCCCAGCCTGGGGCCAGCGTTGAGGGTGAGGTGAGTCAGACACAGTCCTCCCTCAAGGGGCTCCCGGCTGGGGACCTGGGTCCAGCATGTGCACAGAAAAGCAGAACTAAGTGCAGTAAATGCAGTAGGCACGGTGTACTATGGGTGCAGAAAAGGAACCCCTAGCCCAGCCAGGGGCTGGGGGAGGCTTCCAGGAAACTGGGGCTGATTCTAAACGGGTGAGTAGAAGTTAGACCAAAGAGGGTGGGGGCAGCAGGGAAAGGCATTCCAGGCAGAGGGAACAGCATAAGCAAAGGCACAGAGTAAAACCAATGTGGTGTGTGTGAGTCACAGCAGTTCAGTGGGGAGAGATGAGGCTAAGTAGGTCAGCTGGGCCAGGTTACCAGGGCCACATGTGCCATGTTAGATGTTTAGACTTGGCAGTTTGTCACTCGAGTGGGGAAAAGAGCTGAGAGCCTGGTTCTAATCCTGTCTCCATCCATCTTTATTCATTCTTTAGTCATTCAGCAAACCAAGGAACAATGTGACCTCGGGCGGGTCACTTCCTCATGAAGCCTCCTCCAGCAGGCCCTGCACTGGGCCCCCACGGGGAACCTAAAAGACCAGGCCTGAGTGAGCACAGGTTCTCCGATATCTTCTTGTCACCAGGCTGGGGTGGGGCAGGGGTGCATAAATGTTCTCAGTCCCAGCATGTTGAAAAACGGCCTGGGGGATGGGAGCTTTCGAGAGATGGTTTCAGGGTGACGAACAGGAGGTCTTAGCAGCCCCAGCGTCACAGCAGCCCGCTGCCCGGATGGCCTCATGGGGACTTCCGGTTACAGGGGACCAAAGGAAACCCGCGCCACGTGAGCTGGATTTTCTGCTATTTGTAGTCAAACGCATTCCTAACTGACTCAAGCTCCTTACCTCTGGCTGAAAAACATAAAAATACACTCCAAGATCTTACACGTGCACACGAGAAGCTTTTCCAGAGAAATGGGACTCTCTTAAAATACAGGAGACACTCCACATCCCCATTTCAGTAACTTTAAAATTTGAAAGTGTTTATTGCAGAAATTTGGAAATACGATAAAACACAAAGCACTAAAAAATCTTTAAAAATCACTCAAAATCCCACCACCCAGAAATAACTAAGATAAGGATTTTTGTGTTTTCTTTCCATTTTTTTCTACACATTTTTTTTTTTAAAGATTTTATTTTTTCCTTTTTCTCCCCAAAGCCCCCCGGTACATAGTTGTGTATTCTTCGTTGTAGGTTCCTCTAGTTGTGGCATGTGGGACGCTGCCTCAGCGTGGTCTGACGAGCAGTGCCATGTCCGCGCCCAGGATTCGAACCGACGAAACACTGGGCTGCCTGCAGCGGAGCGCGCGAACTTAACCACTTGGCCACGGGGCCAGCCCCTCTACACATTTTTAAAAGAACTTGAGCTATATGTTTCTTTTTGTTTTGTACTGAAGTTATATATATGCATATATTGTTTTATATCCTGGTTTTTACTTAAGATTATACCAAAAACAATTCCTATGTCACTGAAATTCCTCATCAACATCATTTCTGGTGGCTGCGTTATATTCTGTCATAGAACCATGCTATAATTCATTTCACAGGCCCCCCACAGCTGCACACTAAGATGGTGGCCAGCTGTTCACTATTCAATGGGCGTCTCTGGGCAAGACTCTTTTTTTTTTTTTCTTTTAAGGAAGATCAGCCCTGAGCTAACATCTGCTGCCAATCTTCCTCTTTTTGCTGAGGAAGACTGGCCCTGAGCTAACATCCGTGCCCATCTTCCTCTACTTTATACGTGGGAAGCCTGCCACAGCATGGCTTGCCAAGCGGTGCCAAGCGCACCCGGTATCCAAACCGTTGAACCGAAGTGGAACGTGCGAACTTACCCACTCTGCCACCAGGCTGGCCCCTGGGCATGGCTCTTTCTTTAGACCTGGTTCACTTTAACAAAGTGTTATACAAGTGCAGCCTCCCCTTGTACCAAGTCACGACAGCAGCCGCTGAGCCAGGAGGCCATCCGCGGGTCCTCTGACAAGCAGCCGCCTCGCAGGGCCCCTGGGTGACCTGTGGTTAAAGAGCGGCTCTGTGTCCGCCCTTAAAAGCAGGCTGCAAATGTTGTCATCAACAAGGCCAACTTAGCAACAGAGTGTTTTGTTTGTTTTGTGATAAGAACACTTAACATAAGATCTACCCTCTTAGCAAATGTTTAAGTTTTAGCAACTGTTTCCCTCTTCCTGGACCCTCCCTCTGTCCGTCCCTGCACCTTCTAATGACCTGTTATTCTGCTCTGGTCTAGGCAATCGCAGCACCAGGGTATCACAACTGCGCCAGAAAGAAGGGGGCTCTGAGTGGGCTCCCTCAGGAGAAGTGCCTGATGGGGGCGAGGGAACCACAGCAAGACCTGCTCTCGGAGCCTCGGGTTCCCGAGATAATTCATCTGCTCTGCCTCCCTCACGGGAGCCTGGCCCCACAGAGGTCCTGGGGGTCTGCCTGCTGACCTCCTCCACCAGAGAGACAAGGCCTGGGGCCTGTAGGATAGGGGGCAGAAGGCGGGGAGCTGAATGAACCATATACAGAAGGGCTGAGGTGGCTGTGGCCACAGAAGGCCTGGGGCAGCCTCCTTCTCTCCTCTCCAGATGCCCCCATCCCCGCTCACACCGGCAGGCCCCTGGAGCTTCTCCACACAACCCCATCCCCGGCCTAGGCCATGGGTCACTCACAGCCCTGGGCACCAGGGCAGTTCAGCCCTCCCACTCTCAGCTGGGATGTGAAGTCAGAAGCCCAGCGCATCGGCCTGATGGCGACCACCATTGGTGCCAGGAGGGAGGGGTACCGCCAGACGTGGGCTTTCACCTGGCACCCTCCAGCCCTCCCGGACTCCCAGCAGACACCCGGGTCCCTCTTGTGGGAGAGGCTGAGGCTAAGCTTCTGGGTGATCTGTTGGCTGGGGGTCTCGCTCCTTCAGGAAGAGCAGTTGAGGCATTTTTCTCCCCCGTTATTCCTCCTTCTGCCCCTCCCACCAAATCAAAGGCAGCAAGCCTCTAAAAACTGCAGGTTGGCGGCTCACTGCATCCCGAAGTAGAGAGATCTCCCCCCGGGGGCAAAGATGTCCAGGCAAAAGGATGCGGCGCTCCTCAGAGGTCTCCTCGGCCAGAAGCGCCCGTCCACCCGCAGGGCCAGGTCTCTCACCCATTTGGGCCAGGTCACCAGGAAACCTGGACGAACAGACCCCAAGGAACGCCCAGGTCTCACCCCCTGGACCAGCTGAGAGGACAGCACCCTCCTCCAACTTCTCGCGCAAACTGCCTCGGCCCCCTGCCCAGGCACCACCCTCCGCCCGCTCCTGGAGCAGCTCTTCCTCTCCTGCCCCTTCGAGGCAGAGTCCCCGGGGGCCAAGCCCCTGCCTCCCGGCTACTGGCTGGGCGACTCTCTCTCTGTCTCTTTTTGGTCACAGCTTCACTGAGATGTAATTCACGTACCATATAATCCACACACTTAAAGTACACAATTCAGTGTTTTTCAGTATATTCATAGAGTCGTACAACCATCACCACAATCATTTTAGAACATTCTCATCACCCCAGAAAAGAAAGCCTGCACCCCTTAGCCATCACCCCCGACTCCTGGCCCCGGGCACCCACTAACCTACTCTCTGTCTCTAGAGATGTAGCCATTCTGGGCATTCCAGACTTGACGCCTCTTGCCTCAGTTTCCCCATCTATAAAATGAGGATGATCGTGGTGCCCCCTCATAGGGTTTGTGGAGAGGATTCAGATAAGTTAATATGAAGGCTTAGGATCGTGTCCAGCCTGGGGTAAATGCTGTGTCACGCCTGCTCCTGTTACTGCTCGGCAGCGTCTCCGGCGCTGGGCTCCTGGGCTGCCCGCCTGCCTTCCACTTGCCCTGTGAGCTCATTTCGTCCTCGTCCACCTCCGCAGCCCAGACCTCTCTCTGAGACTCCAGACCTCCCGGCAGCCCCACCCAGACAGCCCCAGACTCAGCGAGTCCTTCCTCCCCAAGCCTGCCTTCCTGCTGTGTCCTTCGCTCAGGAAATGGAATGACCTTCCCCCGGTCACCCAGGCCAGAAACCCAGGGGCATCCTTGACGCCTCCGTCCCCCTGTGCCTGCCCCCACCATCTGGTCCATCAGTCTGGACTTTGTCCCCCAACCTCTCCCTCCCCTGCCAGCTTCCCTGACCACTCTCCATCACCAGCTCAGTGCCCACAAGCTTGGTTCTGGTGTCCAGTGTATTTCCGTCCACCACTCACCTGCTGAGGGGTCTTGGGCAAGTTGCTTCACCTCTCTGAGCCTCAGTTACCTGGACGATAAAATAGGGGGGACAATAGTGCCTTCTTCATCAGCTTGTTTCAAAGACGACTCAGTCGCTCCTCGCCCGGGCCCCGCCTCCGTCTTGCCCACAGCACACCTGGCACCCGCTTCATAAGGCACCAGTTATGGAGCGCTGACCACGCGTAGGACACGAAGCGAAGGCCCCTGTGCGCTACTCCCTTAACCATCACGACACTCTCACGAAGCAGGGGCTGCCCCCCTCGCTCTACAGATGAGGAAACTGAGGCCCAAGGTCCCTGAGCTGGAGTTAACCACTGCCTCAGGGAACACTGCTGGCATTCTGCATTGATTCAAAACATTTATTGAGCACCTACTGTGTGCCAGACACTGAGCTCCATCCTGTGAAAACAGTAATAAAGCAGACTGGCATAGACCAGCCCACATGATCTTTCTAGAACACAAATCTGACCCCTCTAAAATCCTTCAGTGACAACCCCACTGCACTCAGGATCCAGTCCATATCCCTTATCAGGGCACCCTGGGTCCTCGGGAGCCCCCCTCACTGCCCTCTGCCCACCTCTCCCACCCTCCCTGCCCCTACTTGGCTTCAGCACACCGGCCTAGTGGGGCCTCTCCCCCGTCACACACCATCCACCTTCTCCTCCTCCCCCCCAGTGCCAGCTCCTTTCTTACCCCTTCAATTTCTCTGTCTGGTGAACTTTCACTATCTTTTGAGGCTCCATCCACGGTCACCTCCTCCAGGAAGTCTTTCTTCCCCAACCTCCCAGCTGGGCGATGTGCTCCCAGGCCCCCATCTTACAGCACCCTGGCTCTTTACTGATTTGTCCCTCCTCTCGGACCGTGACTCTTTGAGCGTAGGCCCGGGGTCTTATTCATCACTGAATAAATCTTCCCCCTCTCTCTCTGTCCCCCCAGCCTCCCATCCCATCCATCACCAAGTCCTCGCCGAGCCAGGAGGCCCCAGCCCCGGCACATGGTTACAGGTGACGCACGCTGCCAGCGCTGTGAGCGGTGGCGCTGCCGCTTCACGTGTCTGTGGATGCCAGGCAGAGGGAGGTGGAGGAATCCACAAACGTTTGGAGCGCTTGAGCACAACCTCCTCGGGGCGCCGGCTTCCGCGATCGCAGACAAGGGGCCCAGGTTGCTCTAATCTGCCCAAGCCCCCTCCCCCAGGCCCTCGGCCTCTCAAGGGGCAGGCAGTGGCCCTGGAAAGAGATGACCAGAGCTGGAGTCAACTGGGGAGCCCCAAGTCCTGGCCGCGTATCCCCTCTGTGCCTCAGTTTCCTCATCTGAAAAATGGCGTCTGTCAGCCTGTCCCTGCCTGCCTTGCAGGGCTGTTGGGAGGGGCCAGGGGAGGGGACAGTGGACAGAGACTGTCTTCCCAATATCTGACGGGCTTCCCGACACGCCTATCTCGGACACGTTCTGTTTCATTTTCCAAACTTGCAGTACATTTGGTTTTAGGCTTTCTCCAGAGGCCCAGACCCATCTCGGTGCTCCCTACGGGTCGGGCATATTCTGAGGGTTCTTTCTTGGAGAGGATGGTGGGGGAGCACACGGCTTGGTCCAGCTGCAGCACCTGCTCAATGAGCCATCGGGACAGATGGACACTTACCCACTGAGCCTCAGTGTCCACCTCCAGAAGATGGGTGTCACTGCCGCCCCGGGGCTGCCGTAGGGTCAAGTGAGATGGTGGATGGGAAGGAGTCTTGCTTCAGTGTGGGGAGGCCGCACCAGCACGGGAGCTAGAGGGGGAAGGGTGCCCCCTCTCCCTGGAGGACAAGAGGTACCCACAGGACCCATGTAGAGCCCCAGCGACCCCCCACTGCGGCCTCCCAGAAGCCAAGGTTCTGCCTGGAAAGGCCACTCTCAAAATGGCCGCCGCGGACACAAGGCCCCTGCTCCTCCCAGGGCGCCCGGGGAGAGGGAGGGCGCCACGGCCAGGCCACGGTCACTCCTCGCAGCCCAGGGGTGCAGCGTGGGGCGGGAGGCGCAGGGAGGAGGGAGATGGGGTGGGTGGGGGGCCGGGGAAGAGCCCGAGAGAGAGGGGCAGGGAGAGGAACAAAAGGTCCCTTTGTGGCGCGGGGCAGGGGGAAGAGGGAGCGCATTACCCAATGCCCAGAAGCCATGTTGGTAACAAGAGAACCATTCTCCACCTCGCTTGGAAAACAACTTGGAGCAGAGAGAGACAGGGAGAGAGTTAACCCCATGGGCGCGGGCGCAGGGGCCGGAGGCCGCCGTGGGAGGTGGGCAGGGAGTGAGGACCCACTTGGGGGCCTTTCGGGCCCTGCGAGGGGTGATTTCCTGTCTCCCAGGCCTGGTCTGCAGTTGACGCGACCAGAGTCCCAACATGGCCGCTTGGCCAAACCCCAGCAGCCCGTGGACCCGGGGACTGGAGCCATGGCTTCTGCTGCCCGGGCCTGGCCAGACATGTGACCCCCGCTTGCTCCGAGCTCCAGGGCCTGGCTCACCCCAAGCTTAAGGGAACCGCCCTGAATCCTTACATCTTATGGCTTCAGGTCCTAGGGCTGGTCCCCGTTCCGGCTGCGGACGCCACTTGCCTCCTTTTGCAGACAGGGAGCGTATTTCCTCCTGAGGAAGTCCCTTCCGTCTTTGCACAGTTCTGCCTGCTAGGAAGTTTTTCCTAAAATTTAATTAAATCTCTTTCATCTCCACCCAGCTCTCGCCCCTTCCCCCACCTTCTACCCACCAGCCCTGCTTCTCAGGCTCCATGAGACCACATCTGATAATTAGGCAAATGACACTAAAAGGAGCCACTGTACTCTGGGCGCTTCACATACGCTCCCTTAACGACCATGGCTACCTCCGGACCCGTCTAGCTCAAGTGAGCTGCTGTCCACTCTGCTGAGGTCACTGTTCTAAAAGCCCCTAACCAAGGGCCACGCGTGGGAGGCACCCCATGGATAGAAGGCTGTAGATTGCTCTTATTAGCAGAAGAAAGAGGTCTCTCCTTC
Organism: Equus quagga; assembly: GCF_021613505.1. Taxonomy (NCBI): domain Eukaryota; kingdom Metazoa; phylum Chordata; class Mammalia; order Perissodactyla; family Equidae; genus Equus; species Equus quagga. Next base: position 10,990,919 of record NC_060285.1, read on the forward strand.
CATCTTCCTTTCTTCCACAAATACGAGTTGAGCACTGGCCATGTGCCCAGCACCATCCCAGTTCTGGGGCAACAGCAGTGGACAAAACACACACTCCTGTCCTCAGGGAGCAGATGTTCTTGTCAGGGAGATGGACAAGTAAATTTCCAAGCTAATGTCAGGTGGTCATCGCCTGTGGCACAGACAAAGCAGGGTAAAGGGAGAGTGTGACAGAGGGATGTTACATTAGAGACAGGGGCCAGGGAGGGCCCCTGCAAGGGTGTGCCATTTGACAAAGATCAGAATGAACAGAGGAAGACTATCTGAGGGGAGAATGTTCCAGGCAGTGGGAGCAGCACGTGCAAAGGCCCTGAGGGGGAATGTGCCAGGGAGTCTAGGAACAGCCAGGAGGCCAGAGTGGCTGGAGCTGAGCGAGGGGAGACCAGAGAAAGGGGATCAGACAACTTGGGAATGCCGGAGGAAACGAGTTGTGAGGGGCCATAGGAGCTGTGAGCAGGGGGTGCTGTGGTCTGAGCTCCACTTCAGCAAGGACTCTCTGGCTGCCGTGTGGGGCATAAACTGTAGGAGGTCAAGGGCGAGAGCTGGGGACCTACCAGGACTTCTGCCACAGCCCCCCACCACTGCATGCTCCCACCCCTCGAGGCTACTCCCCCTAAGGCCGCCCACCTTCCCATCATATGGTCCAGTCGTTCTTTGAATCAGTGTTGACCCAACACCTTCCATGTGCTAAGAATAGGGGCCCTTGTTCCTTTAGGATTGGGCAGGTTCCTAAAGAGCAAACTTGCCCCGGGGCGGTGCACAAAGGCTGGGGTTCCGGGCAGCTGAAGGGGAGACCCTGAGGTGAACCCCACCTGGGGACGATGCCTCTTCCTGGGGCAGGCTCCGCGTGTCTTTGCTGGCTGATCCTGACTCACAGCTCAGAGCTACGCAGCACAGGCCCCTCTAGGAAGCCCCCCTGGACCCCAGGCCAGGTTGAGACTCCCTCCCCTGGGAGTGGTTCATTCCATCCCAAGGGGAAGGAACTATCATTATACCCATTTTACAGAGGAGGAAACTGAGGCTCAGAGAGATGTCATCATCGTCCAGGGTTGCACAGCTGGTGTCAGAGCTGGGATTCTAACTCAGAGAGGGGCCTGGCTCCTTTGAGCACTTCCATGGCCTCCCCCAGCCCCATCCTGTGCCAGGCACCTCTGTCTCCTTAGATCCAGCACTGGAGCCCAGAGAAGGGCCGCCACCACACAGCCAGGAGGTGGCCAAGCAGATTCTAAAGCCAGGAGTGACTGACCCCCTCCACCCACAACAGGTCTGAGAAGGCGAAAACAGGACTGAGATGCAGGGGAGAACGAAAGGGGGGGAGAGGCCAGGCCTGAGGCCCAGTGGCCAGGGCGTGGGCAGCCCAGGAAGGCAGGGAAGATGACCAGCAGGGACAGCAAGCCCAGCGTGGCCAGGCCTGGGGGAGTCAGGGGAAGGATGATGGCCGGGGGCAAGGCAGCAGGCTCGAAACGGCAAGGCGGGGGCAGAGGAGGAGGAAGGGAAACTGGCGACGAGCTGAGCGGGGCGGCTGGAGAGGTGGGAGGGTAACTGGGAGAACTGGGGAGGCAACCTGATGAAGCCCCAGGGTTCTGGGGCGCCCCTGCCCTGCCCGGGGTTTGGCCCAGGTTCCTGCCCCCAGGAGGGTGCTGGAAGGGGGTCAGGTGGGGGTCACAGGCCTCTCACCTCACAGTCCCAGGGGCTGGGCCCACTGGAAAGTGCACTGGAGACAGCGCGGTCACGCGGGAAGTCACCCAGTGCGGGCCCAGTGCCCTGGTCCACGTCACACGCTGGCTGGGCGAGAGCAGGACGGAAGCCTCGAGGCCCTTCCACGAGGCACTGTCGTCAGTCAGGGGAGTCACATGGGGCCCTGGCGCCTTCCGGTGGCCTCCTGCCTCCTCCCCGCCCCTGGGGATCCTGCCACGGCTCTTGGAAAATAACTGAGGAAATCAAGTGGAAACACAGATCCGCCACCGAGTCCCCCCCGTTCCCTCGGGCCAGACCCCTGCCCCAGGGAGGCCCTGGCAGCCCAGCGTGGTCAGCCTTGGTGAGACCCGGGGGGCACCATCCTTGGTCTCAGGCTCTCAGAAGCTGGGCCTGTCGCCCCATCTGTTCCCACAGAGCCAGCCCCTCCCCAGGAGGACCTCGGACACCAGAGCTTGGGCCCTTCCCTCTCCCCTCTCTCCCAAGCAGCCTCTAGACTCTGGGATCCAGGGCCAGGGAGACGCCAGGCCTGGCCCTGCCAAGGACTAACTGGTCACCCTGGGCAAGTCCCTTCCCGTCCATGGGCCTCAGCTCCCTCATCTATAGGACAGGAGCGAGAAGCCTGCCCAGTCCCACCTCACGGGCTGGTAAAGAAAGACAAGGAACTAGGGAAGGACGGTGTAAACTGAGAAGTGCTGTGCCCACGGAGTATCACTTTGATTTTTACAGAGAATTGCCTTCCAGGCTGGGGGAGTGAGCTCCATTCGGGGCACATGAATTACAGATGGCAAAAGGGGTCCCTGAGGTTGCTCATCTCTGACCAGCGGGGCCCCGGCCCATCCAGCCCTTCTCAGCCTCGCCCCTCCCAGCACTGACCACGCCAAATGCCTCCCAGCCCCTCTTACAACTCCACGGACAGGCTGCTTGCGCCCTGAAACACCCTTCTTGCATAGAGGGCCTCAGTCTTGGAGCCGCCATCAGCTCTCTCTGTGCAGCGTCCCGACCCCGGGCAGAGTGAGCGGCGCCCGGTGCACAGTGTGTTGGGCGTGCGCCATCCTACTCAGGCCCCGGGAAGTGTGTGAGCTTCGTGTGGGCAGGGTCTGGGTCTCAATCATCCACGCTCAGCTCTGGGACTAAGGAATAGCAGAGTTTAAAAGAGGTGACTGAGCAGGTGTGCGCGTGGAGTATACGAGAACGTGCGTGTGAAGGTGGGCGGGGTGCTGGAAGAGCTGAGAAGGGTCGCTGATCACCGTGCTGCACCCTGTCCTCCACTGAGCCCCCAGTCTCCCGGGACCCTCGGCCTGAGGAGCAGCTCAGCTCAGCTCCGTGCTGACAGATTCGGGGCAGCGCAGCCCCCGCCGGCTGACAGCCTTGTGTCTCTAGGAGGAACGTGACAGCGGAAAGACAGGCGACACTGGCCAGTCAGAAAGTCGGCAAATCACCCAGACTTCAGGCAGAGGGGCCTAGGATACCGGGGAGGGGACGTCGGACGTGAGCGATGCTTTGAAGGAAAACCTGCGGTGGCTGATGATTAGCTGCGGGGGGATGAAGGGGCGGATGAGTCAAAAATGACTCCGAGGTTTCACGCCTGGGTCGCTGGGGAACAGTGGAGCCATTGATGGGGCTGGGAAGCGGGTGGGGGCTGGCCTTCGGGCAGGATGATGACTCGGGTTTGGAACATGGACTCACAACATTTTTGGGCTGGAAGCAACCTCAGAGATCACCCAGGTCACACGTGACAAAGCAGAGGATCGGTGAGGAGCAGCTGCTTGGCCAGGACACCGCGTGGGTCGGTGTCAGGGCTGAGGCCAAGGACCTGTCCAGGGTCAGTCCCACACCCAAAACACAGCGTTAGGTGCTGCGCGCTGGGGCCCCGGAGGAGAAGCAGACCCAATCCCCACCTCAGGGGCTCGCTGTCCTGTGGGACAGACAGACGTGCCCATAACTACAGCTGATAGAAGGGGTACCCACTAGGCATGGGGAGATTCAAAGGGCCAAGCCTACCTTGGGGGAACATGAGGGGAGGGGGGTAACCAAGCAGTAATAATCGTGTCCCAGTTGTCAGTGGTCGGGCCCTCTGCGCCAAGTGCATCTCGTGTAATGCTCGCAACCAGCCTGCAAGCTACAGAGTACCATTGTCCCCATTTTATGGGTGAGGCTGAGAAAGACTAAGCAGACTGTCCAGGGTCTCACAGGTCTGATGAGGCCCAAACTCGCGCTCTTAGCCCTGCTTCTTGGAAGAGGTGTGCTGGGGCTGAGGCCTGACGGATGAGTAGGAGTTTTCAAGTGATAGAGAGGGAGGGGGCAGCACCAGGCTGAGGGACCAACATGTATCAAGGCCCACAAACCCACCTTTCCATTGGCAGAGTCTGAGGTGCTGGTGTTCTGTGGCCCAGGACCCGCCATGTGGCTCTCCCTGCCCCTCACCCTGTCCCCAGGCTCCTCACTTCACAGGACCTGGCCTGCCCCACCCCCTACTGGTGATCTGATGAAGGTGTCAGGTGAATGAGCTGGGGAACTGACGCCCACCTCCCCAGGCCTGCCCAGTCCAATACTGTCCCCACCCCCACTTCCCCACGGCATCCTCTTCTCATCCCAGGAGTGATCCCACAAATCACCCCAGCCCAGAGTGGTGAGGGTTGGCCTGACTCACCCAGCACATGAGCAGCTGAGCCAAGGCTCAGACCCACAGGGCCTGGGGTCTCAGACCGCAGCAGAGCCCCTGAGCCAGGACGAACCACAGAGTGGTTCCCCTCGGGCACTGTTCCGTCCTTGGGCTCCCATTTGCAGGTCCCCCTGAGAGTGAACCGGGAGAGAAGGAGGGTTGAGCATTGGAAACTACAGCTTATAACCCAGGGTGCTGGAGTCAGGTCATACCAGCTCGTGAGAGCCAATTGCTAAATTTTCTGGAATTTTCCAAGCCTGTTGATGTCACTTTAGAAGCTTGAAATTGGCCCTGGTGAGAGTTTTTACATGGTGAAAATTATCGATCTGTCCCTCTATGGGCACCCCCTGCCCTGACAGAGCTGGTTGTTAAGCACTTCCCAGCACACCACTGTTCAGGGGTCACACCTCCTGGCTCCCCTGGAGGCTTCTGGAGTCAAGCTCCCAGCCTAATCCTGGGCTCTTGGGGGACCCGCTCTTGCTCAAATCCATGAGCATCTCCTGCTTGCCATGGATTACAGCCCAAACTCCTCCCCGGGGCCGTCCAGCCCAGCACCAGCCGATCTTTCCAGCTGCAGCCTGAACTGCTCCCTTCATGCCCCTCTGCTCCAGCCACGCAAAAATAGACGATACTTGTTGAATAGTCCTTGCTTCCCAGCAGCCACACCTCTGCTCGTGCTGTTCCCTTCCCTGGGCCGCCCTTCCCTCATCTCTGCCTCTTGAAATCCTCCCCACCCTGTAAGGCTTACTTTATAGCCAGTGCCCAATAAATGTTCTTTGACTGAATGGAACGGCGTTGAATCGAGGCCCCGCAACCAGGACTGAACTGGGGTTTTGGAGAGGCTGGGGCCATTCCCCCGCCTCAGGACAGAGACACACCAAAACCCTCTTGCCGTCCCCAGCCTGCTTGTCTCCGAGGGGATGGAGTGTTAACGGAGGACAGACTGGTGGCTGCCCTCAGGGACAGCAAAAACAGGAACCAACTCAAACCACCCAGGCTACTTGAAAACTCATCCCTCCATTCCTGTTCAGCCTTTTGAACTCCTCTTCATCCTTCGAAGCCCAACCCAGATGCTACATCCACCAAGAGGTCTTGCCCAGATAATAGTCTTCCATTACCTCCTCGTCCCTCTGCCTTGTGCATGCTTTGAGGAATTACACTGCTTGTTGAATGAACTTGAATTGACTCCACCACTGTCTTGGGCAAGTCATCCCTTCTCCTTGGGCCTCAGTTTCCCCTTCTGTATAAACTAGACTTGAACTAGGTAATCTCCAAGGACCTCCTACCTCTCGAATTCTAGGATTCTGTGAATTTTGACCCCTCCCCCTCCCCCTCAGTCTCTAACCTTCCAGTCTCCTTCCCTAACCTCCCAGCCTTCGGTGGGTGGGCAACACCCCTTCCTCAGTGGCCTCCCCCCTCCCCCGACACATGCTGGTGCCTCACATCCCTGAACTCCATTTCTCTGGGTGCTCTTTTCTCTCGGACTATGGATTCCTCTGAGAGGGCAGAGGCCTCGCCGCCCACCCCGGCGCTGCCCACAGGACAGGCCCACAGTCAGCATCCACGAGTGCCCGTCAACGGGCCGTGATGGAGCATGGGGACTTGCAGGCCTTTGGCAAGTCTCAGAGTCCCTGTTGAGACAGGTCCAGAGCCACCTGCCCATCACAGCAGGGGGATCCCCCTTGAGCCTCCAGGGCAAACAGCCACATCCCGTTCTGTGCCTGTCTCACCCCAACCTTCAGAGGGTGTGTCTGTGCACGAGTGTGCAGGGGGTAGATGGCTAACCCGACCTTCCTGTCCCATGCAGCAGATGAGTGTGGCTGCCTGGCCACTGTCCTCTCTCCGTCTCTGCCTTCTCCTGCATCTCCCGAGCACACTGTGAGACCGATATACACAGGCCGACCCACACACAGGCATACCCAGAGACAGATGCATGAGTGTGCATGTGTGTGTGTGCATACACACATGCACACGGAGGGTCATGAAGCCCCGGATCAGTCACCTGCGCCAACACTGGGAGCACAGGGAGGTGTCATTTGTGTCATCGGGTGTGTTGACCATAGCGGGACCATGTGGGCTTGTCAGAAGGGGCTCTGGATCCCTTGTGGGCCCTGAAATCCCAGCACCAAAGGCTGTCCCCACCCTGAGGCAGTGCGGTGCAGCAGGAAAGATGTCGACCCCCGGACCCCCACCCCCCACTAGCCCTGCTTTCTAAGTTCCTTAAGCCCCTCACGGCTCTCACGGGGCAACCTCTTGCAACTCAACCTCAGTGTCTCACCATTTCTCACACGCACGTGGGGCAGAGTCAGGGCGCAGGGACAGACCAAGCAGAGCAGGCTGCAGGATGTCCCAAGGACAGCCCAGTGCGGCCAGTCCATCCCAGAGGGCTCCAGGGAGCGGCGGCTCTCAGGAGATACAGACATAATGGTTGAGAGCCTGGCCTCTGATGACTCCTCCTCCCTCTCGGTATCTCAGTTTCCCCTCTGTAAAGCAGTGGTAGGCAACAGCACCTACTCAGAAAGTTGTTTGATTGAGCAAGTTGACAGACGTCGCCACAGTGTCTCGCATGCAGTCAGCGCTCGATCCCCATCAGCCGCTGCTGTCCTAAGTATAGAGGACAGGCGCCCAGTCTTCCTTGCTCCTTTCCTGAGCCCAGAGGTCTGTCCACGCACCCTGCGATGGGTGCTGGGAAGACACCCAAGGCCCCTGCCCTCAATGAGCTCTTGAAGATGGAGGAGGGTGCAGACGGGGAGAGAGCAGCTCGCAGCCTGCTGTGTGTACGTGTGTGCGCACACATGCAGCTGCCTCTGAGTGTGCCAGGGAGACAGACAAGGACAGCTGAGGCATCAAGCCCCAGTGGAGGAGGGTCAGGAGCAGGAGAGGGGAGGTGTGGCCTCAGAACTGCCAGGAGTGAGAGGAGGGAGTTCCAGGCGGAAGAACGCCGGCCTGAGTGAAGGTGCGGAGGGTGAGCATGGGAGGGCGCGCTGCAGAATCCACCAGCTTCAGGACCACTGCCACCAGCAAGGGAAGCTGCTCTCGACGCGCCCCCCCCCCCCACCCCGCCCTCCATTATGCACAAAGCCCCCAGCCCCAGGCAGGAGGACACACCTACTTTTCATGCCACTGCACCTTTGCTCATGAAGCCCCTCCCATAGGTGCCTTCTCTAAGAAGTGTGTGAGCTCAGTGTGCTTTCCTGCACTCACCGGCGCCTCTCCATCCCTCCAGGACAGGTGTGCCCTCAGACCTGCACCTGGTGGGAACTCAGCAGAGATTAGTTGAATGAATGAACAAATGATTGAATGAATGAATGAAGGGAGTGACTGCCGTATGCCCCCTAGACACTGGTGATTCACCTGATGACTGGCACCATCCCGCACCCCATGACCCACCACCGCACAAGCCGCAGGAACTCTGACACACACCCGGCCCAGCCGCCATCACACCCCGGGGAGCCACGTGGAAAGCTGCTCTCTCCCGGCATGCCCCCTCCCCATCCATCCTCCCACCCACGCACACTTTCCCTCTTGCCTGGGGCAGCTGGTGGGAGGGTAGGGGCTTGGGCGGGGCAGGGCCAGAAGGGCCTCGGAGGCAGCGGGGGCAGGGGGCTGGTGGAGGCTGGGAAAGTCCAGGCTGTCTCTCCTGGGGGGCGGTGGGCGGCGTGGTGGGGAGCTCGCAGGGATGAGGGAGGGAGGAGGGTCGCGGGCCCTGTACAGCTGCGGTCCCCTCCCCAGCAGCCTGCGGGGGGACAGAAAGGCCTCTTTGTTCTCTGCCTTTAAAGGGTAAGAGAAACACTTATGCATGGCAAATTAGCCCAAAAATGTATTTCTCTAAAACACCCAATTGTCTCAGCAGGCCTGCAGCTGCAGGGAAGTTCCAGGGAGCCGGGGGAGGGGGCGGCTTTGGGGTGACCCTGGGGGACAGGGAGAGGTGGTGGGGAGAGAGGGGCCATCTTGTCTTCCCGCCTCTGCTCTCAGAATCCCACAGTCACAGAAGGGCACAGCTGGCGAGGGCCCTGGGGTCAGGAAGACCAATCCCCTGGTGTTTCAGAAAGGGAAACTGAGGCCCAGAGAGGCGGCGTGACTACAGTAGAGTGACCACTGGCATGCAACAGAGAAAGGGCTGGTCCCAGCTCTCCTGGACTCTTTCGTCTGTACCTACTGCCTCGGCCATGCTGGAAAGGAAGGGGCCCTGGGTCCCCAAGGTCAACCCAGCCAGCTGCCCCAGGCATGAAGGAGAGAGAAGGAAGCTGGTGGCTCTGCCCCAAAGCTGCCCACTCAGGGCTTCAGTGCCCAGCAGGATGGACAAGGGCACCAACCAAGCCCCGCCTCCTCCCCACCACACAGCATCTGAAGAACAGCGTGCCCAGGGGGCGATGGGAGATTCGGGCACAGGGACCCGAAGGGAGTTCCCCACGGAAGACTTCCCCCAGGAGCTGGCAGGAGAGCCCCTTGGTCAGGGAATTGAACCAGAGGCATGCACCGAGAAGGTTCAGGATTCTACGTGGTGCTTCCATTCAAGGCTCATTCTCCAGGAATCTGTTCTGTGTGGGCCCCAGGAGCACCCCAGGCTCTCAAAGATGAACCAGAGACAGCCCTGTCCCCAGGGAGCTCCTAGTTGCATGGGGGAAACAGATGTGTAAACAGACAGCCATCACGAAAGAGGCCCAAGGAGAGGGGAGGTCCAAACTGAGGGACACATACGGAGGATGGGGATGTTCGGGGGGGGGGTCTCCCCCAGAGCTGGGCCCTGAGAGGTGGGTCTGAGAGTGGGACGGGGGCACATTCCAGGCAGAGGGAACAGCACAAGGACACAACCACGGCTCCTAAGACCAGCTGTCCGACGTGGGAATTCAGAATGGGTGTTTTCAGAGAATTCCCTGGGCATCTTCAGAGTTCCAGCCCATGTAGCAGACACAGGAGAAGGAGAAAACATGGTCCTGGCCCTGGGGGTCTTGTCAACTTGACGAAGTGAGTTTATAACAGAAAAAACACTGAGCTGGCCATGAAAAGTGCCAAAAGGAGGGTGCAGAGTTGGGGCCTTGGGACCCTGTATTCAGGTCCTGGCCCTACCAGCTCCTGTGAGACCGTCAGCCCCGAGGCTCAGTTTGTGCATGTGTACAACCAGGTGACCATATCTACCCAGGACGACTGTCATGAGAAAACATGGGGAGAGCCAAACCCATTGGCTGACACCCCGTAGGTTCTCAGTGTATGTTAGTTCTGGCCCCCAACAGAGAAGTCTGGAAATGAGGGAGATGGGAGAAGTAGGGGACGGGGATGTGGATGTGTGTGTGTGACTGTGTGTGTGTGAGTGTGTGCACGTGTGATTGCGTGCATGAGTAGGTGTTGTGAGAGTGTGCCTGCATATGAGTGAGTTGTGCACGTGTGTGAGTTGTGGTTGTGTGCAAGTGCACACATGAATGCATATGAGTGTGAGCGTGTGTGTGAATGCATGTGAGCGAGTGTGTGAACGGGTGTGCGTGCATGTGTGTCTTCAGTGACAGGATCACATATGGAATGCTTCTTGGGAGACCTGATCCAGCTAAGCCTTGAAATGTCAAATGTATGAAGAGGCCAAGTGGCCTGGAGAAAGGCCTCTCAGGTGGCTAGAAGGACCAGAAAGGACACCAGGCCTCTTGGACCTGCTGGAGGCAGGGAGACACCAAGAAGGAGAAACCCACTGTGAGGTGGAGGCCTCATCTCCACCCAGCCTCCCCAGGTTCAATGTGGCACCAGCAGTGGAGCCAGACCCCAGAGTAGAGCAAGCCTTACCTAGGCCCCCTCTCAGGCTTATCCAAGAATCTTCCCTCCAGGAGAAACCCAGACTCCTCAGCAGTGTCAATCATGCCCTTCAGTCTGGTCCCTGCCGCCCTCTCTGCACCCCTGCTCCCAGCCTCCTCCACACCTTATTCTCCAGCCGGATCAACTCACCTGCTCAGACACACCACCTTCCCTCCCCCCTCCACCTAGTGGGCCTGGCGAATCCGGAGTCAGCTGCTAAGTGCCGGTCATCCCTCATGTGTCCTTTCACCTGCCTTCCTGCAGCCCTGTAATGTTGTCTCGTGCTCGCACATCACCCAAGACAGTCCTTACAGCATGCTGTAATTTATGAAACTATGATCGCTAGACCCCAAAACCATGGGAAAACTTGCCAAAGATTTCTCTCTATAAAAGGTGCTAAGAATTGAAAGCGGGGACTCGAACAGGTATTTGTACACCTGTGTTCACAGCAGCATTATTCTCAATGTCCAAAAGGTGGAAACGACCCAAGTGTCAATTGACAAATGAACGGATAAACACAATGTGGTACATACATTTAATGGAATATCATTCAGCCTTAAAAAGGAAGGAGCTTCTGACATGTGCTACAACCCAGAGGAACCTTGAGGACATTATGTTCAGTGAAAGGAGCCAGACACAAAGGGAAAACAGTGTATGATTCCACTCATATAAGGCACCTATAGTAGTCAGCTCCATAGAGACAGAAAACAGAACAGTGCTCACCAGGGGCTGCGGGAGGGAGCAGGGAAGCTAGTGTCTAATGGGAGCAGAGTTTCCGTTTGAGATGACGGAAAAGTTCTGGAAATGGATGGTGGTGATGGCTGCACAAACTATGAATGTCCTTAATGGCAGTGAACTGTACAGTTAAAAATGATGAAAATTTTGGGGCTGGCCCCGTGGCCGAGTGGTTAAGTTCGCGCGCTCCGCTGCGGGTGGCCCAGTGTTTCGTTAGTTCGAATCCTGGGCGCGGATATGGCACTGCTCATCAGACCACGCTGAGGCAGCGTCCCACATGCCACAACTAGAAGAACCCACAACGAAGAATACACAACTATGTACTGGGGGGCTTTGGGAAGAAAAAGGAAAAAATAAAATCTTTAAAAAAAAAATGATGAAAATTTTATGTACAGTTTACCACTGGGGTTCGGGGGAGGCACCAGGCACAGATAGTTTTTCGAGGAAGTTCTTTTTAGATTTTAAGAAAACAGTCTTCTTTCTGTGTACCCTGGTGTGAATAATAGCAAAAGATAAACAGACCACACCGACTTCTGTCAGGCAGATGTCGCATCTCCTTGTCTTTGGCGCCCCAGACCCAGCACAGGTGAGGGTGGGACAGGTGCACAGAGAGGCGTGTTTTTGGTCAACAAATGGCTTCGATGACGAGGTTCCCTCAGACCCTCTGGGACACCCACTCTGGATGCATCCTTCCCCGGCAAAACCCCCCGTCTCAGCCCAGGAATCTTCTGAGTGTGGAGCACCCCAAGAGAAGCACAGTGGGGTGCTGAAAGAAAATATTAGCATGTCTTTCCATTCTTATTTTCAGTCCCCTTATTTTGAAACTTCGACTTTGTGTATGTTTAATACTGAAGTACACGTATATAGTTTGTAAATAAATAAAAAGTTATGCCTCAGGATCTGACTTAGGAACTGAATAGGTACTGAGAAATTCTTTCCTATATCTCTCATGATCCAAAACTGAGGAACAAAATGTATTTCAATAATGGCCTCAATAACCAAAACTGGCATTGGATTCTTGCCATCCAAACTCAGGAGCCCAAGGGATCCTGATAGCGAGGAATACTTGTACATATTTGGGGACTGTGTGCCCCACATTTTTACTGAGAAAGATGCTCAATCAAAGAAGTCAGAGACAGATGCTTAGCCCACTGGAGTAGCGCAGTTTACGGCACAGGTTAACAGATGGGAGAGGCGAGACTCACATCGCCCCAGGAGACAGAAGCCATTATCCTCTCCTATAGATGACGAAACTGAGGCTCAGAGACATTCATGAGCTTCTCCAAGGTTACAGGGCTAGACAGTGTCAGAGCCAAGACTCAACCCATCTGGGTCTAACCCCAAAACTACACAGTTTCAACCAAAGTCCTTCTCACCAAACCATGAGGAAGAGCTTGGCAAAGGCAGCCCCGTGGCCAAGTTCCCTCCTTATCAGCAAGTTCTGGGCCACTCCCCCAAGGCACATACACAGCCTGCCCAGCCACCTCCTTATCTACACACCTCGGCTCAAGGTTGCCTTTCCCCAGCTGGGCTCTCCCCTAGCCCAGCCTTCCCTGTTGGCTGTTGTTCTGCAGAAGCCGTGGGCTCCCTGAGGACTGTCCTCTGAGCCCTGGATGCTCCGCCAGGGACGCGGGACACAGTAGGGCTCAGCGGATGGTTGTGAGTGAAAGGACAGGCGTGACACACACTGAGGAGCCCTCACACTTGACCATATGTGCAGGCGTGGGACTCGGGTCCCTTCTGGTGCTGACACCCTACGATGACCCCGACCCTGAGGTAAGGGAGTGTGCAGCGACCCTCAGACCAGAAAGAAACCCCAGCGGTGGGGTGGGGGTGCTAAGAAAGAAGAGGCGGCAAGCACAGAGAGTACACGGGGGAGAGGCTTGGAAGGGGCATCTCCCCATTTAGCCCCTGATGGTGACAGCAGAAAAGAACCAAGCGAACAGTGGCAGTGGGAGTGGGGCGCAGCAGGAAACCTTCAGATCCCACCTGACCTTCTTAAAAGGCCACCAAGGATCTGCTGCAGTGGGCCCCACCCATGTGACGAGGGGATGCCACCTTCCCTGACCACTGCCTGACGTTGGCTGGTGCCCCTACCCTGCACCCACCGTTGCCCTCCCACGGGACCCCTCTGTCTTTGACTTGGGCTGGTCTAGTGCCTTGGGAATGTTTCTGTGAATGGTGCCAGTTTTAGGCTGTGCTCAGGTGATCTGGAAGGAAGGGTGTGTGGTCCACAGGGGTCATAACCATGACCCATAACCTGAGAGTCTCCTTCCTCCACCGCCTCCTAAGGACGGACGTCCTTGGAGAGGTCACGGACTGTTCCAGAGAGGGTGCTCCTGGAGCGTCTCCTGCTACCAGACAGTGGGTCACAGGCTCCCAGCTGATGGGTCATCCAGGACTCAGATGCCAGTCACGTGGGGATGGCCAGGACCCTTCGGGGATGCAGAGGATGGGGGCTAAGAAAGGGGCCCCAGCGGCGTGGGGATGGAGGGATGGAGAAGGGGGAGGACGTCATCCTACCACCATCCTGACCCTGCCCACGTGCCCCCAAACACATGTGCAGGGACCAACACAGCCCCAGACACAGGGGCATCCACACGCACATGCCCACAGGCACGAGTATGTCCCTGTTGACACCTTCCCAGCACACATGCATGCACCCATGTCTACACACACGTTCACGTGTCACCATACAAGACATATCTGCACAGGAGGAAGGACCACATGCCCCTGAGATGGCTCTTTCTTCCCTCTCCCACCCTCTCCCACCCTCTCTCACTCCATCCCACTTCATCCAACCTGGCCATCTTCTCAACATCAGCAAACCACCCCCAAGAATCTGGTGGAAACCCCGAGGCCAGTGACCTGGTTCTCACATTCCTGAGGAGTCAGGATTTCACCTGCCGCAGGCCATTCTGCCCTCCAGAGGCCAACTGCTCCCCTAGATACGACCCCCAGCCTTCCCCCTCACACACACCACACTGTGGTCTCCTCCCACAGGCTCCCTGGACAGAAGTGCCCCCTGCTTCATCTCTTTCTCTGCTGCGCTCTCCTAGCATACCCGGCGCTTCAGCTCTGGTGACAACTTCCAGAGACCCGAGCCTGCCCTGGAGAGCTGGGCCAATAGGGAGCGAGATGCAAACAATGCATACTCAGGGGTTTGGCCCCAATCTAGGTCACCTAATAGTCAACGAGGAAGCCTCAAACTGAGTCCTGACCCGCATCACAGTCAAGCCCTGACCGTGGCCCAGCCACAGAGGGAGCCTTGACTCTAGTTAGAGACTGTCCGTCAAACCTGGGTGATAGCCTAGGCCTGGCCCCGACTCCAGCCAGGGGCCTGACCCGAAGCCGAAAATGAGTGCTTATAAGTCTTGAGCTTGGCCACAGACTGAATGCTGATCCTGACTCCAAAAATGAACACCTATCCTGGTCACAGCCTGAGCCAATATCCTAAGTCCAGACTAAACCATCTATAAACTGAGCCCTATTCCAAACCCTAGACAACCCCGACCCTGACCCCAGACTGAAGCTTTGTCCTTGTCTGAGCTTGAGCCCTGATCTTGACCCCAGGCTGCGCCCTCACCCTCTCCCAGAATGAACCTTTACCCCCTACGGCCTGAGCCCTGACCCTGACCAAAGCCTGGCCCTTCGCCCTAAGCCAATGCTCTCAGAAAAGGCTGCCTTTATTCACAGGAGGAACGGTCCTCCCCTCTCCCAAGGACAGAAACCCCAGCTGAAGCCTAGGAGGACCTGGAGAACTTTCCACAGGATCCACACAACGGCTTCCGCTCCGTGGCCGGAGGGCAGGGCCTATCATCCCCATTTGACAGGTGAGGAGACGGATTCTTGGGGGGATAACTTGTTCCATGTGGGTCGAGGGTAGAACTGGAAGCAAAGGCAGAAGCTATACGGACACAGATTTCAGAAACAACTTCCCCAAAGTCTGGGCTGGCGAGGACGGGGCGAGCTGCGTGTGGAGCGGGAGCTCCGTGTCACTGGAGATGTGCCAGCAGAGGTGGATGGCTTGTTGGCTGGTGCTACCGAGAGGCCTACAGGAAGCGGCAGGGAGAGGCCCATGGCCTCAGAGGGCCTGCCAGCCCACCAGCCTACGAGCCCCAAGATCTTACGGGGGCTTCACTCCTCGTTCAGGTGCCCTGAGCTCTTACCCCCAACCTAGTAGCCCCCTCGATACAGCCCGGACGGCCAGACCTGGAAGGCCCCAGAGTCTCCCATCTGATGAGGGAGAGACCCAGCCCAGCCAGGTGGGACCAGATCCCACCCTCCCCTGCTCAGGCTCCTCTCACTGCCCCTCCATTGTCTGGACCAGGCCTGAATGGGAGATGAGGCCCACCTTGCCAAGCTGGCATTGGGCACTGTCACTCTGGGGGCAGTGCCAGGCTGTCTGTCCCAGTGTGAGTTCCCACTCCGCCCTAGGCTCAGAAATACAGAGCCAGGACTAGGGAGGACAGACCTTGGGCACCAAGATCCAGAGAGGCTAAGTGGCCTGCCTTGGGTGGCACAGCCAGGCAGGGGCATATCAGGATGAGAACCCCAGACCCTGGCACCTGCCCCACTCACACGGCCCCACAGCTGCCCCAGGAGGGCAGGAGGATGGTGGGGGGACTTGGTGCCAGGCAGCAGAGGCTGGGGTGGGGGGCTGGATGGCCCCTCGTGCCGCCACCCCCCAAGCCCCCCGGCCGCCCAGCTGCCGGCACATCCGCCCAGGCCCAGACATCAATCCACACCAGGCCCTTGCTCCCTCTTTCTTCTCTGCCCTCCTCTTCCCTCCCCAACTCGCGTCTTTTTTTTTCTCCTCTCTCTCTTCCAACATGTCATTACAGTAGAAACAAAAAGCGCGGGGACAATGCGGGCATTGACGGCGGCCCCCTCCCGGCCCCCTCCCCCCACGGTGCGTGCCAGCACTCTTTCCACCCGCCCAGGGCTGGAAGCACTGCCAAAGGAGCCCTGCTAATAAACAAGAGGAACCAGATAAACCAGGAACACAATAGAGGGATTTGTTGCACTCAGAATGGTGGGAACAATGTCAACGTCGCGCGCAGCTGCTTCTAAGCCCCCACCCCACCAAGTCCTGCCAAGCAGCTCCCTCGCCCCCCAGCCCCTCTGATTTATGAAAGGTCAGAGGGCATCATGGCTAAAGGGCCCCTTCCTCGCATCCCTCTTTAACCCTTCGGACACAATGGTCCCTTCTCTGGGAGGTGGCGGGTGGGGGCGGGTGTCATGCACAGCACTTCCTGGAGCATCCTGGGGACGGCTGGTGGTGGCGCAGAGGGAGGAGAGGGCTCCAAGATGCCTTCAGGCCAGGGGCTTCATCCGGAGTGATGGCCTCATTGCAGGAGGCCTTCTTCTTGGTGACCCCCAAGGGTATGGCCAGAGCCCACAGTTGGGTCTACAAGATGGCGACCCAGGCTGATGCCTGAGCTGTGCTTTCAAGGCGAGAGAGATTCGCTGATGCCCTCATGGGTGCTGAGTCCCTCACTGGATGCTGTGGTGTGAGGATGAGCAAGACATAGTCCCTAATTTGGAGAAGCACAGGCAGCGGGTGTGTGGGAGCCCAGGGAAGTGGGCCTAATGCTGCTGGTGCTGGGCAGGTAGCAGGATGGCCAGGGGAGAGCTGTGAGGGGAGGAGATGTTTGAGCTGGGGAGGCCGCACAAGCTCAAGCAGAGGCTGGGAGTCAGACGCCCTCCTTCATCACTTCACCGCAGCTTCTTGTTAGTAAAATGAGAGTAATAATAATACTCATCTCACAGGGTACTTGGGAAGATTAAATGATACAAATAAGGTACTTAGAACCGAGCCTGGCACATGGTAAGGTTCAGTAGGTGTGGCCATTATTATTACTGTTGTTGTTGTTGTTGTGGCTGCTCACAGCCACCCTGAGCTTCATATCATGATCCCACAAAAGATGGGCAGCAGGGGCTGGGCCGCCTCTCTGCTCACACAGCTGGCATTTGCAGAGCCTGGTGTCCAGCCCAGGGCTCCATACTCCAAATGCAGGGATCTTTCCTGCCTGCTCAACTGCTGGGGATGGACGCTCAAAACTAGGAGCTGGCATTAAGGACAGAGGAGGGCCAAACGGTCTATTTGGGGGCCAATCTCGAAATCGGCTCTAGCCTGTCTTCCCTCCTAAACAAAGATCACATGGAATCCTTAATCACGTCACATTTAAGCCCAGACTGGAAGAAGGAAGACGTATAGTGAAGTCTCCTGTCAACCACCTCTTACAGGGGCCTCCTGACAACACCTTGACTGCTCCCTGCTCCCCATAAACCATCCCCACCACCCCCACTGGGGCCTGAGGCCCCTTCTGTGGGCACCAATTCTTTCTCCAACAGAGGAAAGTAGACATTCATAATATCACTAAATTCCAATCCTTTAGGAAATCCTGTTAGCTTTATTTTCAAAACACACTCAGAATGTCTACTCTGACTTCTATTCAACATTGTACTAGAAGTCCTAGCCAGTGTAATAAGGCAAGAAAATGAAATAAAAGACACACAGATTAGAAAGGAAGAAGTAACACTATGTTTTGTTTTTTTTTTTTGAGGAAGATCAGCTCTGAGCTAACATCTGCTGCCAATCCTCCTCTTTTTGCTGAGGAAGACTGGCCCTGAGCTAACATTACTGCCCATCTTCCTCTACTTTGTATGTGGGATGCCTACCACAGCATGGTGTGCCAGGTGGTGCCATGTCTGCACCCGGGATCCGAACCAGTGAACCCTGGGTTGCCAAAGCGGAACGTGCGCACTTAACTGCTGCACCACTGGGCTAGCCCCAAAATAACACTATCTTTATTCACAGGCAACATAATCATCTATATAGAAATTCCTAAATAATCTACAAAAAAGCTACTATAAAAAATAAGTGAGTTTAGCAAGGTTGCAAGATACAAGGTCAATATACAAAAAAAAATCAATTCTATTTCTATGTACTAGCAAAAACAATCAGAAACTTAAAATTTTTACATATCATTTAAAATAAAATCACAAAATATGAAATACTTAGGGATAAATGCATTACAAATGTATGACATCATGACACTGAAGAGGGTGGAGAAGAAAGGCTAAGACCTAAATAACTGCAGCGTGGCATTTTTACCAGATACTATAAAGCTAAAGACAAAAATAACCATATACAAATACTGTATGCTGGTTGGTAAATTTGTTTCTCACAAGGCATGGGCTAGCAAATCTGAGGCTACTTTACATATACGCTAAGTTTGAACAAATAGGTAGATATACAATAGATAATGAGAGCCAGGTTTCTCACTGGCAGAGAAAGAAATGACAAATAAGCAATGGGGAAAGGCTGGAATAAACCCTGTGGTGCTGGGGGTGGACCTGAATTTCCCTCTCCTTGATTGTGAGCCAGACTTACTGACTCACTCCTAACAGATAGAGGATTAAAAGGGAAAACAGTATCTTTATAGGGGAGGAACGTGGCAAACACCACCTTAACCAAGTGGTCAAGGTTGACATCTCGATCATAAGGCATATCTGTATCGTGCGATGAGAAGGGCACATCCCCTACGTAGTGTTCTTCCCCTAAATCCATGCCTTCAGTCTAATAACAAGAAAACACCAGAAAAACCCAAATGGAGGGACATCCTACAAAATGCTTGATCAGTCCTCTTCAAAAATGTCAAGGTCATGAAACACAAGGAAAGACGGAGGAACTGTCACAGATGGGAGGAGACGAGACAACTAAATGCAATATGCGGTCCTGGCTTGCATCCTGGAACAAAAAAAAGGACATTGGAGGAAGCTGGGTGAAGGATATACAGTGACTCTTTGTGTTGCCTTTACAACTCTTCTCTAAGTCTAAAATTATTTCAAACTAAAAAGTCAAAAAAAAAGTAAAAAGCCTACCACTTAATCTAGCATAAAAATACAAAATACTTAGGGATAAATTGGACAAAAGATGAAACCTATAAAAGATCGCTGAGAGAAATTAATGAAGATATAAATAAATGGAGAGATATCCACATTCAGGGATTGAAAGACTCAATGTTGGGTTGTTTTGTTGTTTTTTTTAAGATTTTATTTTTTTTTTCCTTTTTCTCCCCAAAGCCCCACCATACATAGTTGTCTATTCTTAGTTGTGGGTCCTTCTAGTTGTGGCATGTGGGACGCTGCCTCAGCGTGGTTTGATGAGCAGTGCCATGTCCGCACCCAGCATTCGAACTGACGAAACACTGGGCCGCCTGCAGCGGAGTGCACGAACTTAACCACTCGGCCACGGGGCCAGCCCCTCAATATTGTTAACACAGCAATTCTTCCCCAAATTGCTCTGTAGATTTAACCCAATCCTAACAAAAATCTCAGCAAGGTTTTTGGGAGAAATTGACAAGCTGAGTGGAAAATGTATATGGAAATGCAAAGAATCTAGAATAGCCAAGACAATTTTGAAAAAAGACAAAGTTGGAAGAATTATACTGTCTGATCTCCAGACTTATTATAAAGGTACAATAATCAAGACAGTGCGGCATTAGTGTAAAGACAGACAGACGGAAAAACAGAGAGCCTAAGAACAGACCCGCACATATGGTCAAGTGATTGTCAACAGAGGCACAAAAGACAAGCCGACAGGGAAAGGAGAGTCTTTTCAACAAATGCTACTCAAACAATTGAATAGCCATGTGCAAAAAAATGAACCTTGACCCTTATCTCACACAATATACCCAAAAAACCAATAAATGAGTAACTCAAAATGGTTCACAGGCCTAAAATCCAGAAATCTAAAACTTCTAGGAGAAAATCTTTGGGACCTTAGTTAGGCAAAGATTTCCTAGATATAACATTAAACGCACAATCCATAAAAGAAAAAATTGATAAACTGGACTTAATCAAAATTAAAAATTTTTAGTCTTCGAAAGACATCATCAAGAGAATGAAAAGACAAGCCAAAGACCGGGAGAAAACATTTGCAAATTGTACATCTAATAAAGGACTTCGATCAGAACATATGAGGAACTCTAAAAACTCAATAATAAGAAAACAACCCTATTTTAAAAATGGGCAAGGTGGTCGGCCCCGTGGCCGAGTGGTTAAGTTGGCGCGCTCTGCTTTGGTGGCCCACGATTTCACCGGTTCAGATCCTGGGCGCAGACATGGTACCACTCATCAGGCCATGCTGAGGCAGCATCCCACATGCCAGAACTAGAAGGACCCACAACTAAAATATACAACTATGTACTGGGGGTATTTGGGGAGAAAAAGTAAAAAAAAAAAGATTGGCAAGAGTTTTTAGCTCAGGTGCCAATCTTTAAAAAGAAAAAAAAAAAGGGCAAAAGATTTGAAGAGACACTTCACCAAAGAAGATAAACAGATGGCAAATAAGTCCACGAAAGATGTGCAGGATGATTTGTCACCGGGGAAATGCAAATTAAAACCACTGCACACGAGACACTACTACACATTTACTAGAGGGCTAAAATTTAAAGGCCTGAACAGACCAGGTGTGGTCCAGGCTGTGGAGGAGGTGGAACTCTCATGCACTGCTGGTAAGAAGGTAAAATGGTACAACCACGTTGGAAAACAGTTTGTTAGTTTCTTTTTTTTTCCTTTTTTCTCCCCAAAGCCCCAGTACGTAGCTGTGTATCCTAGTTGTAGGTCATTCTAGTTCCTCTGTGTGGGACGCCACCACAGCATGGCTTGATGAGCAGTGTGTAGGTCCACACCCAGGATCCGAACTGGCAAACCCCAGGCCACGGAAGCACAGTGCACAAACTTAACCACTGGGCCATGGGGCCGGCCTCTGATAGTTTCTTAAAAAGTTAAATATACACCTACCATACAACCCAGCCACTCCACTCCTAGGCATTGACCTGGTCAAAACGAAAGGATATGTCCACACGACTTGTACATCAACACTCACAGCAGCTTTATTTGTAACAGACACAATTTGGAAACAACTCAAACATCCATCAACAGATGAATGGATAAACACATTGTGGTATACCCGTACAATGGAATATTTTTCAGTAGTAAGGAGGGTAAACTATTGATGCACACAAACGACATAGATAAATCTCAAAACAATTATGCTGAGTGAAAGAAGTCAAACCAAAAAAAAAGGGAGACTATATACCGTATGGTTCAATCTAGCCATAACTCTAGAAAATGCAAATTAATCTCCAGGGACTGAAGGCAGATCACAGGGTGCCTGGGGATGGGTAGGGGCAGAGGAATGGATAACCAAGGGGCAGGAGGAAAGTTTTGGGGGTGATGGCTATGTTCATTTTCTTGACTGTGGTGAAGGTTTCATGTGTGTATTCGGACATGTCAAAACTCACCCAAGTGCACATTTTAAATATGTGCAGTATATTGAATGTCAACTATACCTCAATAAAGCTATTAAAAAATAATAACTTTTAAACAGGAGAAATACATACAAGCAGGAACCTGCCTCCTTCTCTCTGCCGCGTGCCGCCACCCTGGCCATCGGGGCCACCCTGGCCATCGCTGCCACCACCTGTCCTCTGAATGACCTCCGCGGCCTCTCCTCCCTGGTCTCCCAGCTCCTGCCTGGCCCCTCAGGCCATTCTCAGGTCCCCCTCCCCCACTGCTCCTGTCCCTCGAAAGCCCCAGGCACACTCCCACCTTAGGGCCTGTGCCATGGCTGCTCCCTCTGTCTGGAATGTTCTTTCCCAGACACCCATGCACCTAACTGCCTGAGCAACGCAGGTCTTCTCTCAGCGTCACCTTCTCCGTGAGGCCTGCCTCAAGCACTCACAACTGTGAGCCACTCCCTTTCTCCTCCTGACACCCCCTTCCTGCTCCACTTCCCCCCATATCGCACCATAAACAATTAACTTATTTTGGGTTTAGTTTGTTTCCGTTGACTGGAACTTGTGTTTTTGTCAGAGCTCACTGATATAGTCTGAGGGCCCACTGTAGGTGCTCAATAAGCGTTTGCTAAAGGGGTGTTTCATGTGTTCCAGACGCTGTGCTAAGCACTATTCCTGGATCCCATTAACCCCTGGGAGGGGCGCTGTAATTCTGCCCACTTTACAGATGGGGAAACTGAGGTGCAGAGAGGTTAAGCATGCCCAAGCTTACTCCAGAACCTTGCTCTTAACCTGTGTGCTGTGCCATCTCCTCTCCAGAGCTTGGGTCCCCTGGTGACAACTTCTGGTCACACCTGGTATCTGCAACCCGATGCCTCCCAGTGGTCTGGACCCCAGGCCCCGCCCCACCCCCATTCCAGGAGCTGACCGACATCTCACACGACAACAGGAAGAATAACCTTCTTGCTTTCCTCTGGGGTGCTCTCTGCCTGGGTCCAAAAGGGATGTGAGGGAGATCAGAAGGGTCCATAAAATATAAATGGCTTCATTAGAAATGGGGCAGGGGAGTCAAGGTGGGTGGGGTTGGGAGATGAAGGGGAATGTGGGCAGGGCCCTAAAGGGCAGTGGGCAACATGCAGACCCCAGTGCCTCTGAGTGGGGCTCAAGTCCTGCTGACGGGTCACAGGGCAGCCAACAGTCCGCACTTCAGCGTCCTTGGGACAGAAACCACCACAGCTCCAACCAGTTTAGTTCCCGCTGCCCTCTCTCAGGCACGGGTTTCTTCACCGTGCATGACTCAGCAATTATTTAGGGGGCCTGCCGCAGGCACAGCAAGGCACAGTGGGGCCCAAGGCCCTGTGCCCGGCCCCCAGAGGCCCAGAGGCATTGCTCCTGCCTCCTCCTGCAGACGTGGAAGGGGGTCTTGGCGGCAAGGGGGCTGCTCCACGGTTTGAGCCCAGCCTGACCAGATTCTCCAGGTCCCTCCGAGCTCCTGTTCTTCTAGGCTGCCCTCAGCCACGGCCCCTGCAGCTCCCCCACCTCCTCTGAGAGGGCCCTTCCTTCTTCTGGCTCATCTTCACACGTCAGGACTCTTGTCCCTAAACATCGCACCCTGCAGGTGAGTGCCCCCTCCTGCCTGCCGGCCTCCCCCAGCTGCCCACCCGGCCAGCCCCTCAGGGTCTGCCCTGTCACCCAGCCTGCCCTGCCTCTGCCCTCTGCCCTCTCAGGAGGTACCCCTACCCGGGCACCGTCCTGGGTGGGTGCTGACAGGAGACCCAGTGACCAAGAGGCAGAGGGCCTGCCAGACACATAGTCCCTGCTGTCCAGGTGCTGGCGCTGCTCCCGCAGGCTCCTGGGGCACCAGCACGGTGTGCTGGGCCTCCAGTCGGGAGCCAGGTCCACGTTGCCACTCTGTGCTCACCCCTGGTGGCCTCAGGCACATCCCTTGCCCTCTTTGGACCTCTTGGGTTTATTCACTGAAAAATGGAGCGCTTGCAAGTAGTAATATCCAAGTTCCTTCCAGGTTTCTGGAGCCTACGGCTTCCCAGAACATCTAGAAGACAGGAGCAGGATGCACGCTGAGAGCTCCAACGGGGATCCCAAGTCAGCCCACTCCCTCTCCAAAGCGCCTTCTAGTCAGGGTGTCATTTTAATTTCAGTTCTGCGAGGTGAGGATGAAGGACCCCAGGATGCCCGCGGTGCGGAAGAGGAAGCTGGAGCTCAGAGAGGTGGCGGGCCTCCCCAGGACCACAGCATAAACAGAAGTGATAGAGCTGGGACCACAGCAGCTGACTCAAGCCTGCTCTGTCCGTTGCCCTCCACTGCCTCTGCCCCGAGCCAGGCCCTTCCTGGGGGCTCCGTGTGGGTGGGACATATCGGGGGTGATAGATCAAGCAGGATGGAAAGGTTGTTCCTTGCTCCCCTAGCTGGCCCTGCCCCAGAGCTAAGTTGACCCCCCAAGTTGGGACTGGAGTGAGAGGGTGTCAGCTCCCAGTGGACAAGGACAGATCGGGCTTCTCTCCTCTACTCACAACATGTGCTACGGCGCCTGTCCTGGAGCATGGTTTGTGCTCAATAAATAGCTGCTGAGTGACCGGCTGGAGGAGGATGGCCCTCGCCATGGGATGGGGGTCTATGGTCAGTGTTCCAAGATCGCTCTGACCCTCTGACCCCACAAATAATCCCAGGGTCCCTTGGGCACGTGCACAGCCGCCCACATGCCTGCTCACGTCCCTCTCTGACTGGCTCGCTACCCTCCCTGGACACCAGCTGTCCCTCTAGGCTGGCACTTCAGCACAGTGGAAGGCAGGACAAACTTTTGTAAAGAACCAATCCTTTGTGGACCAATACTTTTGTAAAATACAATAAAATGGATTACTAAAAACTGATCACACTCTTGGAAATTGCAGCTATGTCCAATTGTTCCACGAGTTTCTAAAGTCTGTACCTACCTAAGTCCTGTCCTTACCTAAATCCTGACCTTATCGCTTTGGGAGTGTGCCAGTGCGTAGCCCTCACTTGGAGGGGGGCTGCTCCAGATTTCTTCATTTCAGGTGCTGGTATCACCCCTCCTATCCCCACTCTGCCTAACAACCCCTCACCCCACCACTTACACAGACCAATTAGTCACTAACTTCCTTCTATCCTAGGGTCTCATTGGTGGGACCCCTCCTCTCCAGCTCCCCAGGCCAGGACCCTGCTCTCCCACGTCTAGTCTTGTCCCCTAACCCCTGGCCACAGTGAGCTTGCAAATGCTCTGTAGTGCCCCATGGCCCTAAAACCCTTCATAGTTCCCAGTTGGCACAACCTGGCCTTGCAGACTCCCCATCCTCGACTCTTCCTCCATCCTCCAGTGTGCACACGCACGGTGTCAGGACCGCCTCCTGCGGGGAACGTGCTCATCCCAACTCCTTTTCACCAGCTAGGTCCTCCCCACGTGCTGCCCCAGCTTCCCCTCCCTCAGAATCCTTCCTCAAAGCCCCTTCCTGCTGCCGTCCTCCAGGCTCTAGGAGGCCCTCTCCCAGCCACTCATGTAGAAGTCGGAGCCCCACCTGGCACCACATAGTTCTGCACATTAACGTCACCTCATAGATCTTATAAGCGGCTGCTCAGAAATCCTTGCATTCTGCACAGCACAAGGCCCTGCAGACAGTGGATGCCCACTCACAGCAACCTGTTATTTTTACTGCAATCGAATCACAGTAACTTTTCGCCTCTAATCACAGAAACTCTACGAACCTTTCATCAAATACGGAAATTTGCAACATTAAGGGACTCGCCCAAGGCCACACACCCAGTGAGCATCAGAATCAGGATTCCAACTCGGTTCTGTCGGCCTCTGGAGTTCAAACGTTTAAATATCTACACCGTATATTCATTTGCTGATGGGAAAGGCATATCAGGAAAACACAGATGATCAGGGCTTGCAACCTTATGACCTGACAGGCTACCTTTAGGCCAAAAAGCATTACAAATGATGAGAAAGTGGATTTTATAAGGCTAAAACCTAAAAATAATAAAGACATAAAAACATAAATATTTACGCGCCAAATAACATAGTGTCAACACCCATAAGGCAGAAACTATAGGAGATTCAAGGAGAAATTGAAGCACGTTGGGAACACGAGACTTGAACTCACTTCTCTCAGACCCTGACGGACCAAGTGAGCAAAAGTAAGAATCTAGAGGAGTTTGCTGACCGTGGAGCTGACGTCACCCCAAACACACCGATCTACACGCACCCCACCCTCCACTTGGAGACAATCTCGCTGCCGTGCGTCTAACAGCTCAGACACAGACACATTCAGATGCACACACAGCTGCACACACGTAGGGATAAAAGTGTGGAAACATTTACACTGAACTGCGACCACTCTCTGGACTATGGGATTAGGGGTGGATATTGCTTTCTTCTTTTTGTGTCTCTATATTTTCTAATTTGTCGACAATGAAGACCTATGGCTTCTGTGTTTTCTGACGTCCTTTTTAAGTGCAGGGCGCATAGGATCTGGTTAGTTGAGGATCACACAATGCAGATTTTGGTTAAGGGCAGCCCGCCCCCCCCGTCTCTCTCTCCACCAGGGCAGGTGTGAGGACGGAGGGAGGAGACACCTCACAGAAAGTGCCGGGCCCGCAGGGAGCACGCGGGGGCTGCAGCTGTGCTACGCCCACCTGTTCCCAGCCTCTCTTACTGCAGCCACTGCCCAATTAGTTCTCCAATCTCTCCTCCCCTCTCCCCGCCTTGGCCCTGTCCCAGCGCAGGTCCTCGTCATCTTTCGCCAAGATTAACGTTTGGCCTCTTGACTGGCCTCCCTGCCTCCAGTCTCTCCCAGCACCTCCCTCCTCTCCCTGCTGGCCATGCTTCTCCCATGATGCTTTGAGAATGAACTTTAAAATAAAAAAGTTTGACCATGTCACCATTCCCATCTCCTTCTTAACATTTCGCCATGGCTCCCTATCACCCTTAAGATAAAGTCCCCTGCCAACCTTTCTAGTGTCACTCTGGCCTCTCTCCTGTTCTCCATACCATAAGTCCAAAATAGCATTCCAAACATCTTACACTTCTCCCAAATTCCCCATATGCTTTCCTTTCTCTGGACCTTTGCTCATGCATCTCCTCCCTCAGTTACCGTTAACCTACTTCTCTCTCTGTTCAAATCCTTCTCTCTTTAAGGTTTGACCCAAATATCACCTAGACTGGGAAGCCCTCCTTGATTGCCCCAGGCTCAGCCCCCTTTGCTGAGCACCCTCAGTCCCTGGTGCACAGGTTCACTTCATAAGACCCTTGTATGTGCCAGACTAACCCCACATCATATCAACATATTAAAAGTACCTCTATCACATACTAAATATAATAGTTTGGCTATAAACAGGTTGTAAAGGATTTTTGTGATTTTTCATTTGAAATTTTGATTAATTTCTATTTTGCTGTTTTCATCACACACTTTGAAGCTTGTGCTTTTTCTTTGGTTCTCAAACATTTTTGTGGGCCAATAAAAAGCCTCTAGGCCCTGAGTGCCCCCTGCCAAAGGTTAAGAAGACCGCCCCCCAGAGCTGTCTCCACCCAGTGCTGGCCACTGTTGGGAGGTGTGAATTAGGTGTGTGTCCACCTACCTCCTCCACGGGACCATGGACCTCAAGGTTGAGGGCAGTACCTGATTCCTCTCTGTGTCCCTGGTGGCCAGCAGACAGCCAGCATGGGGCAGGTGCTCAGGTGCTCCATTGTCCATGGAACGAATAAATTCATGAATTCCCCCCAAAATGTATCTTTGCCTCTCTGAATCTGATACAATGCAACTCATATTCATTTCTGTATCTGTGAACTGTCTGTAAAATATTTCTATAATTTACACTGTTCTCTTCAAAGATCTCTGTTCATGTCACGTTGTTTGAGCGTCCTGCGTATATGAGAGCCTACTATGTGCTCATGTGTTACCTCTCCTGAGCTCATGGCAACTCCATGAAATAGGTCCGTTTATCCCTGTTTGACAGGTAAGGAAACTGAGGCTCAGACAGAGAACCAGCTTGCAAGCAAGAGGTTGTGGAGGGAGGCAGTGAACTGGGGACTGTCCGACTCCCAGTCCTTCTCTGACCTCCTCCCGCCCCCCTCGCTGGCTGCAGGGCCCACTGCCAGCCGTCTCTCCTCACTTGCCTCCCGTCCATTGCTCTGCTTCAGGCAGGACGCAGACCTCGCCTCCACCCGCACGCTTCATGCTGCCGGCAGCAGGGTTGCCTCAGTGTCATCACCCCATTCAATCTCATAAACGTTTGCTGAGTACCTACTATATGCAGAGCACTATGCTGAGAACTAGAGCTAAAAGAATGAATGCCAAGATCACCAGCTATGAGCTCCTCAAGGGCAGGGACCCAGCATAGAGCAGAGAGACAGCAGGACCGCGTCAGCCCACCCTTCACGTTGAGGACGTTGGAGAATGTCCCATTCTAACACCCGCCACACCTCCCAAGCTGGGCAGAGCCCTGGGCTGCCCCACCTCTCACCATGTTGAGTCTGTTCCTCTGGGGGGGGGCCTCCAGCAGCCTCTGGGCTGGGGGCACTAGCCACCCTAGACCCCTATAAGGGGTTAGTAGAGAAACACAGGGACAGGCCTGGCCCACCTGCCGTCCTCCTCCAGGGTCTCTAGGCCAGAGGGCCAGCATGTTCATGAGAGATCCCAAGGTGACCCTCCTGATAACCCCCCAAATACAGAGCACTTTACAGTTTCCAAAGGCTCCATCTCTTTCCTTTCCATTGATCCTGTCCCCATCCCGGGCAGGGGTAAGGAATTATCCAGGTCCACTTGGCTCCCAGAGGCAGAGTTCAGGCTGGGACCCAGGAGTCCAGGCTCCAGCCTGATGTAGAGGGGCCTGCAAGCTCTGTTCATCCCTCAGTACCTCGGAAAGGCCTACCTCTTCTCCAGACCTCAGTTCTCCTTCTGTGCCGTGAGGGGCCGCGGCTGGACAGCCACTAAGATCCCTCAGGCTTCGACATGCCCAGAGTTTACCTGGTGAGGAAGGCTGGGGGAGGAAACTGAGGCCTGGAGCTTTCCAGAGGCCCCGCAGTGGCTGCTCACTCTGTCCCCGCACCATGCTGACAGGGGGAAAGGCACCGAGTGCCAGCAGGACCAGCAGGATGAGTCACCAGGTGTGGAAAGAATGCTGGCACAGGGGAGGCTTGGGGGCCAGCGAATCACCTCCACTGAAACCACAGCCGAGGAGCAACGAGGAGATTCCTAAGATTCCCCCAGGAGGGCACCAGCTGCCAGGCACAGATTCAGACAGTCAAATGGTGCACCGCTGCCTGTTAGCCCAAGGGCATGGAAGCTGCCCAGACCTCCAATAATAATAATAATAATAATCACAATAATAATAACAAGAGCGCTCAGCGGTTTGCCATTGTGTCAGGTCCTTTACACCTGTTCCCTTCTCTCGCCTCGCAACAAAGCTGCCAGGGGAGTGTATGATGGCTCCATTTTACAGAAAAGGCTCTGGGCTCAGCGAGGCAGGAGCTCTGCCCCAGCTCACGCAGGCAGAAAGCAGGCGCCCTGCTCTGACCGGCCCCGAAGCCCCATCCTCTGCACCCGCCGGGGGCTCTAGTTCTCTCTGCCCCGCGTAGTCGAGGCAGGTTTCGGCTCAGTGGCCTGGGAGGCCTTCGGCGGGGCAGAGTTAGGGCACTGGGCTGAGAGGTAGAAGGCCCTGGGGCAGGCGGGTGCCCACTCGGGCCTCAGCCTGCACAGCCACAAACCAAGAGTTTGACCCGGAGCTTCGCCAAGGCCCTTCCTTAGGCCGCGACCTTCAAGATATCTCTGGAGGCCTGCAGGACCTCACCCACAGGCCGAAGCTGAGGGTGACACAGATCGGGGAGGCTGAGGCCCTGTGGCGGCTGACGTACCCCAGTGCCCACCGTGTGCAGGCAGCTGAAGGTGCCTGCGGTCCCCGGGCAGGAACGTGGCTGAGCAGGACCTGAGTTAGGCCACTGGACTCTGAGTCAGAGAGTACACCTGGGGAGTCCAAGCTGGCACTCCACAGTGCCAGCCTCAGGCCTGTTTCCACAGGGAACACCAAGGACCTCCAGGCAAAGACGGGAGCAGACAGGGGCACCCAGGAGAGCAGGCCTGTTGGCTGGCCCTGACAAGCCCACAGCCTGGGCTGGGCTCCAGGCCTCAGGGGAGACAGTCACACGGGGATGGAGGGTGCAGACATCCTAGGAAAGTGGGTAGACAGAGGGGGAGACCCTTGGTGAAGGAATGACAGGAGGGGGTCTCCATCCTGAGTGGGGACAGGGGTACATCTGTGATGAAAAGCAGGACTCTCGTCTTAGGGCCGTGGGCCCACCCGCCAGGGCAGGCTCTTGTTAGCAGCCGGACCCTGATGCCCTTCCTTTGACATCTCTGCCTCAAGCCTCTCAACTCCCCCTCAGCCCCCAACTCTCACTCTCTCTCTCTCTCTCTCTCTCTCTCTCTCTCTCTCGCATTCCTCTGGGAGCTGATCAGGGCTTGAATGACACCCCAGATGACTCTTTGCTATTAATTCCCACACACAGAATGGGCCCCTTGTTCTCCTCTCCCGGAGGAATAGCCGTGGCCAAAGCCATCCCAAGAGTTCCTGACTTAACCCTTCTCCTGGCTGCTCCTCTGCGCGTCCCCACACCCAGGGCCATGGGGCCTGCAGGGCGTGGGCACAGAGAGAGAGTCTAGGAAAAACAGGGGCTCTTCCAGCCCAGACGGAGCTCCTGGAATGAAGTCCCCAGGGTGGTACAGCAGGACCACCCCACCTTCCCGGGAAGCCTGACCCTGGCTCCTCACCTGAAGCTCTCGGCCAGGCCTTGGCAGCCAGAAGCCCTCTCCACCGGAATGTGGGCGACCCAGGGTCACCAGCCTCCCTGGGGCCAGCCTGACGTCTCTGGCCCCCAGGGAGGCTCCTACAAGGGGAGGCTGGGAGTTCAGGCCCTTGGCCCCGCCCTGGCCCTGAGAGGGTTAACAGGACTGGAGGCCCGACACCACCTGTCTGGGCAGGTCACTGAGGAGAGACAAGAGTTGCCCATGGCCTCTTTTTTTTGAGGAAGATTAGCCCTGAGCTAACATCTGCTGCCAATCCTCCTCTTTTTGCTGAGGAAGACTGACCCTGAGCTAATATCCGTGCCCATCTTCCTCTACTTTATATGTGGGACGGCTACCACAGCATGGCTTGCCAAGTGGAGCCACGTCCATACCTGGGATCCGAACCTGTGAACTTCGGGCTGCCGAAGCAGAACATGCACGCTTAACTGCTACACCACCGGGCTGGCCCCCTACCCATGGCCTCTTTTGATCCTCTGAGCCTGGAGGACAAAGGAGGAACTGGTCTGTTGAGTGAAAGCCCACCATCCCCTCATTCTCTGTCCCAGCCCACCTTCACCCCTGCCAGCTTAGACACTGAGAGTGGGAAGAGCTTCAGAGGCCTCAAGGCCAGTCCCTCACTGCTCAGATAGGGCAACTGAGGCCCAGAGCAGGAGAGCATGGCCCCTGTCCCTCTGGAAGTCGGTGGAAGAGTCCCAGGTCCCTGGCTTCTGGACCAAGACAATTTCTCCTTCCCCTTCCCCCTCCACTTCCACTTTCCACCTTCTGCCTGCTTTGTCCCAATTCTGCAGGGCTGCTGTGTGACCTTGAGCAAATCATCTTGGCTCTCTGGGTGCTGGAGAGCTCATGCATGAAGGAGACACAAACACCTGCTCTATCATCAATATCCCGACGACCTTTGCCTCTTGCCCTGGGATAAGGTACAAATCCTTCTGTCTGTGACTCAGTGAGGACCGTCCAGGGAGGCTTGAACCCATCCTCCCACCTTATGTCCTGCCTGTGCCCCCAGACACAGTGGCCCCCAAGACACAGTGCCCTCCAAGACACTGTGTGGGGGAAGGGCGTCAAAGGCAAGAACAATTAAGCTGGAAATAAGAAGAGGGAGATGAGGTGCTGGGCACAGGACTGAGGGGGCAGCAGGGTGACCAGGGCATGGTGGAG
Source organism: Equus quagga (assembly GCF_021613505.1). Classification (NCBI taxonomy): domain Eukaryota; kingdom Metazoa; phylum Chordata; class Mammalia; order Perissodactyla; family Equidae; genus Equus; species Equus quagga. Next base: position 11,022,139 of record NC_060285.1, read on the forward strand.
GGCCGGGCAAGGTGGCCTGGGGAGAAGCTGGCTGGAAACCTGAGCTGGAGCCAGGCGGGGAGGGCCTTGCCAGTCAGGAGAGGAGGCACAGCGCGCTCAGCCCCAAGAGCCACTCTGCAATCGTTTGCACAAATCTTGGTTTCTCTAAGTTGTCGCCTCTCCCCAACTCTCTCATTTTCCCAGGACTCTCCACCCCCTGGCAGCCTCCTCACATTTCCAGGTAGACAAGGGCAGGGCGGGTGAGGGATGGCCAGGGGCGAGGGGCAGGGACAGAGTGAGAGAAATTCGTGGAGAGAGAGACCAAGAGAGATGGAGACCTTGAGGGCAGAGCCAGGGGCTGGAGAGAGAGGGAGAGCAAGGACAGAGAGATGACAGCCGGCCAGGGGCAGAGAGGTCCAGAAGGGGAAGGACACTGAGAGACAGAAACAACCAACTGTGGGGTCAAAATTATGAAGCCTCCCAGAGAGAGGGGGCTGTGGACAGAAAGAGGAGAAAGCGGGAGCCATGGCGAGAGAGAAGGAAGTCAAGGCAGAGAGAGTGTAAAACAAGGCCGTGGACAAGGGGGCTGCGACGGAAGAGGAGAAGCAGGGAGAAGGCAGAGCCAGGAGGAAGAGGAGGGAGAGGGGAAAGGAGGAAAGGGACAGCCCTGGCTGCGCGGCTCAGGGCCCCTCCCAGGCTCCTCTGCGTTTCTGGCAGGTCTGTGCAGCCACACAGGGCCCCCGCTCCCTGTGCACCTACTGTGCTCCAGCGCCCTTGCCTTCGGAGGCCAGGAGCACTTGCCTGCTCAGGATGCAGCAGTGAGGAAGGCATACGGAAGCCAGGGGCATGGCCTGCCCCAGAGGCAGGAACTGAGGCCAGGGAGGGGCCTTAGAGACCATCTCTTCCAATAGTTCCCCTACGTGATGCATCATAATCACGGTGGAGCTTTTAAAAAAGAGATTCTCACCCAAAGCTACAGCGCAGACGAGGCCTGGGAATCAGTGTTTATAGCAGGCTCCCCAGTGAACTTGCAGCAATGCCAGGTTTGGGCTACAGTGACAGATGAAGAGAATGCTAGTGGCCAGAGCGGGGCTGTGCCCATCCAAGGTCACAGAGCCTTCCGGGCCCCAGCCCAGGGCTGCCGGGGGGGTGCACACAGGGCCAGGCACACAGGAAGGGCCTAACAGGGCAGTGCCCTAGCCCTTTCACTCTGTCCGTCTAGCCAAGGGTCCAGGCCCAGCTCTCTGGGGCTGCCAGGGCAGTTGCCATCCTGCGGCCCAGAAATCAAATGGGGGAGAGGAAGGCCTCGGGCCAAAATGGGATTTCTGTCCCCCATTTCCCTGCCCCCGTCCCCCAAGTGCCAAGGCCTGCGGCTGCAAGCTCTAGCCAGAGATGGGGGTGGAGGGGAGCATGGGGAGGGGGAAGACCCGAGTGCTTCCTGTCCCCCCCTTTACCTCGGCCTCCTTGGGCTCAGGGCTGGGTCCCCGGGGGCGGTAATGTCTGAAGCTGACAGATCTGCCCTGTCCTTCCTGCCTGCTGGGGGGAGGGGTGGAGCCGGCTGGGAATCTGGCTCACAGCCTCCATCCCCTCCCCCACTTTGCTAGGTCTTCAGGGGCTTGGTGTCCCACTAAACCCAGCCTCTCCCCCAGGGGCCCCAGTTCCAGAAGCAAGAGCCCTGGACTGGGAATCAAGACGCTGCCTCCCTCATGTCCGGGGACATGACTCCTCCCTCTAACCTCACCTCCCTGCTCGCTTGCACCACCTCTCCAGGCCTCCCACCGCACCTCTCCACACCCGTCCTCCCCATGATGCTATGTTCACTCATTCAGCCATCCATTGGGCACCTCCAGGGTGCCAGGCGCTCAGCTCATCACCGAGGGTTCACGAAGCTGACATCCTTGTGGGAGGACAGACCGTGAATAACCAATCTCAGGACAAATATACGATCGTAAATTGCAGTGAGTGCTATAAAGGAAAAGGCCAGGGTGCTGTCAGAGAGAATCACTGATTCTGGAGGACCCGGGAGCTCTCTCTGTAGACATGACCTTTAGGCTGAGCCCAAAGGAGGAGCCAACAAGGTGACGGCAGCAGAGCATTTGACGGACAGAGCACGTGTGGAGGCTCGAGGCCTGAGTGGAAGGAGGTGGAGGGAGGCCACTCTGGCAGGCATCTCGGGATGAGAGTGGGGCTGGGTCAGGCCAGGCCAGGCTGAAGATTCGGGACTCTGATCCTGAGAGCCATGAGAAGGAATCGTTTATTTGACCCAACTGCAATCCGAAGTTCTAGCTCCCTACACACACGAGTGTCTGCCACATCGGTGCGCTTTAGAACAAATGTGTAAATGGCTGACTGAGGAGAGTGGACGAGTGGGTCCTGTCTCTCAAAGGGCTAACAGGAATGGGATGACCCAGGCCAGGGGACAGGCTCTCTGGGGAGAGAAGTGGGGCAGGGTTTTAGTGGGTTCTCTCTCTGGCCAATGAGGTTCAACAAGCACTTACTGAGCACCTGCTGTGTGCCCAATGTCCCGCCCTCAGCAGCTGCGTTGGAGAGACAAAACCAGATGTGGGCCTTTCCCTATGGAACTCTAAAACTTCTGACAGTAAATCTGAAAGAACCCCCAGAGATCTCTGTGACCAACTCTCTCATTGCACAGATGAAAGAACAAGTGAGCCCAGAGAGGGCACTGACTTCCCCAAGGTCACAGCAAGAGTTAGGACCTTGGCAGAGTAGGGAGCAGCTCCTCCCACTGCACCTGCCAAAGCAAGACTTCCACTCAGGATTCTAGCCCAAAACGGAGACACTCAAACTCTCTGACTTCTCAACCTGCCACCTGGTAGAGAGGCAAGATGCATACAAAACCCCTGTGCCTGGCAGCCTCATGGATAGAGTACAATTTCTGCTTGATTCGAAGCCCCTGGACACGCGAGCACACGCCCAGGGCTGTGCCTGGGTCCCCTGCTCTCACTGTATAAGTGCAGCTCTTCCTCCTCAAGAGGGAAGAGATTTTCCTGGTGTATTATAACCAAGACATTATTACATCCAATACGTTAGCCATCCTACCTGCATCCTACCTGTCACCTGGCAGTTGAAACGACAGAGAAGGCAATTGCTATGTCTACATTTTGTCCCAGGCACCGTGCTAAGCACTTGCTATTTCTTGTTTTGCCTTTTTTTTTTTTTTCATCTTCACGACGTTCCCATGAGGCAAGTATCATTGTCCTCATGGTACAGATGAAGAAATCGAGGTGTGGGAAGATCACATAACTGGTCCACCACTGATTACTGGCGCAAGGACCAGATTTCAACCTGGTCTCTCTGGCTCCAGATCTCAGGCTCATCATCACCCAGCCGCCTTTTCAACACAAACTGACATCATCCAAGGAAAAGATGACCTTCTTGCGGGGAGGCCCCATGGAGCTCCCACGAACACTACAGTCCCACTAGATCACCCCGTTTTCACTTTCAGGGGACAGAGGTGAGCCTTGTGGGAGCAAGCGTGTGCTCATCATGCCAAACTCACACGGGCGGCCTTGGCTCTGTTCACACCCAGCCCACCCCCGCCCCTCTGCATCCATTGCCCTGGTCCTGCTAATGCCCTGGCTGACGAGTGAAACGACAGGGACTCAGGGTGGGAAGACAGGTCCAGTCCTTGCTCTGTCACCCCCTAAACTGGGCAACCTGGACCAGCTCCTCCCCTCAGGCTGCCCAGGCGCCTTCTGGCGGTGGAAGAACCAAGGCCTCTTGTCAGCCCCGCACAGCCCACTCTGCCCAGAGATTAAAGGCAGCTCCAGCCCCTCCAGGGGCCACATCAAGGGTCCATGTGATAAAGGCCACCTCGGCCCTCCCAACCCCACCTTTCCTTCCTCCACCTTCGCCCCTCTGTTCATCCTCACACGTGTCTGCACCACGACACCTAATAAGTGTGTGGGAATGGATGAATGGCTGAACCAACTCCCAGTTCGCCGACAAGCTCCCTGAAGACAAGCTGAGCACTCACCCCTTTTCATTACCCCACAGAGAGCAGAGCCTGGCTGAGGGTGGGTCCCTGGGGAACCTGGTGCAGACGACATCGCAGGAAGGTCAAGTTCCAAGACCCCAGTCAGTCGTGGCCAATCACTTCCCTTTCTGCTTTTGTTCTGAGGGACCACAATCCTACCCTTGCTCCGCCAGCCTCCAGGGTTTCTGGGAGTTGATGGGAGACATCTGATGACAGTACTTGGACAGGATAAGAAGCAATGACCACTGTCAAACCCAAGGTCAACCGACAGCCACCCTTTGAGGGCAGATCCTGAGATGCTAATAACAATAGCTGCCATTTACTGAGCACTGTTATGTGCCAGGCACTGTCCTAAGTGTTTACATACACTATCTGGTTTAATCCTCACCACAATCTGGAAGGAAACCGAGACTCAGAGATGTTAACTCAGGACACACAGCTAATAAGTGAGGGTGCCGGGATTCAATCCTGGAGCTGTCTGACTCAAGAGCACCACACCTTGCTGCCTGTGGATGTTCATCTGCCTGCAGGTATCTACATCACTGTGTGCCTTCCATGTGCCAGGCTCCATGGAGGAAGGTGAGAAAGACCCAGCTCGCAGGTACACATCCCAGCAGGGACGATGTCCTGCTGGAAAGGTGAGCAAGGCAGGACGCAGGGGAGGCTCCAGGCCTGGCTGACAGGCAAGGTGTCCTGTGAGCAGGGTTTGGGCCACAGGGCGGGGGTGGGGAGAATGGACATGGCTGCAGCTTAGGGTAAGAGCAGGGCCAAGGCGGGCTGTGGGAGTTGTGGAGCTCTGTGCTGGGGTCGTGGGGGCGCTGAGAAACTGAGGACAGCACCCTGAGGACGGCCAGGCCCTCCCTGGGTCAGAGCTCCCCACAGGAGCACCCTGCCTTCTTCTCAGCTCTTGGGAGGGAGGATGCAGGAGAGAAAAGGACCAGAGTCAGAGGAAAGTACTCAGGAGGCAGAGGAGTTGGGCATAAGTATTTTAAACAAAGATGCATTTCTCAAGTGCAGAACTTAGAGCTTTTACACCCTCACAAGCTCTGCTTCTCTAAAAAGAGGAAGTGGCAAGCAAGCACTTCTCGACTGCATTTGCCCCCAAAACTCTTCTCAAGAGATGCTGACCAATGTCTAAGGGATACCAAGCATCCCAGACACCACTTTGGAAACACCGGGTCATGCACTGGCCTCTTGATTTTGGGGGGGGGGGGGGGGGCGGTTTTTTGGCTGCTGAAGATTAGCCCTGAGCTAACATCTGTTGCCAATCTTCCTCCTTTTTTTTTTGTGCTTGAGGAAGATTAGCCCTGAGCTAACATCTGTTGCCAATCTTCCTCTCCTTTGTATGTGGGTCGCCATCACAGCATGACTGATGAGTAGTGCAGGTCTGCACCCGGGATCTAAACCCATGAACCGGGGCCGCCGAAGCAGAGCACGCGAAACTTAACCACTATGCCACAGGGCTGGCCCAGTGGCCTCTTGTTTTGAAATATAACTCACTGGCTATCAAATTTGGAAACGCCCTCAGAGGTAACCTAGTCTTCCCCTCCTTTTATAGACGGGGAACCTGGGGCCTAGGGAGGGACGAAGGTGGTAGAGGTGACAGGTGGCCCCCACAGCCCGGCTGGGACTTGACCCCCGCCCTGGGTCTCCAGGCGTCTGTTGGGCCGTGGAGGACCTTGGCTGTACCAGGGCTCTGGGTTCCGTGTAGGTCTCTCCCATCAAACTCTGAGCTCCTCAAGGCCAGGGTCTGGCTCCATCACCTCCCCGCCCTGGCTCCTGGCCCTGTGCCCTGCACAGAGGGTACATTCATGAAAGTTCACTGCAGCACGAGAGATTCAGGGGAGACAACAGGAAGGGCCTTCTGGCAGCTGAGTTTGGCTAACAGGAATGAGCAGCCTCCCTTCTCTGAGGGCTCCTAAGAAGAGGGCAGAGGCCGGCTGCCCTGAGGCAGCACTGGGCACTGGCTCCAGCTTCCTTGTTCCCGGAGAGGGTGGGGTTGGGAGGGGAAGGAAGACTTGGGCACTAGGAGCGGCCTTCCTGGCCCAGCTCCGGGACCCTGAACTTGGACCAGAAACAGGGACGAGTGAGAGCCCCTGTCGGGACAGGCCCTGGAATGCTGTCCTCCTCCCCAAGTGAGTGCTCAGGCCCTCTGCCTCCAGGAAGCCACTCCTGCCCACTCCAGCCTCCCTAGTCTTTTCCTCCTTGGAACCCTGACAGCAACTCAGCTCAGGGAAGACTCCCTGAGGTGGTGCTGTGCCCTGGAGAGGCCAAGACCAAGAGGAGGGCATGCCCCTGCCCTCAGGGCTCCCCCAGCAGGGGGTGCAGCCCGGTCTGCGTGCCAGGCTGTGTGTGAGGAGATGAGAGAGGTGCAAAGCTATCTCCTTCTCCTCCACAGGAAAGTAAAACAGGAAAAGAATTCCAACCAAGGCGTCCAGGAGTGTGTCCCTGAAAAGAGGGCCTCTGAGCTGGGCTGCTGGCAGCGACTAGGGGAGCGCAGACAAGTGCAAAGCCTGGGGGGTAAGGAGGAGGACCCCGCTGGCTTGGGGTCTGGTGGCAGTCGGTAGAGCACTCAGGGCTGGGCTGAGGAGGTAAACTGTGGCCCGCCCACCATCAGCTGGGAGAGCTCGGCCGTCACTGAACCTCTCTGTGCCTCAGTTTCCTTCCTAGAAGGAGAAGAATGACAGCACCTACTCATAGGGTTGTTGGGAGGACCAAAGAGCCCAGCGACAGCAGCGCTCAGAGCAGGCGGCCCACTGGGGGCTCTGGAAGCATTGGCCTTCCCTGTTGAGGGACACAGATGGGCGACGCCCACCCACAAGGAGCTCATCACACACCACCCTGGTCTGACATTGGGATCTGACGGCAGATTATCAAGACCTGACTGCAGGTCCAGAGCGGCTACTTGGGCCCCGGGTGCCCTGAATCGAAGAGCGCGTTCTTCTCCGCCTCCCAGCCCCACGTCACCGCTTCTAATCAGCATCCAGCGAGCCCCAACTGTGCACCGAACATTGAGCTGGCACTCATGTTTGCGTGTGTGCATGTTCTTATTTAATTCTCCCATCTGCTTGGGGATGTAGTGACATATATAAAATTATCAACATTTCACACATGCGAAAACCGAGTCTCGAGAGGTTCATAGCATAATCTGCCCAAGGCCACATGGGTACTAGTGGCAGGATTTCCTGAGTCCAAGTCCAGTGCTCTTTCCACTGCACCCCAAACCGAGGAGAACACAACCTGTCCAGAGGTGGGGTGGCCTAGGAAACACTCAAGGGAGCCGCCCCCCAGCCCCCATACTCTCACCCAGACTAAGCTTCTATCTCAGTCCCTGCTGTACCCTTGACCCCTGGCCCGCGCCCCTCAGCCCTCGCCCTGGCCAATGCACAGCCCCGCCCCTGCCACACCCTGCAACTCCCTACACACCCCAGTGTAACTACAGCTCTGGCCTCCGGCTGTGGGGTCCAGAGCCCTGGTCCCCTGCCCCTCCTTGGAGATTTTGGGCCCTGCAGGGGGTCATCACAGCCTCACGGCTCCAGAGACCCCAGTAAGGGAGAGCAAGGCCTCCCAGGAAGTTTCAAAAAGTAAACACGTCTGGACTCCATCCCTAGAAACTCAGAATTAGCCAGTCTGCGGTGGGATCCCGGGTTCAGCATTTTTTTTTAACTCTACACATGACTCTAAAGTGCAGCAAGAACTAGAGCCAACGCTCTAGGCCTGGGAGCTCGGCAGGCCCCACTCCAGGCCTGCAGAGGGGGAGCCAGGTGATTCTGCGCACGTTTATGTGGAGAGGGACTGTCCTAGGCCAACCCTGACTTCACAGATCAGCATGGAAGGCCCCCTGGAGTGTGCGGGAGGCAGGCGGTGTGTGTTAGAGGCCCTGGGAGGGGCACAGGCCTGAGGAAGGAGTGAGATGACCGCCTGGCCCACCAGGTCTCACCCACACATGCCTAGAGATGGAAAGGGGCTTTCCCAGTGTCCCCTCCTCTGGTCCTCAGCCCTGCCCACTGAGGGAGTCAGGAAAAGAGTCTCATGCCCCACTAAGGAAACTGAGGCTGGGGCAGAGATTCAACTTGGCCAGCACCACGGGTCGCCCCTGCATGGCCCCTGGCTCTATGGGACAGCAGATTTCCCATCTCCTCTCAGTGGGTCCTGGGAGGCAGGCAAGGAGGGACGTGATCCACCCCAGGTGACAGAAGAGGGGCTGGGCCCAGGGCAGGGAATCAAGGGTGGGGCCTTCCACAAAGCAGAACCAGGACCCTAGGAAGAAGACTCAGGGACCCAAAGGGTTAAGGGTCAGTGGTGACCCTAAGCAGCTGTGCCAGGCAGGGTCATCGGGGGCTTCACGTTTGACTCACAAAATTTCACTCACTCTCCTCCTCTCGGGGGCCCGTCTGAGGAGTATATCTGGGACCAGCCTCCACAGAACCAGGTTGGATCCCAGGAAAACTCTGCTGCTCGGCCCAGGAAGGCAGCCTGGATCTCCACCGTCAGCCTCACGCTTGGGGCCCTCTCTGTCAGGGAGAGATGGCATGCCACAGAGTCCACCTGTCACCACAGCTCACCGAGGATGGGCAGATTGGATTGGGGGGTACGGTAAGGGGGTCGCCAGCATCCTTGGGGAAGGGGACCCCTCCCACCCCAAGCAGGGAAGGGAACAGAAGGTGGCGCTGGCCCACCTGGTTGTTCTAAGGGCAGAGGCCCCCTGCCTTCACACAGGACCCCACGCCCTCTCCAAACTCCCTGCTCTGCAGGGATGACTATGGGTCCTTCACCTCCCCTGCTGGAGAAGGCTGGGCCCCCAGGGCCTGGGATGGGATGGAGATCACAGTTGCCAGCCTGGTGGGAGTGGTTCACAGCAGGGGTCCCCTAGCCCTGGGCCTCTGACAGCCTTCCCCCACACCCCTGCAGGCCCACCTGCCTCATCAGCACCTCTCAGCAGAAGCCTGAGCACAGCACTGAGGAGACAGGCGGAGCGAGGGAGAGAGAGACAGAGGGAGGGGAAGAGAGAGGTCCCCTCTGTCCAGCGTGGCTTCTCCACAGACCGAGAGCACCCACTGCCACCCCCACCCCCATCCTGGCACAGCTGGGCCAAAGAGGGTAAGGGAGGAGGCGGGGAGTCGGAGAGGGAGCTGTGGGACCCCACACTCGGCTTCCTACGCTGGGCCCTCTCCCTCCACAGCCACCCCTCCCTGCCCTAGGGGGTCTCAGGCCAAATCACAGACACCACAGGGAGCAGGGAGGCCCTTCCCTCAAAGAGGAGGAACCAAGGGGTGAAGGGTGAATGGGGACCCACCGGGATCGAGAGATGCCAGGCAGGCGGGCAGCGGGCGGGCAGCAGCGGGTGTCGGAGACTGCTGCGGGCAGCCGGACACAAGCAGCTGGATGCTCGTCCCTCCGTCCCTCTGTCCATCCAGGGCGGCTCCTCTCTGGGCGGTTCTGAGGCCGGGCGGACGCTGTTAAAAAGCTTTTTATGTGTGTGTGTGTTAATCACATGATTGCCGTTCACCTGTATTTCGAACAAAGACAGCTCACTGTTTCAAGGCCCCGAACAAGAGTCTGGGCACAGGGAAGAGAAGGGAGGCGGGGGGAGGAGGGTTGGCAGCGCCGGGGGTGGCGTCGAGGAAAACTGGGGGGAGATTGTCCAAGGCCGGCAAGCGAGAGAAAGAGAAAACCCTTATCAAACTCCTAATTCACTGGGCTCCGAGGCCCCAGACACACTGGCCCGATTGTCTGGCTGGTTGTGTGTGTGAGCATGTGTGTGTGTGTGTTCCAATGTCCGCTCCCCCCACCCCCAACATGCCTTCGCCTCGTGTGACTACCTCATTGTGTCCCATTACCCACCCCCCTCCACCCCCGTGGCCTTTCCCAAGTATGAGGCCTTGCCTGGACCCCCTTTCCAGCCCGACTCCAGACAGGACTCCCTTGGGGTGGGCCTGGGGCCTTGCCCAGCTGCTGAGAGGCTCAGAACCATAGGTGGTGGCCAACTCGGCCCAGGCTCCATCTGTCCCTCCATGCAAGCCCCCACCTCTGCCTCAACACCCTCCCTCCCGTTGAGAAGAGAGAGGGGCTGTGACCTTTGGAGGAGAGACCTAGGAAAGAGGAGAGAAGAAGCCCTGGGTGATGGGCACGACAGAATAAGGGGAGGGGTCACCCAGCTGGGGAGGGGGCTGAGGGAGAAGTGGGCAGAGAGGAGGAAGAGGGGGATAGGGCAACTCCCCACTCTTTCTTGGGGTTGGGGAGGGGGAACTTCATGACAACCAGGACTGGGGACTCCTCCCACCAAGAGAGTGTAAACCTAGTGTAGAGAGAGTTGGGTGCCAGGAATTGGGGCCCCAGAAGCCTTTCAGACCTACCTGGGGAGGCCCCCTGGCCCAGCCCCATGCCCAGCCTCTGGGAACTTCAACCCTGTCTCTCTACCTTGAGCCAGCCTAGCCCTTCTGAGTGCCGGGTGTCTGGTGAGAGGGGAGCAGGGCTCCAGCCAGGGCATCTGCACTGGGCAGGGGGTGTCTGGCTGGCCCCTGCCTCAGCAGGTACGGACCTATGTTCTCTCTCTCTCGCCCTAAGTTGAGGCAGAGAGGGCAGCCGGGTGTGGGTAGGAGGCAGAGTGAGACAGGGTGAAGCAGTGCCTGGCCGCAGGCACTCAGTAAGGCACTCAACAAGATGTCTTAAGTGAAGCCACACAAGTCGACAGGCCACTCACCTGCCTTCTTCTCATCCCTTCCCAATCCTTTGCCAACTGCCCATCCTGCCACCTGAGGCAGAGGTTGAGGGTCCCAGTTGGGCCCAATTTTCCGCCAAGGAACAGGTTCTGACTCTGCCCACCTGCATCCCTTGGCTTTCCTGGCCTGACCATCCCCACCCCTCCGCCTCCCCTAAGCCCAGGCCTCAAGACCAGCTTGGGACAGCCGCGCAGCGAGCTGGGGTGGGGGCTGGCAGAGGAGCCCTGAGTGTTGGGGATGAAGGCAGGCGCTGGAGGCTCCACCTTCTGCCCTTCCCTCCCTCCCCTCCCCCTCCCCCTCTCCCCCTCCTTCCTTCCCCAGCCCTCGGCAGCAGCTCAGCGCTCAGTCAGTCTCAGGCTGTCCGGCCAGGGTGGTTGGTGGTGAGGATTCAGGCTCCGTCCTGACGAGGCCGTGGCCTGTGACTCAGGGCCCCCCAGCCCCTCCCTTCCAACCCACCAGCGTCACCCCCCAGCCCCGAGCTGGACCGCACACCTTGGGACACGGTTTTCCACTTCCTAAGGACGAGTCCCAGACTGGAGGAGAGGTCCGAGGAGGTGAGTGAGTGCGCAGCCCGCTCCTCCGCTCCTCCCTTCCCGGGCCCAGGCCTGGACCCTGCTGTGGGGCGTGGGGTGGAGGGAGGCTGACACCGCATCTGCCCCCACCAGCTCCTCCAGACCCGTCAGGGGCAGGCGGCAGGGAAGACGAAAGGTGAGAGAAAAGGTGGGAAATTCCAGGAGCCAGGATTAGAGCAGGATAAAGAGTCCGTTTTTCTTCCTTTCCATCAACAAACCTCCACCCAAAAGGAGGTTTAAAAAAACCCAAACCCACCCACACCAAGAGACGGTTGGGACCAGGTGGTGGGAAGACGCAGAGGCGGGAGCTAGGAGGCCGAGCCAGGGTCTGGCATGTGCGCGGGCCCCAGGCTGCAACGAGTCCAGAGGGAACAGGGCGGGCGCCACCTCGGGGCTGTGCCCGCGTCGCGTCCCGGGCGGCCCTCGGGGCTGCGCGCAAGGCCGCTCCATCACGCCCTCCTTCCCGTCCAGGTGGGCGTTGGACTCTTCGCGAGGACCCCGGCGGCGGGCCCCGGGGAGGCGGCCGAGGTGGCAGCGGCCGGGGGCGACATGGCGGAGGAGCAGGACCTCTCCGAGGTGGAGCTGAGCCCCGTGGGCTCCGAGGAGCCCCGCTGCCTGTCCCCGGGGAACGCGCCTTCGCTGGGGCCCGACGGCGGGGGCGGCGGCGGATCGGGCCTGCGAGCCAGCCCTGGGCCCGGAGAGCTGGGCAAGGTCAAGAAGGAACAGCAGGACGGCGAGGCGGACGATGACAAGTTCCCCGTGTGCATCCGCGAGGCCGTCAGCCAGGTGCTGAGCGGCTACGACTGGACGCTGGTGCCCATGCCGGTGCGCGTCAACGGCGCCAGCAAGAGCAAGCCGCACGTCAAGCGGCCCATGAACGCCTTCATGGTGTGGGCGCAGGCGGCGCGCAGGAAGCTGGCCGACCAGTACCCGCACCTGCACAACGCCGAGCTCAGCAAGACGCTGGGCAAGCTCTGGAGGTGAGCGCCCCGACCCGCCTCCGGGGGGCTCCCGGGCCCTCTCGCTGGGGTAGAGTCGGGCTGCACGGGCACTGCCCGGACCCTGCTCCCGGGGGCAGCCACCTCCTTGCTGTCACCGGAGCTACGGCGTGGGCAGCGGGCCCGCCCCTCCCCCACAGGTGGCCCCCTGGGGTTGCGCTGGCTCAGAGCTCCCACGGCCTAGGCCCGGCTCCCCACCTGGGGCAGTGGGCTGGAAGGCGCCCCCTCGTGGCTGGAATTCTGTCGGTGGCAGGCGGTAGGGCCTGGGCTTCTTCCTGGAGGAGTGAAGGCTGGCGCGAGGGCTGGGTGGCGGAGGATCCCACACCACAGGCCTTCGCTAACCGCTTCCCCACAGGCCCGCACACTCGGGGGGCCGCTGCCACGCTTCCAGTGGTCAGGAGCGTGCGGGGAAACGCTTGGACAAGAACGGAAGGCCTGGCTGGAGAGGCAGGGAAACTGAGGCAGCCAGATGGAGAACTGGGGGCAGTTCAAGGGAAACAAGGAATTCAGACAGGAGTCGTTGAAAGAGTGAGGGATGGAGAACTGGCCCAGGGTCCTGTCCTATCCCAGCTGCCTTCACTGTGCCTTCCTGACCCCACCCTCCCTCAGACAGGGGCTTCTTCATCCCCCAGGGAAGGGGACACCCAGAAAGAAGCCTCCCCCTCCCACCCCGTCCCAGCGCTGCCAGGCTTGTCTCTCTGTCCCTCCCTCTCCCAGTCCGGCGCCATCTTCTTTTCCAGGGCCCCACCCAGCGCTGAGTAACCTCCTACCCCTCCAGCCGCGGAGCTGGAGCTGAGCACCCTGGCCGGGAGGAAAGCTGGGCCCCCTTCCTACCAGGGTTCCTCAGAGCCTCAGTTCCCTGGGACCAGCCCAAACCTCTGGGGAAAACATCTCCTCAAGGAGGAACTCCGCCACCCTCCCCTCAGCTTTGGGGCTCAGCCTGGCCCCCTTCCGGGATATGTCGAGCAGGGTGAGCCTCCACCCCCAGAATCCTTGGCAGCTCCCAAAGACTACAGGGGCTGCAGGAGACGAGCACCTGATTCCCCACTAGACTGCCCAAGAGAGCCCAGAAAGGCAAAGGGGCCACAGAGGCCATGTAACAGCTGGTGGCACAGCCAGGGCCAGAACTAGGTCTCCTGACTCTTTGTCCAGCGGTCTTCCCTACACCATCCTTGGTGACAGCAGTGGGTCACCCCATCACTCTAAGGTGTGGTCAGGAGGTTGTGAGGGTGGGGGCAGAGAAGAAGAGAGCAGAAGTGAGGCACCTCTGGGTTTCAGAAAGTTTGGGCTTTATCTGAGGAGCCTGCTTCCCTCCCCTGCCGGCCCCCAGCACAGTGGAGACTGGATGTAGAAGGCCAAAAGCTTAAAGTGGTGGAAGGAGCAGGGGGGCCCCAAGAGAGCCAGAGGGATTCCCATCCAGCCCCCTGGCCCCGTCCTTGCTGAGTGTTTGCTGAAGGCCTGGTGCCCTTGCCCTCCACCTCCCAGCCCTTAGCGCTCTGCTCATCCTTGGCAGGCCCTAGGCTCAGTGGACAGCCTGCTGCAAGCACCCAGCGGGTCCAGCTCTACCCAAGAACAGAGATCGAAGCTAGCTCCTCTGCCCAAGGTCCATCCACACCCGGATAGGGCTCAGCCCAGGCCAGTACCCTTGGTGCTGTGGGACGCAGAAGAGCAAGTGAGAGGCAGGCAACCAGCAGGGAGACAGATGGGCAGACAGAGCAGGCCGTGGGGACAATAAGCAGGCCACAGCGCAAGCCCAATGACAGCATCCCACCACCTCTATTGCCCAGGATTTAAGATTGGACTCTCCACTGTCCCTGGCCCTCTTCCCCCAGGCCAGAACCCTGCGCTTGGGCTCCCTTGGGAGGATTTGTTCCTGGGCACCGCTCAAGCTGTGCACACAGAGGCCCAGGGTGCCCCCCAGGGGCCAATCTGGGATGGGGCAGTCTGGAGAGCAGGCACTGCTTGCTCAGGACCCAGCCCCGGGGAGAAGAGTGGTGGGCAATGGCACAGAGCAAAGGCTCTTCCACCAGGTGGGCAGGGCCCTGGGATCCTGGGTGGTGGCCCTGAGAGGCATCTGGATATGGGCTGGGCTGGCCAGTCTCTCCAGGGGTCCTCCTGAAATACCCCAGGCTCATGACTCCCAGGCCATCAGAAAGGGGGATGGTTAGGTAGGCAGAACTGAAAAGCAGAGGCCCTAAACCTGAAAAGAGAAAGACATGCAGACGTGTGGTATGCTGGAAGTGGGTTGGGGTCAGACATACCAGCGTCCAGGTCCTGGCTCCTAAGTGGCTGCGTGCTTCAACTGTCACACAAACCTTCGGTGCCCGCCTAGGAATGACTGTTAGATGCTGATCCGGTGCTGGTTGGATGTTGGTTGACCAACCTGCAAAGAATAACTAGAGCCTAGAGACTCAAGGGGATCACCGGCTGGAGTCTCTCCTGAACCCCAGGCCACCAGGCCCCTTCCCTGACAGGAGGAGCATACGGAGAAGCAGCCGGTGCCTCACCTTGGGAGCCCCTCAGTTGGGGTTTCCAGTTTGGGTGTGGAACCAGCCTACCCTCTGCCCGCCCCTATTCCAAACCTTAAAGACCCAGAGGACAGAGGTGAAGTGAAGGTGCAGATGAGAACTGGGTTTGCAGTTAGAGCTGTGGGTGACATCAGGGAGGGGGGACAGTGTTGAGTGAGGGCCAGTGCTGGAGTCAAGATTAAACTTGAGATTGGGCCTCCGTGGTGGGGCAGGATGGGTCTGGGGTTAGGAGAGAGCCTGAACAGAGCTGAGGGTAGTCTGGATGAGGCTGGGCCTGGGGCTGGAGGTGGGGTTGGCCATCTGCAGCCCATGAGGGACCAGGCTGAGGTTAGGGCTGGGGCCAGGGCTGGTGGTGCCCCCCACCCCCACCCCACACTGGTGTTAGGTTTCTGTTGAGGTTAGGGTACTGCTGGGAATTAGATGGGAGGCGGCAGTAGTGTACAGTGTTGGGATCTTCACCCTCTTCTGGCCTTTGTCCCCGTTCAGCGCCCCCTGCCATTTTCTTGCTCATTCACACCCAGTTGCCAGCTAGACAGCACAGGGAAGGTTTGGGTGGGAGAGGGAGCTCAGGTCCCCAGCCATCCCAGGAGCCTCTGTGTTGGGGCCCACGGCTGGCTGAGCCTGCTCTGCACGCTCATGTGCAGCCCCCCCACCAACACACACACACATTTGGGGCTGCCCCACCTACTACCCTGAGCCCAGTGGCCTGGCTGGGAGGCATGGCTCGGGGGAGGAAGCATCCCACTCTGTGACCCCCAAGGTCCTGCTCTGGGGTCTCCATCCCATCACTCAGCTAGACGGACCCTTGGAGAAAGCTGGGCCAAGGCTGGGCTTGGGCGGCCTTGGGGGAGGGGGTGGTGGGGGAGGCTAAGCCGCAGAGGAATGCTGCTGCCGGCTAGGAGGTGCCTGGTGTGACCACCCCCTCCCGTCCTGGGCAGGCAGGGCTCGGTCTTCTGCTGATTGGGGGAAGAGGGCACCTACTAGGGGGCGGGGGCAGCTGGAGAGAGAGGCCCTTTGGGCAGAGGGACAGAGCTGCTCCCACAGAGTCCCTTATATCTAGGACTCTGCGAGTCTGTGTTTGTTCCCCTCAGCTCCCTCTGCAAGGTACCCACCCTCCCCTCCTTACCCTGGGGCAGCCAAGCGTTGAACACCCCCTTTCCTGCTCCAGCCCTGCCCTGGAGCTGGAGTTGAGTGGGCAGGGGCACTGCCTTCAGGGCTTCCCTCCACTGGCTGGTCTCAGGGACTGCAGAGAGGGTCTGTCTGCGCTGTCCCAGCGTCCAGGAAGACCATCCAGCTTCCTCTACCCTCTGTCACTCCCTGGACAAGGAGCTGTGATGCCCCCCAGGAGGCAGTGCCCCCACATAGTGAAGAAGATTCACATCTGCCCCCCTGGTCCCACCACGCTGCAATTCACAAAATCAGTATTCCTGAGTTGAGAGGGCCCGCCCCAAGTCCTCCTGTCCAACTCCCCCGCAAGCAGCATCAGAATAGCACCTCTTTCTCAAGGCGCCCACCCCCCATCCCCAGGCCTGGTGCAAAGTGCTTCCATCCAGCCACACCCAGGAAAGTAGGTATTATCCTAGGTTTTATAGGTGAAGAAACTAAGGCTTAGAGAAGTGACTTGCCCACAGTCACACAGCTAGTAAGTAAAGACTGAGCTCTTCTCCCTCACCGTGCTGCTTCTCTGTCTGCACACCTCCAGTCCCAGGGAGCTCACTCCCTAACAAGGCAGCCAGCTCCACTTGTAGACAGTTTTGAAGAGAAAGTTTTTCCTTCCTTAAACTGAAGGAAGCTCTGTGCCCCTCATAAGCTCAATTTCTACTTCTAATTCCATCCTCAGGGGCCGCCAGGAGCAGCAGGCCCCTTCACACCCCAGCCCCCGACAGATGTGGAGGCAGAGATCACAGCCCTCTGAGGCCATTGTTTCTCGGGCCTCGAATCTTCCAGTCCATAAATCAAAGGGCAAGCCCTCAACCAGGCCCTGCCCACTGGGATTCCCATCTCCAGGCCTCATTTCTTCCAGGGAAGACACTCACGCTAGCCCCTCTGCTGTCTCCCCAACTGCCCCACCCCAGGCTGCTGAACGAGAGTGACAAGCGTCCCTTCATTGAGGAGGCTGAGCGGCTCCGGATGCAGCACAAGAAGGACCACCCGGACTACAAGTACCAACCACGGAGGCGGAAGAATGGGAAGGCGGCCCAGGGGGAGGCGGAGTGCCCGGGCGGGGAGGCCGAGCAGGGCGGCGCTGCCGCCATCCAGGCCCACTACAAGAGTGCCCACCTGGACCACCGGCACCCGGGAGAGGGCTCCCCAATGTCAGACGGGAACCCCGAGCACCCCTCAGGTGAGTGCTGGGCTGGGAGCTGGCAGGGGGCTGAGGAAGAGTTGTGGGTGAGGGGAGCTTGGGCTGTGGGAGAGGTGAAGGCTGGAAGGCATGAGACCCTGACACCCCACAACACCCTGGGCTCTGGGAAGGGCTTGCCAGGCTGTGCGGTTGTCCCAGCTCTGGTGCAGGGCCCAGAGTAAGCTCAGTGGGAACTCAGGTGCCAGGGGAGGTGGCTGGGCAAGAGGGCTGTGGCGGACGGAAGGGGGCACTGCTGCTGGGTGAAGAGGCCAGTTAAGGAGGCCATGGAGGCCAGGGGGCGAGTTGCAACTAGCAAAGTGGGATCAGGATGATTTTGAGGAATGAGAGATCAAATGGAGGAGACACCTCCTGGTCTGATGGGGGAGCCACGGCATGTAATGCTGAGCACAGGCCATGGATGGGCCAGACAGAAGGCATCTTGTTTCATTCTCGTTAATTGAGCATCCGCTGTGTGCCAGGCACAGTGCTAATTGCCGTATGTGTGTTCACTCAGTCTAACTCTCCGCTGTGAGGAGGCAGCCCCACCACCAGGGCTCGGCCTCACCTGTGTGGCAAGTTACTGTCATCTTACAGAAAACCGAGAGTAACTCAGCTGATGTCTAAGCCCAGACAGCGTGGCTCCGGGGCCTCTGCTGGCACCACAGCTGCCTCGATGGTATTCATAATGTACAGAATGCCGTGCAGGGGTCAGGTACAGGGAGGTCTTCGTGAGCAGAGCTCTGCCTTCAGGAGACATGCCCTGAGCCCTCCTTCGTGCCAGGCCTGGGAGCAGACATGAGGGGCACAAACAAGAAGCTGTGGTCCCTGGTCTCAGGAGCCATGGCCTAGGGGAGGAGCAGGATGACAAGTGAACTAAGCACAGGAAGACGCAAGTGCACACGAAGCCCGTGTGAGACGCAGAGGGGGCCTGACCTCTAGGGAGGAGTCATCCTGTCCATCTAGTCAGGTCTCGAAAAATATCCAGCTACCCGCAAGACTCTGATCAAGGAAGGCTTCCAGAAGAGGCCATGTCTGAGTTTGGTATTGTCTCTGTTTTACTGATAAGGAAACTGGTTAAGAGAAGACAGAGGTTTGTCCAGAGTCACAGCAAGTGACAGAGCCAGGATTGAAACCCCAGTCCAGAGCACTTGGCCAGTGCAGGACTCAGCACTGCCTCTGGTCTGATGAAGGAGGCTCAGGCCTGCCCTCAAGGAGCTCCTGGTCTCATGGACCATGGACTGTTCTCTCTCTGATGGGATCCCCAGTCCAGCCCTCCCGCCCCCGCACATGTATGCCTCACCTTCAGAGATTCAGGGACACACATGCCTACCCGCAGACACAGACACACGAGAAGACCCTGGACCATGTACAGAGCAACTGTCTCAGAATATAACTGTGGGCATGGCTTTTTCTGAGCCTCTAAGGCCCAGCTCAGCTCCCTGTCCTCAGTGAGACCTTCCCCATGTCCCCAGGGCAGGGTGGGTGGCTTCCTCCGCTGGTCCCCTGAGCCCTCTGCATATCTGTCATCACAGAAGGTCTGGCGCTGCCCTTTAGTCGTGTGTAGGTCTCTGGATTTCCCCCTAGACTATGGGCTTCTGAAGACAGGGACCCATTTTATTTACGTTTGTATGCCCTGCACCTGGCACAGTGCCTGGCACTTAGCAGTGCCCCCTAAGTATTTGCTGAATGAATATGTGAATGAGAAAATGGACAGACAAGGGAACAGGGGTGGAGCAAGTTAGTTATCTAAGTGCTCTCCTGAGCAAGAGGGCAGGCAGCACAGCACAGTGTGATGGGCACTGGGGGCATGGCCAGTGGGACTGGCTCAGAGGCAACGTTTGCTGGAGTAAGGGGCACTTGAGCTAGCCTTGGGAGGAGGGATGGGGTTGGAAGGGACACATGGCTGTTGAGGGGCCAGGGCCAGAGGAGGCACAGGCAAGCCAGCCAAAGTGAAACAGAGGAGTTAAGAGTGGCAAGGGTAGGTGACATCAGCAAGAGCGACCAGCAGAGGCCGAGTGTGCCCTGCAGAGAGAGCAGGCAAGCGCAGACCAACAGGCCAGTGCCCCTCGGATCAGTAGCAAAGGAAGAATGGGAACTGGGAGGGAAGCCAACTTTAGCTGATGTGGGAAAGAACTTTCCAACAGGAAAGGTTTTTCAAAATGAAGCAGGCCCCTCCAGGAGGTGAGTGACAGAGGGGAGTCCTGCTCTGGGTGGGAGGCAAGACCCATCCCTAAGATTTGGGAATTTCATAAACAACTGGAGACCAACCCAAAACCATTATATAAATGAATGCCAACTCAGGCTGCCCAAACATGTGAAATTTACAAGGTCACACGGTAGGGAGGCCCTTAGCCTCCAGAAGGCCTCTTGCCTGAAGGTGAACCATCAGAATCCAGAAGCCTTGGACTTTGTTTCTCACTTTTTTTTTTTTTTAAAGATTTTATTTTTTCCTTTTTCTCCCCAAAGCCCCCCGGTACATAGTTGTGTATTCTTCGTTGTGGGTTCTTCTAGTTGTGGCATGTGGGACGCTGCCTCAGCGTGGTCTGATGAGCAGTGCCATGTCCGCGCCCAGGATTCGAACTAACGAAACACTGGGCCGCCTGCAGCGGAGCGCGCGAACTTAACCACTCGGCCACGGGGCCAGCCCCTGTTTCTCACTTTTTCTCTGTCTCCTTTCCACCCAGGTCAGAGCCATGGCCCACCCACTCCTCCAACCACCCCAAAGACAGAGCTGCAGTCGGGCAAGGCAGACCCCAAGCGGGATGGGCGCTCCATGGGGGAGGGCGGGAAGCCTCACATCGACTTCGGCAACGTGGACATCGGTGAGATCAGCCACGAGGTAATGTCCAACATGGAGACCTTTGATGTGGCTGAGTTGGACCAGTACCTGCCGCCCAATGGGCACCCAGGCCATGTGGGCAGCTACTCAGCAGCTGGCTATGGGCTGGGCAGTGCCCTGGCTGTGGCTAGTGGACACTCTGCCTGGATCTCGAAGCCGCCAGGCGTGGCTCTGCCCACGGTCTCGCCACCTGGGGTGGATGCCAAAGCCCAGGTGAAGACGGAGACCGCGGGGCCCCAGGGGCCCCCGCACTACACCGACCAGCCATCCACCTCGCAGATCGCCTACACCTCCCTCAGTCTGCCCCACTATGGCTCCGCCTTCCCCTCCATCTCGCGCCCCCAGTTTGACTACTCTGACCATCAGCCCTCAGGACCCTATTACGGCCATTCGGGCCAGGCCTCTGGCCTCTACTCGGCCTTCTCCTACATGGGGCCCTCGCAGCGGCCCCTCTACACGGCCATCTCTGACCCCAGCCCCTCAGGGCCCCAGTCCCACAGCCCCACACATTGGGAGCAGCCAGTATATACGACGCTGTCTCGGCCTTAAAGGGGGCCCTGTCACCACAGCCCTGCCTGGCCTCTCTGGGTAGCACGTCCCTTCCCCCAGCCCTTGCGCCCTGTTTCTCGCCCATCTCAGGCCTGGTGGTGGCTGTGGAAGAGGCTGGAGAGGCTGACAGCTGAGGGAAGGCTTTCTGTCTGGTTCACAGCCTTTGATGATCCCACCCCATCCTATCCAGGCTCCAACCCAGGCAAGGCCCTGGGCTACTAGGCTGGGCAGAGGAGAAGGAGGTTGATCGTTGCCCCTAGACTGAAAGATGAGGGGCTGCACCTTCCCCCCAGGAATGACCCTCGATCCCAGGACCTGAGAAGGACCCGCTCATCCTCCTCTGGGAGGAGGGGAAAGCATCTAGGGTTGGATGGGAACCAGAGGCCTTGCCACTCCTGTGCCCGTGTCTGCTCTTGCATGGAGAATGAGGGGTCTGACATAACCATGCCACCTGTGCCACATGCCTAAGAGCAAGGCCAACCAGAGACCTGCATCATTGCCTAGAGCAGACTACATCTGCCCCTCGGGCTGAGGACAACTTTGAACACCCTCGGCGGGTATAGGGCTGGGATGGGGGCTCAGAGGGAGGTCTCATCCCCTCAGTGCCCCTTCCCCTCCTGAACACAGGAAGGAATTGGCACAGAGGTCTCCAGATCCAATTCTGTGCCAATAGCCTCATTCTTTGTCTTACTGAGAAAGACAGCCCCCTTCCTACTCCACTACAACCTCCCAGACCATGAGGGGTATCCCAGGAAGCGAGGAGGCAGGGGCTCCAGGAAAGGATTCCCAGACAATTCACGGAGCCTTCCTCCTGGGCTCCTCGCCAACTCCCTCTTCCCTCATCAGGCTCTGTGGTCCCTGCTCTGTCAGCCCCAACTCCTTGGGCTTCCCAGAGAGTTATAGCTGCTCAGGCCCAAACCCTCGGCTCCAGGAGGAGACGCAGGGCCCAGCCCCCAGGTTGCTGGCAGCAGGCTGAAGACACTAAACTCCTGACATGTACATTCTGCCCTGGCCTTTTGCCCTTTGCCTCCCAGTGGTATTTGAATAAAGTATGTAGCTCTGTCTGCCCCTATTTTCCTGTTCTGCATCCCCCTCGATCCACATGTAATGCATTACTGCTCCCCTCTTATTTATCTCAGTAGCTTCCTCTCCCCTCTCCCCTCCCCTAGCTCCTCCAGCCCCTATTAACTCTGCATTAAGCATTCCACATAATAAAATTAAAGGTTCCAGTTACTGCTTGGTGGGCCTGACCTGGCCTGTCTCTTGGTCTCATCCCTGTACCAGTGCTTCCTCAAACGCTTTCTGGAAGTAGCTAGAGGTAGAATGCAAAGAACAGATAATCCAAAGTTCTCCTCTCTCCCTAAGAAGGTGGGGGTGATGCAGTGGGTCAGGACAACTGGCATCACAGTGGGGTCGGTCTGTGCTAGGGACTGAGGCCTCAGACAGGAGCTCTTCCCCAGCCCAGCTGTGCCCACACTGCAGGTGGGCCACTCCCTGGCTCAAGCTGGAACTCAGTGAGAGTGCCGTCCAAGCAGCCTCTGTGCTCATCCAACAGAGAGGGGGCCTTGCAAAGAATTCAAGGGAGCAGTCCACTCCAGGATCTAGCCGAGACCTGAGAGCAGCTGCCCATGTCTAAGTGTAAAGGAAGAATGGCAGACGTGCAATCTAATCCTTCACAGCTTGCTCCCCAAGAGCTCTTTCCTCGCAGAACTCCACCCTGCATTCGGGGGCCAGGAGCCACTCCACCTCAGGGACAGGGGAAATCTCTTCACCACCTGCTCCACTGATGGACAGCTCCAGTGGTTGGACATCCTTCCTTATACCCAGCTCATAACAACCGTAATAGCTGCCATGTAGCAAGTGCTCCCTGGCCAAGTGCTTTGTTATCAGGCCTATGAAGGAGTGGGTCAGACCGTCAGCTCCATTTTCCAGATGGGGAACTGATGCTTTGAGAGGTTGATGCTAAGTGCTGGTGCCAGAATTTGAAGGCAGCTCTGACGCCAAAGCTAGCGCTCTTAACCATCATCTCTTCCACCTGTCCATCGTTTGCCAGACCTACTTCCACTTTTAATCTGAAGCGATGCTTTCCTCACTGCTCCAGATCAGCATCGCCAGCTCCATTACCCGTTTCTTCTAGCTGTGGGCTCCAGCCCCTCACCTCCTAGTCAGGACCTGGGGTAGGGCGGGGAGCACCAAGAACCAGCGCAGGCCTCCAGGGTGGCCAAACTCCCATCTCGAAGCTGCATCGTGTGAGCTTTTCAGGCAACCTTGCCAACACTGCTGGCTGCCATGAAGCTTAGTGTAAGTGCAAACCCCTGCTCTTGTAGACAATATCTCTGCCAAGTCAGATCACCCTAAAACTGTATATAAGCTGTTTTCTGGTGTTGTGTTTATTTTGTTGTGTTGTAGATAAATGCAGGATTTTATACTGATCTTTAACAGATTTCATCTTGTTGGATTTGACCATTTCCCCACCTGTATTAAATCTTTTGGAATTCTGAATCCAACTTATTAGCTCTCCTTCTGAGCTTTATGTATCTGCAAACTTGAATATCCTCATTCAAGTCACTAATAAAAAAGGTTGAAATCAAGAGGGACAGGCCCTG
This sequence comes from Equus quagga, assembly GCF_021613505.1. Taxonomy (NCBI): domain Eukaryota; kingdom Metazoa; phylum Chordata; class Mammalia; order Perissodactyla; family Equidae; genus Equus; species Equus quagga. The sequence goes on from NC_060285.1 coordinate 11,045,273, forward strand.
TGTACACCACTAAACACCTCTCCACCATCAATTCTATTATCTTACTCTTAGGAGAAAACTGTACAATCAATTATGAATCTATCTAATTACACCATCATGAAGTGCAAACTTCTCCACCAGAGCCGGATGGAAAGACTGCCTGATGTCTTGCTGAAATGAAGATTCGCTCTATCTGTGGCATTCCTCCCACCTACCAGACCAGTAACCATTGAAAAAGGAAATTTGTTTCATTTGGTGATATTCTTACAAACCCTACGCTAGCTCCTGGATCTCCTCTTTATTATCTAAGTGTTTTCAAATATGCAATAACCTATTCTGGAATTTTGTTAGGGATCAATCAGTACTAATCTTATGTGCTCCTAATTGTTACAACCCACCCTTTCCCCTCTACTGAAAAGCAGGACATTAGTCCATTTCCAGTCTGTTTGCTGCTCCTGCTCTCAGTGGGACTGGGGACATGGAGCTAGCAGGGCAGGGGGAAGGAGCTACATCAAAAAGACGGACCCACCACCTCGAAGACCCAACACCCCATGAGATCCACTGGGATGTCACTGGGGATACAGGAGGAGGGGAAATGCCTGAGAGGACAAATGACCCCAGAGGAGTCAGAAAACCTGGCTTGTGCTCATCCTAGACCCAAGGTTCCGGATGTGCTCGGACCTCAGTAAGGTAGTGGCTTCACATGTAAAGAGAGAAGGGGCCAGGTGTTTCTGGAGAGGATGGAAGAGACCATGCCCACGACTGGCCAGCTCAGTAGCAAGGGACTGACTCCCTGAAAGAGGAGCAGAATGGGAAGGTGGAGGTGGGAAGAAAACACCCCTTTCTCCATCTCCCTTACACCCTATCCCCTAAGGGTTAACCCCTACTGCCTCTCCCAGCCCCTTCTCTCCTCCCCCCGCCAAACCCCATCTCCCTTTAATCACATCTGATACTGAGTGGCCCAGCAGGAACAAAGAGACCATTTAGAGAAACGGGGCCGAGAAAGTGACCCCCGCACTCTGGGGCGGCTGCCTGGATGCCAGCACAAAGGCGGCATTTCAGAGCTGAAATTTCAGCACCCAACTTGATTAAAGGATTCCACAGGCTTGGAGGAGGGTGGAAGGGGGTACGAAGCGCACTGCTCCCTGAATTAACCCTTCTCCAGAGCAGCAAACACCCCTCCCATGCCTGTGGATGCTCATCATTCCCACCATGTCCAGGGTGCACCCACCCAGGGGACCTGCCTCTTGGAGAGGTCCAAGAAGCGCAACTCCTCCTTTTCCCAGAAGGGGAGCTGACAGTGGAATGGAGGGCAAGGCTGGACCATTCAGGCCACCAATATGCCCTCTGTCTCTTGATGTCTATATACACCCTCTCCCTGCCCCCCGAGGGAGAGAGGAACTGTGATTGGTCTTAGTGCAGGTTGGGTAAGCAGGGTGGAGAAGAGAACAGGACCTATTAGAACCTAGGGCAGAGGAAGGGGAGCTCCAGTCCTGATTCAACGTCACATCTTAAACCCAGGAGCCCTGCTTCCCTGCCCACTGTCATCCCAGCACCCATCCCAGTCAAGGCCTTGGAGGATCATGAGCCCCACACAGAAGGGAAAGGCCATCTTCCAGAGGGTGGGAAGGAGAGGGTATGCGTGTGGCAGACCACAGAGGTGGGCCACAGAGGACAGTGTGTGGGCAGTGGCCTGAGGAGTGGGGACTGAGGGAAGCAGGGGAGGGCAGGTGCTTGGTCCTTGCTCCAGCTGCTGACTTGCCCAGCAGGGCTTTGCTTGGGGAGGGCAGATCACTACATCCCCACGCTTCCTGCTGGGGCACCGCTCCTGAAAGGGGATCCGAGCCCACGATAAGAGGCTCGAGACAGGTCCCTAGAAACAATGGGTGGCTTGATGAGACCTGCTCTGTGATACTCCTGAGAAGGGAGAAGCCCCTGCAGCCAGTCCCCACTGGAAAGGAAATTGGGGGTTTCCGTGGCAACCAGTTCCCTGGGCACAAAGGCTCATGTGTCTGCTGGGAAGGCAGCTGAGGTGTCTCCCTGCAGCAGCCTTTGCTCTGGTGAACGGGGAGATGGAGGGAGGGATGCGGGGCATCCACAGGGGGTAAGAGCCCCTGGTGCTTCTTAAAGAGCTGACAGTCACAGGGCCACTGAGATGGGTGCACACTCCAGGCAGCAGGGCAGTAACAGGGAAGCAGCAGGTGGGCAGCTCAGCTAGCTGGAGGCAGAGGCGGGGTGAAAGGTTGTCTGGTTTATTATTTACACGTATAAAGAATGTGAGACTAGAAACTGGGGAGGAGGCGCAGTCAGGAGGGTGATCCCAGGTCAGTCGGTGATGATGAGCTCGTCTACCCCCCAGTCTTCATAGCTCCCGTCAGGCAGGTAGCGGCGAATGATGATGGGGATCTTTCGGGCCCTGTGGCAGGGGAGAAGTCACAAGTATATGAGGGTTGGTGACCCCAGCTCTACAGCAGAAGGGATAGATAGTGTGCAAAATGCAAGGAAAGAGAAGTCTTAGGAGCATCCTCTTGGGACTATGAGTGTAGTTTGCAGGAAAGGAATTACAAGAAGAAAGTTCCTACACCCCTGAATAGTTCTGGGTCTGGAAGGGCTCTGCCATCCCATGGCTGAAGGGAGGATGGGAACAGTGGAGGGATGCTGGTAACGCCAACTGCAGCAGGAACAGGCAGGCTTGGACAGACAGGAGAGGTCTAGGCCTCATCAGTGCCCACCCCCTTTGCCTGCCCTCCTCGCCCTCCCCCTCCTTCCTGGTGGGCTGACTCCTGAACAAACTAAGGATCTAAAGGCACAAGAACTACTCTTCCCAGGCCAGGGAAGTGGGGGTCGGGGTGTGCAGCAGAGAACCCAAGGGATGCCTCCCAGGCTCTGGAGCAGTGAACCATGATCTGGGTGACTTACTTGAGCTCTTTCATGGCGATGAGCAAGGGATCTGTCTCCCCCTCCAGCTCCACCATCACAGGGGCACACATCCTGTAGGTATAGGGACAGGTGTTGGGGCAAACTACAAACGCAGAGAGAATCGGCGTCCTGGTCATCATCCAGAAAGGTCACCTTCTAGGCAGACAGGCAGGTATGGTGGCTGGGGATAAGTGGTTCAGGGCACCAACAGTGAGGGTACATGAGTGGGAGCCAGTAGACTGGATTCAAATTTTGCCTCCAAAGACACTGAATTTCTCTCAAAATCTCAGTATCCTCATTTGAAAATGAAGACAAAAACCCTGCCTTGCCTACACAATGATGAGGCTAAAACACTACCGACTAACAAGCAAGGGCTCACCAAGTGCCATACGCTGTTCTCAGCACTCTTCATAGATGAGCTCATTTGAGGGGAGTACTACTGTTATTTCCATTTTACTGATGAGGAAACTGAGGCACAGAGAGGTCAGTAACTTGCCCAAGATCACAGAGCCAGTAAGTGGCAGAACCAAGATTTGAACCCCACATGCTCCTACCCACTGTGCTGTAACACCTTCCATTAATAAGCTGAAGATTCACAAACTTAAGACAGGTAGTGTGAATGGGACAAGTGTCATCACATCAGCTACCCTGCCAAGGACCTTCCCCAAGGCCTATCACAGACTCCTGAGCCAAGGAGCCATGGCAGAGCATTCCAGCACAAAGGAACAAAAGAAGGGCAGGTGCAAAGGCTGGCCCTCCTGACCACTCTAGCCCAACCTCTTGGCCCTGCCTCAGGGCCCACTGCACCTCAATGTCCCTCGGGGTCCTGCTATTCCAGCCTCACATGGGGCCTGATGTCAGGCACTCACCTGTTTACAACACTTCTGTGATCCCCACAACCATCAGGCAGAACCCAGTCTGGCCCCTGCTCACCCTTCTGGCACCTTCTCACCCTACTTGCCTATATTTACCCTACATTCCTGCCATACCAAACGACTCCGGCTCCCTGGACAGACCCCATTGTTCCCTTTTTGACTCTTACAAGCTCTTCCTCTCCCTACGGGCCTGAGAGCGGCTCCAACGTGCCCACTCTGGAAATCACTTGCAGAAGCCTCAGTGCCCTGACTCATTCTGCATACGCTTTTCCATCTCACTGTACTGTAACCACTTGTTTGAAGTTTCCCACATTAGACCGTGAGCACCTGGTGGCCCAGGACCACATACCCTAGCACAACACTTGGCCCCAGGTGAAGCTCTAAAAACAAACAGGCACAGTGCCAGTTGTAGCTCCACCTCCTCCATGAAGCCACCCTTCATGATTCCAACTCACGTTTACACTAATGGATCCCAAACCTGAGAAGCATCAGAATTACTAGGAGAGCATGCTAAATATGCTCCCAGGTCCTGCCCCAGACCCTCTGAATAGACTCTCTAGTGAAGGAGCCTGAGAACCTGCATTTGCAAAGCTCCCCAGGGGATTCTGATTATCAGCCAGTCTGAAACCCACCAGTTTCCACCAAATAATTTACTAATTTTATTACTAAATATTTTTATTTCTGTTACTCCACAAAGCCTAAAAATTTCCCAAGGGCAAAGACCAAGTGTTTAACTTTCTCTATATCCTCTCTCAGTCAGTATCTACATTTCCCCCAAATTTAAAGCTTTAAAGGATGTGGCAAAATGCTTTTCCCGATCTGCATATGCCTATTTCTTTCAAGATGAATAATTCAAGAACACTCATTCTCACGGCCCTACTATGCCCATGCCCTCGGGAAACCTGAGTGTGCCCTTAGGTACTTTGTCTCGCAGCAGGGCTGGGATCCTCAGGAAGTGGCCGTGGTAAACATCAGCCGCCAGGTGGTGCTAGTGAACCAGAGTGAGACTTCACCCAAAAACTATCCAAGAAATGTCTGTTCAGCACCTACTAAGTGCAGGGTTGCATGCCTACTGCTACAGATAAGATACAGCCCTGGCTGTCTAAGGGCTTACAGCAGGCGGGGAACCCCCAGACAGCGTCCTAGCCCTTAATCAAAAGGAGTACCACAGACTCGACTAGGCTGGACAGCCTTGCTCCCAAAGAAAAGCAGGATGCTAGGACTTGGTAGTGATCTGAATGTCTGTCTCCAAAGTTTTTTTTTGTGGGGGAAGATTAGCCCTGAGCTAACATCTGCCACCAATCCTCCTCTTTTTGCTGAGGAAGACTGGACCTGGGCTAACATCCATGACCATCTTCCTCTACCTTATATTTGGGATACCTGCCACAGCATGGCTTACCAAGTGGTGCCATGTCCACACCCAGGATCTGAACCAGCAAACCCCAGGCCGCCGAAGTGGAACATACAAACCACTACACCACGGGGCCAGCCCTGCCTCCAAACTTTTAAGTGCTCCACACTGTCTACCAAATGCATGCCAATCTTCTGAACTTGTCACTCAAGGCACTAGTGACATCTTTTCCAGCCTTGTGCCCCAAGCCTGCCATTACCCCACCACAAACCACACTTGCCTGCCTCCACCTGGATCTTTCCTTGCGCTGTTTCTGGCACCTGTCCCCACGTGACTTCTGATCCCTTCATGAGGCTTTCCCAGTCACCCCTGCAATGACCTCTTGTAAAGCACAAGTCCTGTCTGCCTCGGGTTCTGGGTATCTGTGATCGGGTCGGCCTCCCCCAGCAGACTGTCAACACCTGGAGGCCTGGGGGACTGTGTCTTTAATCCTCTTCACACCCCAACAGGATCAAGCACAGTATCTGATTCAAACTTGAAAGACTTTAACTTGCAGACAGTCAGTCTATTTGTTTGAAAAATAACTTATGAATTATTCTTGTCTAGAGACAGCACTGCCCAACAGACTACGCTGCAATGATGGAAACGTCCTCTATCTGTGCTATCCATTACAGTAACCCCTAGCCACCTGTGGCGACTGAACACCTGAAATGTGCCAAAAAAACAACTTTTATTTAATTTCACTTAATTTAACTGGCCACATGTCTCTAGTGGCTACCATAATTGATGGTGCAGGCCTAGAGGATCCTGACCCCAGTGATATCAAAATTATCAGAGTGAGTGCAGCTCTAATTTCACCCAGACCAGCAAGGGGTACAGCCAGGCTGGTCAGAGGTCTCCTGCTACAGAATGGATGAGAACAATGTTGCCCGCCGATAAAACCCTTTATAACGTGGACACGGTGGTCATCTCTACCCCACAGGACTGGAAGAGACCAATCCAATGCTGACTGGAAACGAGGGAAGGTAGGCATGGACTGGGCATCACTGCCCCTCCGGCATGCATGACTCCACAAATCTGGCCCCAGGTTTTCTTTCTAAGCGATTTTACACTACTCTCTACTTGGAGCAACCCCTCCTCCGGACACTCACCCTTTCCCACCCCAGCTTGTAAGAAGTTTGGGGTAGGGGCTCATTTCCCCAGCCTCGTGTTTCCCTGGGGAGGACGTTCTATTAGAGTAACAGTATCATGCCTGCCCCCTTTCTGTCCCCCACTCACTCCTCCCCAGAAGGAGGAATAACTTATCTGACAGGCATCTGTGGCGCAGCCTCTTCCAGAGTCCCTGCTTTCTCAAAGCCACCTGCCTGCAGAGGGCACTTTCCAGTCTGTTCTTCACAATGCCCACAACCTTAGCAGGCAGGCCTGTCCCTGCACACACAGCCTCTGGATCCTGCGCTGCCTGAATATGCAATCATCAGACATTGTGATCTCCACCTGTCTAGGGGCTATCTCCTGAGTCTTATTCTTCTTAAACTGGATCCAAACTTGGGAGAGAAAGGAAAGGCTGCAGATTTCGATTCCGTAGACCCCCACCACTGCTCTGTGCTCTCCCCCTCTCTAGCACAGCATCTACGTGGAGGCCCTCCCACACCTCTGGGCTGGCCACAGTACACCACAATCAAGAACCACCTTATGTCCAACGGGTGCTGTGGCAGCACCCCCAACTAACAGGCCCACAATGGTCATGGCACTCTGAGTTACATTCTCTTTTTTTTCCTTTGCTTCATTAACCTGACAGGCAACCACTGAGTTCTGTATTTTTATCGTTATTTTTCTACATACTATTATTTGACTTCACAGGTGTTTACGTCCTATTTCTCCTATTGGATCACAAACTCCCCAAGGGCAGGGGTCCAGCACAGTGCCTGGCACACAGGAACAGCACCAGCCTTGTTTAGAATGTGAGGTCAGGGAGGGGAAAGGCTGGGCTGGATCAGCAGCTCGAAGGCTTGCTGTGGCCTGACCAATGGAAAGATGGGGAGGGGGCATGCACTCACGCGATCTGGAGGGCTCGGGTGCCCAGCACACGGGCTCGCTCATACTTGGTCATGTACGGTGTGGTGATTCGCTTCTGGTTGGCCTGCGGTCGCTCTCCAGAGGGGAGGATCTCAACGTTCTCCTGGCCCTCCTGGACACCAAGACAGAAAAAAGAGAAGATCTCAGGGTGCATTTTTTGAGGTGATGGGAAGGATAATGATGACAATGATTATAACCATCAGAAGCAGAGTGCCTGGAGATGGCACAGTCCCAACAAGTCCTCGAGCACAGACAACAAATCACCCTAAGCAGGAAGCAAGAAGCAAGCACCCCATCTTCCATCTTCAGACAGCGTAACTGAGTCAATGGGTCAAGTGGCTCAAAAGTCAAAGTGAAGCCAGGAATATACAAACACACACATACACATATTCATATATTTAACAATTACTTATTAAACATCTGCCATGTGCCAGACATCATAACAGGTGCTGAGACAGAAAGCTAAGAGTTTCTGCTCTCAAAAAACTCACGTCTAGAGAGGAGACAAGAGTAAACAAAACAGCAGGTGGAAGAAAGGTGTGCAAGTGTGCAACACAGTTACTAAGAAGGGGGGCATCTAACTCATACTGGGGGATAAGAAGATAGTCCAGAGATGAGACTTGAGCTCATCTAGAAGGATGAGTAGGAGCTGCCAAGCCAACAAGGAAGGGAAGGGCATTCCAGGCAAGCTGCATTGCATGTGCAAAGGCACATGGATGGGAGAGAACATACTAGGTTTGGACAACTAATTGTGGAGTATGATTAGAGCAAAAGGTGTATATAGGGTTTTAAGCAGGAGAACAAATTCTATAATAAAGGAATTAAGTCAACAAATATTTATTGAGTGTTTACTATATGTCAGATAGTGTTCTAAGTGCTCGGGATAGAGCAGTGAGTAAGACAGATAAAAATTCTTCCCCTACAGAGCTTACATTATAATAAGATGAGATAAACAATAAACAAAATTAATAAACAAAATATGTAGTATAAAAACAGAGAAAAAATGACAGGGAGTGCCAGGGTGGTGACGTGGGGGGAGGTGGAGAACAAGGTAATTTTAAATAGGATGGTCATGGAAGGCCTCAGTGAGGTAACACTTGGACAGAGACCTGAAGGAGGTGAGGAGTAGGTGGTGTGCCTATCTAAGGGAAAAGTGTTCCTGGAAGAGGGAACAGCGTGATCCAAGGTCCTGAGCAGGGGTCTGCTGGGCATGGCAGGACAGCAAGAAGAGATAAGGTCACAGAAGAAGCAGGTGGCCAGATCATGGAGGATCTAGTACATCTTTTTGGCATTTACTCTGAATGAGATGGAAAGCCAGTGGATGAGGGTTCTAAGCAAAGGGGAGACACAGTTTGACTTAAGATTTAAAAGGATCACCCTGGATACTCTGTTGAGAATATTCTGTAGGGGGCAAGGGCAGAAGCAGAGAGACCATTTAGGGAGACCAACAGTAGTTGATTGTGTACGCACGTAAGAAAGATGACTCTGGCAGCAGGAAGGCAAACCCAGCAGACTGAAGGCACGCAAACTAGTGACACAATCTCTGCATTAATGCGGGTAGAGAGCAAGGAACATCTAAACCAGGCTAAGGCACTAGAAATGGAGAGACGGAACCGGGCTGGACCACATGTAGGAGGCAGAATCAACAGGACAGGGACGGAAGGGACCAGACGGATGGAGAAGGAGGTTTGTGACTCAGTGAATAGGGACCTGAGAGTGCCATGCAGAGAGAGGAAATCCAAAAAGAGGGCTTCAGCTTCCTAGCCTAAAAAATATCCAGGGATCACTCTCTCTCCAGGAGACATAAAGCACGTCTTCCTCTATCAGTCACACAGGACAGAAAGCCTTATTTTATTCATGAAGCTGGTAACCCATCCACCTAGTTGCTCAAGCCAGAAAGCCAGGAGTCCTCCTCGTCATCTCCCACTTTCTCAGCCCCACATCCAATCCACCAAAATATCTTTCATCTGTTTTCTCGTCACTGACACTACTAGCATCCGAGTCCAAGGTACAGGTGTCTCACCTGGAGGGCTGAGAGTCCCCTAACTGGTCTCTCTCTAACTCTTGCTCCTCCCCAAGTCACTCCTCACTCTGAGGCCAGAATGTTCTTTCTGAAGTGTAAACTGGGTCAAGCCACTCCCCGACTCAAAACTGGTCAGTGGCTTCCTGCTACCTTTATGTTACAAAAACCTGCCTAATCTGTACCTTTACCTGTCCAGCTTTATCCCAGGTCACTCTCCCCCTTGCTCCTTATGTTAGCCCCATCCTGCAGAGCACCTGGCACATAATAAACATTTAGCAACTGTTTGCTGAATGAATGAAGGCGATATTTCACCCGGCAGTGAACTGACTGCCCCAGAAGCCACAGGCTGTGGTCCAAGTGGACAAAAGCCTTCAGGACCACCTGAAGGGCTTCTCCACTACCCAGGACCGGAACTCTGCTCTCTCTAAGTGGGGTGGTTGTGGCAGGGGCTGTGATCATAAACAGGAGACAGATGCATTCAGGTAATCATCACCGCTGGACTATCCGGCAGCTTGGGCTGCAGAGCAGGGAGCCCACGGCCAAGTACCGACCTCCTCGGCCTTCTCCAAGTCATCCAGCCCTTCATCCTCCTCCACATCATCAAAGTCGTCGCCATCAAAACTGTACGAGAAGAACAGGCCAGTCAGTTAGAGCATCACTTGCTAGATTCCAAGAAGGCAGGGATCTGTGCCTCATCCCGTCTGTAGGAGGCGCTCAATAAATATCTACTTGATGAGCGAATCAAACTTCTGTTCCATTTACTCCTTCAACCTTACCCCATCAGCCCCTCAATTTTGCTAGGATTCAGGCATCACCACTGTTTCTCTCTCTGCGGGATCATTCCCATCGGCATGCAAACATGTAGTTATTTCCCCATCTTAAAAAACAAACAAACAAAACTCATTTCTCTAGTCCCTCCCCACCGAGCCCTGTTCCCACGCTCCCCTTGGGAGCAAAATTCATGCGAGAGTAGTCCACCTCCAAGGTTTCCAATTCTTCTCTTCCCATTCTGTCATAATCTCACTCCAAGAAGACGTTCACCCCCACGGCTCCATCAAAAACACTCCTTTCAAGTTCGTTCCTGATTCCCACCTCGCTACATCCAATGTACTATTCTTGTTCTCAGCCGGCTTGATCTGTCAGTTGGCACACGAGATCCTCCCTCTCACTCAGTACATTCTCCTCACCTGACTGCAAGGACACCTCACTCTCTTCGTGTTCCCCCACCTCCCTGGTTGCTCCTTCTCAGCCTCCTCTTCCGGTTTCTCCTCTTTCCCCCCAAACACTCCACGCTGGAATGCTCTGACGCTCAGTCATCTCCTCTCCTCTACTGATTCGCCCCTGATCTCACCTGTAGCTTCCTTTTCACTAATATGCTGACGAATGCCCTATTTTAATCTCCTCCGACCCCCCACACGTCAGGAAATCTTTTTGGCTGTGGCTTCAAAATACATCCAGAATTCAAAACCACTTCTCACTCCCCTGCTACTATGGCCCCAGTACAAGCCACTGCCTTCCCCCACACGGATCACCGCAAGCCTCCCGGACTCTCCTCTGGATTACTTCTATACTACATACTTCTACGACGTAATCTCACGCGACCCCGTATTATCTGTTTATGGGCCTGTCCCCTCTGCCAGAAAGGAGCACCTGGAGAGCCGGGACTACGCCTAATCCACCCCAACATTTCCATTACAAGACACGGAGCCCGGCTCGGGGGAAGTCTGCTGAAAGACATCTCTCACTGATCATCTCTGGTCCTCGAGCCTGGGCCTTTCTGTGCCCAGCCTCTGGCCAGGTCTGTGCTCCGGGCTCCCCGCCCTTCCCTCCTCCAGTTCCGCGGGCCCTCAGAGCCCCCAGGCCCCTCAGACACTGCCCCTCGACCTGGCTCCTCAGCCTCCTCGGACCCAGGCCCTCGCCTCACCCGCCCCTTCCGAGATGCCGCAAAGGCCACTTCGCTCCCACACTCACTTGTCCTCGTTGTCTGACATGCTGCCCGCGCCGCGGCGACCCGGCTTTGCGCCCCAGGCCCGCACGGAGGCCCGCGAAGAGCGCGCCTCCGCCTCGCGCGGCGCCACGCGTACTCTGCGCCTGCGCCGTGACCCAGAGGCAATCACTTCCGGGAGGCAGGCCAGAGTGTATGTGCGCATGTGCTGAGAGGTGCGTGCTTGTTACCATGGTAGCCAGAGCCTCTAGCTGCCGGCTCAAGGGGCAGAAATCTCAAAGTATTTCTGCCGGGTGGTGCCGCAGAAGAGCGGTGGTTACGGTCTCCGGAGCCCGCGCCGCTCTCTGTGGGGACAGGGGCACCCCGTCGGGGTCTTACTTTAGGGTGAGGATTCAGTTTTGGCGTACCACGCAACGGGCTCTATCGTGATCACCGCTACCCTAACGCCCCCTTCCTCCCGAGGGGGCTTCCCTGCCACGGGCGCCGGGTCAGGATGAGGTCTCTGTTCGTGTGTGTGCATCTGCCTGTGTATCTGTTCGGGGTAGGAGGATCGGGGACTGCCGCAATGCTGACGCCCGGCGTCAGGATTCTCTTGCTGCCCGACCCCGCTCCTAGACTTGGGGTGGTGCTGAGGGGTGCGGGAGCAGAGATTGGACCTGAGAGACATGGGTGTGTCATTGCAGTTTTCCTCCTCAGGGTACTCCTATGGCTTCCCAGGAGAGGGAGGAGGCAGTGGCCAAAGGAACGGGGTTCTGGCGCTGCCCTAAGCCGGCCACTTACACCCCGGGGACCTGTGAGCTGCTCAGAGGTCAGTGCGTTAAAGGACACGAGAAGAGGAGCAATGGTAACAGTTACCCTGTGGAACTCAGTTCTCTCCTACATGACCTGTGGCTCAGCGATTGCTATTTTCATTTTACAGATAAGAAGCCTGGGGTTCAGAAATGTTCCGGGATCCTACAACTTACAAGTGGCCAAAAGTCAAAGAACTAAGAATTTTAGAGTGGTTAACTCCTGTGCATCCCTTAGATCACACTTTCAATTTCCCCACGGAAGCCTTATTTCCTCCCGACCCGCCACCACCACAGTGCAGCCAACTGTTATGTGCCCTTACGCTACCAAATACCTTTTCCTTCACTGGACTTGGCACAACCTGTAATCAGATATTTAGTGTGTCCCATTGGATTAATATCCATCTACCACTCTAACTCATAAACTCCATCAGGGATGGGATTGTGTCTGTTTTGGCTCACAATTGTAGCTCCAGCCCCTGGCACATGCTTAATGAATACTTGTTCATTTATTCATTCATTCACTCAACAAAAAATTTTTAAAAGCCCACTGTGTGCTTTAGACATTGTCCTAGGTGCTGAGGATATAGCAGTAAAAAAAGAAAAGAAAAGAAAAGAGCAAAAATTCTTGCTCTCATGGAGCTAATATTCTAGTAAGAAGGTAACAAATGATAAATAAGTAAAATATACAGACCTTAGATGGGGATAAGTGCTATAGTGCAAAATGAAGCAGGAAAGGGAGAGAGGGAGTACTCAGGCGCAAAATGGGGGTAAGAGGTGACACTTTTAAATTTCAATAGAGTGAGATGAGGGTGTCTGCCTGCAGCCCAGGAGACCTCATAGAATGCTTTGTCTTGCAGTGATGATGAAGAAATCCAAACTGACTAGCTTCCAACAGCGCCACATCATGGACACCATGAGAAGTAAGAGGCAGTCTACAGAGGTTTCCTGGGCAGAGAGATATTGGGCCACATTTTTAATGTTCCTCCATATTAAGGGGTAGGAGACCTCTTTAAAAAGAGGTCATTTAAAAAGACTCCCCCAAAAAAGAAATGGAATAGTATTTCTGACCCTTACTCCTGGGGAATTGACCTCTTGGGGGCTTTGCTTCTTCCTCGGACGTGGGCCCTGACACAACAAGCCTCCTGCAGTCCAGCTGTGGCTGACCTTCCCAAGGGACCACAGCCCAGTAGAGGCTTCCTGTCTCAACACTGTCAAGTCTGCAATCTATCCCTCCCTCTTACACACGTACCATGTGAGACCCCAGAGAGAGGACGGTGTGTGTCTTATTTATCATTTGATTCATTGATAGCTTATTTAGCAGAGACAAGATAATTGGCAGAATTCCAACTTAGGGAAACTAGGCAGAACATTTCCACAGCTCACCTCCAACCACACATTGTATTATTTATTTTTAAGGAAAACAAAAAGTGGAATTCCATGGGCACAATAGCAAGGGGCCCTCTACGATCTTGAAAAGAACCTTGCTTTCTAACATTTAACTGAATCAACATTTAGTGGATCAGAACACAGACCTGTAAAGCTGCCTTTAAGAGAGAGAACACCAGAAGGTCCAAGCCTGCCGAGTTTTACTTGAATCTACGGAGAGCTATTGCCTTCTCTCAGGAAGGAATGTGCCTATCAGGGGAACATCTGATCAACCAAAGCAGCATAGGGAAGGGAGAGTCAGAGAGGCAAATACGGGCAGTGCCTGCCCAGCACTGGCCTAGGGAGGGAGGCTCCGTCAGGCCAGTTCAGAAGTCAGACCTCCTTCATTCTTGTGGACAAGGACAACTCAGCCTGCCAGAGCCTAGTGCCACAACACAGCTGAATTGCACAACTCAATCTCCACACTTGGTAGTCTATTAATAATTTGGTGTCCCCTGTGGCATGACTACAAAGAGAATGTGCTAGAAATTCCACTAAAAGTAAATACCAGGAGACCAAGGCCTGTGTCTGCCTTGTTCACCACAGTTGCCCCAGCTCCTAGGTGCTCCATATTTATTGAAAGACTAATTGCATTAGTGGTTAGGCCAACACAAGTAACCGGTTCAACTGGCAGGTTTATTCTCCTTAGAAGTTTTCTTCTTTAAAAATTGCCTCCAAGCATTGATGTTGAGTCTGCTTTCTTCTCCTAGAATCCCGTCTCACCTCTCCCCTCTTAACCAAATCCTACTTGTTGTTTTGAGGCCTGGTTCAAAGTCTGTAGCAAGCCACAAATTTCTCTCCTTCGCCTGAACTTCCAGAATTACTCGGGCCATAATTATTTGCTGAGAATGGGCCAAAGGAAGGGATAGCATTTGGCACTGGACAGGCAGAAATAGGGAGTGGAGGGAGCAGGAGGGACATTCTGGAAGGCACAGCATCTCCTCAGAGCAGAGAAGAAGCCGTGGTGTGGCTCTAGGAAGAGGGTGTGAGAGAGGGAAGGTGGTGGGAAATAATGGCAGCTCCATCCTTCCAGTTCCTCAGGGCATCCTTGTGACGTCAGTGCTGTCCCTGACTCCTTTCTCTTTCTCCAAGACCCCACATCTGAGCCATCAGCAGTCCTGTGTGCTTGACTTTCAAACCATACCCTGACTCTGACGCCTCTGCCCCTGGCCGCCATCACTGTATTTTCAACAGTAGCCAAAGGGATCATGTAATTTCTCTGCTCAAACCAGGCGATGGCTTCCCACCTCACACAAAGTAAGAGCCAGTCTTTCCAGGGGCCTACAAGGCCCTGTACTCCTCTTGTCCCCCATGACCTCTGCCCCCACTCCACTCCCCCCTGCTCCGTCCATTCCTGGCACCCTAGCCTTCTGGCTGTTCCTCAGACACTCCAGGCACATTCCCACTTCGGGGCCTTTGCTCTAGCCGTTCCCTCTACCTGGAATGTTCTTCCCCAAAATATCAGCACAGCTGGCCTCTTACCTCTTTTGGCTCTTTTCTCAAATGCTACCCTCTTCATGAGGCCCTCCCTGGCTACCCGATTTAAGACTGTGAACCCTGCTCTGGCCCACTCTGCCCCATCCTGGTACTGTCACCATCTAACATACAATGTATTTTACCATCATCCACACCCCAAATGTAAGCACCACGAGGGCAGGACTTTGTCTTACTCACCATTTTACCCCCAGTGTCCTGGGCCTGGCATGTGTTTGCTGGGTCAAAGGTCAACAAGGTAGACAGGGAGGGGCCAGATCAAAATAGAGGGTGGGGCCTGCTCTGAGCTGGGCTTTGGGGCAACTGAGAGGAGGGGCCAGTTGGCCAGATAGGAGGTGACACACTTGGCTGGCCTGGGGGAGGAGCCCCAGATCTGGGTCAAAGCAGTGGGGTTGGACAGTAGGAGGGATTGGTGTCCATCACCATCAAACCATCCCTCCCTTCCTGTGGACCACACAGGTCTCAGGAATCCATCTGCAGAAACAAAAGCACCAGCAGGAAGGCTCGATGTACAAGAATGCTTAATGCAGCGTTGGTTAAAGTAGTAAAACGAAAATGGAAACAGCCTGAATCTTCGAAACTAGGAGACTAGTTGAATAAAGAATGCATCCATCCTAAGAACTAGTATACAGCTATAAAAAATAAGTTATACATAAAGAGAGTGATCTGGAAGGATGTCCATGATAAATTGTCATGTGAAGAGTCTATTACTGAATATAATTCAGTATGACCCAGTGTTTGAAAACGAATCTCATATTTGCACATCTATCCTTGAACACGTTCGTATACTCATCAAAAAGTAGGAAATAGACCACCAAATTGTTACCACTGCCCATTGTAGAGAGGAGATTGGAGGGGAGAAGGGAAGACTCTTCTGTACTGTTTGACTTGTTATAACAGGCAGGGATCACTTTTATAAATTTAAAAAAAAAAAAAAGGGCAGCCCCGTGGCCAAATGGTTAAGTTCATGTGCTCTACTTCAGTGGCCCAGGGTGTCGCTGGTTCTGATCCCAGGCACGGACATGGCACCGCTCATCAAGCCATGCTGAGGAGGTGTCCCACATGGCACAACCAGAAGGACCCACAACTAGAATATACAACTATGTACTGGGGAGCTTTGGGGAGAAGAAGGAAAAAAAAGCCAGGTGGACCCCCACCCGGACCCTTCCTTCCCCAGGAGGAGGCGCTCTGCCCCTACAGTGCAGCCCAACGTCCAGCCAGAGGGTCGTGCCCTCCAAGCAGCCAGCCCCAGCCATGTACCTGCCTCCCATCCTGGCAGCCCGGTCCCGCCTCCGGCCAGCCAGCATGTGCCAAGCCAACGGGGCCTACAGCCGGGAGCAGTTCAAGCCTCAAGCCCCCCGTAAGTGACAGGCCTTGATAAGAGCCCCTCCTCTACCTCCTTCGGGGAGGGGGACAGGGAGGGGAGATAGGCAGGTGGGCAGGCGCTTAATCAAATTCTCACGCTGTTTATAGAAATGCTCTTGAGCTTTAGCACATGTTAGCTGGGGGGCATTCAGGGAGCAGGGGAAACCATTAGGTGGTCCTTGTAAAAAATTTTTCCAGAACTCTCTGGATTAGCTGGATTCTGTCAATCTCTGAGGAATCTTTGGCTGCAGGTTTCACGGCCACTGCTCTCAAGCTCAAAGGGGCCTGGAATCCGGGGCTCCTCTGCACTGCAGCCTACTTCACCGAGCCATTTGTCCCCCTTCCTACTGGGCACCTGACATAACTCTTGGCCCAGACCCTCCTACATCTGCACGCACGCTCTGTGCACAGGCTGCCACTAGGGTGATCACTGAGTTTCCTCAGCCTTGCTCTGCACCAAAGCAGTATGTGGATTTTGACCAAGTTCTCTTCATGGTTCATTCAACCCCTTCCTTCCCCTTCCCGCCTATCTTAACGTGACAAGCTCAGGAGCACCCAGGGTAGATGGTTCCGGGGTTTGCAGAAGCCCCATCCACGTTACCCAGGCACCTGGAGCAGGTGTGCCCGCTTGGGGACACACCATAAACAGAGGTGCCCTTCACACCTTAACTAGGCCATTTCTGGGCCTTACAGGAGATCTGGAGAAGGAGAAGCGAAGACTCCAGAATATCTTAGCTACTGGGAAGAACCCAGAGGAACAGAAAAGAAAGCCCCCTCCTGTGCAACAGGAGGGCCCAGCCCCTGAGGTGGACCGGTTTGAAGAACGTAAGCCACTGATGGGCCACTTACGCTGGAGAGCGAGTGTGTATGGAGGGGACCCAGAATCGGGGGAAGGGGGTAATCCCTGAGGGCCAAGTCAGAAACACGGTCTGACTGCAGACCCACTTCCTCTCTCGAAGAGGGGCAACCCGCCCCCTCCACAGGAGCCCGCGGCCCCCACTGCCCTGTACACTGATGGCCCTTCTCCCCACCCAGTGGTGAAGGAAATCCAGGAGAGGAAAGAATTCCTGGCCGACATGGAGGCGCTGGGACAGGGCAGACAGTACCGAGGGGTCATCCTTGCCGAAATCTCCCAGGTAGGAGAAGCAACAGAGGGTGAGGCAGAGGGGAGCCGGCTATGTATGAGGGAGGGGAGGTGTCCACCGTGAGTGTGGAGCACAAGACGTGAGTGGAAACAGAGGGGCCACTGTGGCCGAGGTTTCCAGAGTCCAGCTCTAGCCTCACATCTGTGTGGCTCCTAGAGTTTCTACCCTGACAGCCAGCTTTCCCTGATGCCCTATTTGCAGAAACTACGGGAAATGGAAGACATTGACCACAAGAGGAGTGAGGAACTTAGGAAGGCTCTCGCCCCGGCTTAATCTGTCTCCAGAAATGGGGGTGGGGTAGCCCACTCCCTTGCCAAGCAGGGTCATCCCCAGGTCAGCCCACCCACTCTGGCCTTCAGCCACGTCAAATGGTCGCACCGCCCTGGCGGAGGGTACCCTAGGCATACACAGTGCCCTAGAAGATGGACCACATCTCAGAAAATGAGCTGATTCTCCTCGAGACTCTGCCCAGGGAGCCCGGGTCAGCTGAGCCTCTGAGACCCACAGTCATACACACACACATGACTTTGAGACTTTTCTCGGGGAAAGAGCCCATCCACAGTGAAAGCAAGGCCCACATCTCAGCATCTTGGGCATTTGTCTAACGGCATCCAGTGGGCTCTCTGCCGACCACCGCCACCCACCGTGTCCTGCACTGTAGTTTTCTGAACTCAGGAACGAGTGTGATTTCTTTCTTCCTACCTGTCTTAAGATCTGCTTCTTTAACCTCATACAGCCTTGGGCAAATGTTTAACCGCTATGATTAATTAGCCAATAAAACACATTTAACGTATATCATTACACACTGTTTTGTTTTCAGAGGGATAAGGCTTATTTGTTCAAGGAGTTAGAATTTTTCAAGCACAGATGGTTTCTAGCTGTTTGTGTATTTCAAGTAGAAATGGGAACGAACACTTCTGGGGAGCCCCATGGTAGGGCAGTGTGGTAGGTGCTGGATGTCACTCTGAGTTAATTCTCAGTAAACTCCTGTGATGGTTGGTTACCCATATGAAAAATGGAGCTTACCAAGATACTATAACCAAGGTCATTGAACTAGCAAGTAGCCTACTCAGGATTAAAGTGGGCTTTACGTCTTCCCACTAACCCCACGGCCCAGAGAGAGAAACACGCTGGAGGGATCCAGACGGAAAGAGCCTGACTTTGGAGTTCTGGTCCCGGCTGGTGCTCTGTGTGCTTGGGCAACACCAGCCTCGGCTCCGACCGCTCGTCCGAGGCCCTGCCTTAAAGGGCTGCTGAGGAGACACATGAGCACAAGAGCAGCCCCCGGGGCCCGGCAGACAGTACATGGCAGTCCCCACATCTTCTGACAACCACGAGCCCTGCGTTCTCTGGTATTCTGTTATTTTCCTGTCCCCATAAATCAAAATATTTTGGAAGTTTTCAACAGTCTCTCCCACCTGGAGGGATTCATATAATCCTACAGGCCACGTGACGAGTTTTGGTTTGCAGAATAAACACAGCCCTGCAGCCTCACACAGATAAGCAGAGAGGGTCAGATCAGGGCCAGCTCAGGAACATTCCATTGGAAGCCTGTGTCCACACCTGCCAGAACCTGAGGGCAGAGGGTGCCGCATGACCAGGACAGCCGTCTTCCACCTCAAAGGCCCCAGCACGTGGCCCCAGGGCAGCAAACTGGAGAACCCAGGACAAATTCAGCCCATGACAACACTGCCTACCCTCGGTTTAAATTCAGACTAGTTGCCAACGTTTACAAATCACACACACACACAATCTGGATTTCTAGCTTCTTTTGAAAAATGGAAAGATCTGGCCACATGGGGCCCACATTCCCACAGGCTACAGTTGACTTAAGTGAGGAAGAACCTCCCCCTCTAGTTGTGGCAGACACCCCAGTCCACACCACCCATCTCCTGACACCGAGACAGCCTAAAGGAGCCAGCCCTCAGGTTACACGCAGCCCAGTTCATATGGGTTACCTGCCGGGCCCCTGAAAGGCCCTGGAGTTGGTGACCCCAGTCCCAGATCAACAGGCACTGTTGGAAGGAGACTGACTGCCAGGGGCTACACAGGTGTACGAGCCACCTCTCCCTGCAGAGGAAGGGGGTCCTGCCCGGTGGCATGCAGTGAGGCCAAGGCCCCTGTTGGTGGACAGCCCTACATGGCCCTCCTGGGCAAGCAGAGATGCCCAGCCACAAGGCGCGGTGGAGGCAGGGAAGAAGGCAGACCCGGCCGAGGGAAAAGCACCCCCAGGCTGCCTGGCTCTGGCAGCTGAGGTTGTCTCCATTTATTGTCGGTGAGGAAAACCCTGGCGAGTCAATCCAGTGCGATCTCTCCCAGAGGAGTGCTAAGGGAAGGGGCCCTGGAGGCCCCCAGAAATAGCTTATAGCAACAGTGCTTTGACCAAGAGCTGCTGGACACGTTCCCCGGGGGAAGGCGGTGTCCCCTCGGCTCCTCCTCTCCCACAGCCATCCCAGTGGGGAAGCGGCCATCAGTCCTTTGGTGGCAGGTGGCAACAAGTCGGGAGAGAACAGGAGAGAAGAGACAACAGGCAGGCGGGTGGGTGTGAGGTGACAGTGGACCCACCATCCCTGAGCCCTGGGGGAGGGGGACACAACTAGCCTAAATGAGGGGCCAGACTACAGTGTGTTAAAGAGCCAGGATTAGCACCTACGTGAGGGTCAGGAAACAGAGCTGCAGCCGGGGCCTGCCTCCCAGAGGCCCCCGCCCACCCAGCACAGCCGCCACAGCCCCGTGTCCTGGGAAGTGAGGTTTCGTTTCTATAGAACGAGGGGAGATGAAGGAAGCACCTCCCTGAACTTGGAGGGACGGGGGAAGGATCTGTCCGCCAGGCCTGTTCGTGTCTGAGGACACAGTGACTAACTCAAACTTAATTAGAGGCTTCATAAATAGAGCTCCTGAGTGAGGAGAAAGATCCAGGGCCGCCTGCCCTGGAAAGGAAGGCAGGGCCTCAGAGGCAGGACTCGGGCAGCAAGAAGCCAGTGCGACCCAGCCCTGTGTGCTGGCCTGCCAAGGGGGCAGCCCCCGAGGCAGGAGGCCGGGCCAGAGGCCGACCACGGGCAGACCTCGTGGGTGGGAGGACCTTGGGGTCAGAACTTTGACAGCTAAGAGTCCCAGCTGGATGTGGGGGAGGGAAGAGGGACCAGGGAGCTGCCCATCACAGCAGGGGCTGGGCGGGATGTGGGCAGCTGCGCTCGGCCACTCCCGCTCCCTGCATCCAGGACCCTACTTGCTCCTTGGGTCAGTCACAGCATCTGGAGTCATCAAAACCAGGCTGGGCAGGGCTGAGCCTCAGCTGCCTGCGGCTCAGAGAAGAGGAAAGAAAACTCTTTGGCCCAGAACAGCCAGAGGACCCTGAGGAGGGGGAGGCCATCACCCAGAGGCTCCCTCCCCATAAGTCATCTTTCCTCTCGACTGATCCTGAAGGGGAACAGGGTGCCCCCCAGCGGAGCACAGCCCGGGAGCTGAGCCAGGAGAGGTGGAGGTCCCCAGCTGGCGGCCCTCGCTGTTAGCTCTTGTCCCCGGGGGACTTGCTCTTGGTATCACGCTTGTTTCCTAGCAGCTTCAGCACCTTCATGGTCTTGAACTTGCCCTTCTTCTTGCCCTCAGGCTCAGCCTCCTTCTGGAACTCTGCAGAGGAGAAAGGGGAGCCCATCAGGGCAGGCCACAGGGAGGGATGCAGGCCTGCCCTGCTCCACCCTCTCCTCGTGTGGAACCTCGGGCAGGTCCCTGCACCTTTGCGAGCCTCTGGTTCTTGCCTACAGAATGGGAACCACAGCCCTCTCCCACTGCTCTGGCAAGGACCCAGAGCTACATGCATTTCCCATTTTGGGAAACAATCTGGAAACTGTGAAGCATGGTATAAATTTCCCTTTATAAGGCTCCATTCTGCTCGGCTGGTGCTCACAGTTCCGTGGGTCACGACACAAACACTGACTGTCAGAGCTAGAAGAAATCCCAGAAATCATCTGTCCTGGCCCCCAATTTTACAGAGAAGGAAACCGTGGGTTTTGAAATGGACTAACCCCAACTGAGCTCTTTGGAGGGGCCAGGCCCTGGGCTAAGTGCTTCATACACATTATGCCAGCAGTCCTTACTCAGCACACGCCTGAGGGGGGTGCCTCCATCGCCCCCGTTCTGCAGACAAGGACAGTGAGGCCTAGAGGGTGACGTGGCTAGCTCAAAGTCACCCAGCTAGTAAGCGCCAGAGCCAGGGCTGGAATCCCAGCGTCTGACAGGAGTCCAGACTTGACCACAAAGCCACAGAGTGAGTCACTGGGGAAACCAAGATTAAGCTCAGGTCTCCTGACTTCCATCCAGTGCTCTTTGAACCGTTCCAGGCACGATCTTGTTCCCCAGCAGGCACTGCTGTTTGAGCCCACAGACCCCTCCAAGACGAACTGCAGATCTCAAGGAGGAACGCAGAGCCCAAGGGAAAGCACACTGGGAGAGAGCTCACCACGCACCACAGTCCTTCCTGAGGCACCAGGGCATCCCGCACCCACCCTCCCTGCCCAGACCATGGCCTTCCCGGCCGAAGGCTGTGCCACGCACACGGCCTTCCCAGCAAAACAGAGGCTGGGAGTTCGCACACACCATCCCTGTGGTGCCCACTCCAACCCTCTGTTCAACCTGCCCTCGCCCTCCAGGAGATCAAGTGGACCAGAGCCCCAGGAGGGGCCTCACCTTTCCTCCTGATCATGGCTTCCAACATCTTATCTTCCTCTTCCTCCCTGAAACGAAAAGGGAAGCTGAGTGTCCCGCAGGAAGAAGGACCAGATAATCTCTCAGTCCCTCCAGCCTCTGAGTCCACCCAGGGCTGAGCAAGGGTGCGCTGGGGTCGCTGGCAGTGACGGCAGGGCTGGCCTCGTCTGCTGTGGGCCCCTCCCCCAAGGACCCCCAGGGGAGCCCCTCCCCAGCCATCTCACCTCTGCCGGTCCTCGTCCAGGCAGTTGACGATGGCGTTGCGCTGCTCGATGAGGGTCACAAGCTCCTGCATCAGCACCTTCTCCCGGCCCCGGTCCTCCTCTGTCCAGTCCTTTTCTGCCCAAGGAGAAGGCTGGGAGTGTGAGTGGTGGGGAAACGCTCCTGTCTTCCCAGGAAGCCAGGAGCCAACACCTGAGTGCTAAGGGGGCCGCAGGCCAGCCCCACGCTAAATCCTATGAGGACAGGAAGGAGGAGCCCAGACGGGTGAGGATCACAGGCTTTTGGAGAAATGAAGGTTGTTATAGAGGAGACCAGGGATACTAGGCTGCCTACCAAAAAACCCTTCAAGGGGCCTTGGAAGGACCAGCACAACACGCATTCTGAGAACAGAGACCAGCGTGGGCCAAAGGGCTTCCTGCTTCTGTTCATTCACTCATTCAACCAATATTCACTGGTGGGTTTGGAGGGAGCAGGATCTGCTGGGCCTGCTGGGAGCCTCCAAAGGCGGGCTGGCGGAGCAGGCGGGTGAACAGGGACCCCGGGTCCTCAGGCAGAAGTAACACAACGGAAGTGGCATACTGGGGCATTCACCTAATGCCATGAAGGAGGGCAGACTAGAGGGGACCCTGGGGGCAGGGAGCCCGGCCAGGAGGTGTCCCTGACATCTCATACACCTGCTGCCCCTCCAGCCTCCTCTCAAGAACCCGAGCCTTCCCCCAGGACCACTCTCTGACCCCACTCCCACCCAGCCCACAGGTCCCTGGGGGATGGATGCCCATACTTGGCCTTCACCTTACAACATCTGCCACCACAGGCCTCCCCATCTCAAAATAAACATCCTGAGGCCCCTCAGCTGTGCCCCAAGCCCCTCTGCCTCACCCTGCCCAGACTCAGGAGCAGGGAACCCAGCGCAGTTCTGGGGACAGCATGGGCTTCAGAGTCACCACTCCAGTTCAAAGCCTACTCCGTCACTTCCCAAATCTGGGGCCTGGGTAAGTTATGTCCCCAATCCGGGATGCGCTGCCACCACACAGAGGACTAGAGAAGCAACAGAGTAAGCCCAGCGCCAGGCTGGCTTGGGGTACATGGGCACTGCGCCGACTCCAGCCACCGGGTGTCGCTGCGGCTCCCTCTGAGTGGCGGCCATGCCCCAGCCCGAGATCTGGGAGTGACTCATAGATGGCAGCAGAAGGTTGGGACATTCTGTGGCTTCCCCAGGGACACTCCTATCTCTGGGTCCCATCCAGCCTCACAAGTTCCCCAGTCAACAGAGAGGCAGGGCCACTGTCCCAGAGAGGAGGGCTGTGTGTGCAGGACAGGCCAGATCACAGACATGGACAGAAGCCCAGCTCCACACCAGTGGGCAAAGCTCTCCACCTCTCTGGCTCTCCATTGCCTCATCTGTTAAATGGGAACAGGGATGCCGACCACGTGGGCCACAGGAAGAGGTCAAGAGCCCTGGTTCCCAGCTCTGGACACTCCACAGTCTGCGGCTCACTCCATTTTCCGGCCACGGACCCCCAACTCAGCCACATGCTAACCATCAACCATCAGCCTCTCAGAGGACAGTGTTTCCACATCCACTGTCCCCTCATCCCAAGAACACCCTACAGGGTGCGTACCCTCATCCTATCTTACACTTGAAGCCACTGAGGCTCGGTGAGGCTGAGAAACCCATCCAGCCTCCCCGTCCTCTGCCCCAAGCACGTCAGTGACAGGACACAGGACTGTCTGACTCCATCCCAGTCATCGTGCTCCCATTCGGAGCACGTCCGTCCCTCCCTCCTAGAGTCATTCTGAGCCATGCTGTGCAGGAGGTCCTTCCACCTCCCCCTCACTCCCCGCTGGTAAAGTCCATGCTCTGGCCTGATGGCTGTGAGCCCAGAGCTGTCTCTGGACAAGCGTCGCTATCACCCACTCATCCGGGGCAGCCCTGGGCCCTGGAGCCTGAGCCCCTCCTCACTGAGGACCTGCCCACCACATGTTCCAGGAGAGGGGGCGGCCAAAACAGGCCAGTCTGCTCCTGGTCCTGCTCACTGTAGCGCCTCATCCCTGACACTACGTGTGTCCACACCCCCACACTGGCCACGCTGTTCCCTCTCCTACTGTGGCTCGAGCTATTTATCACCTGTTATGACACAGACAGCACCCCTGGTCCTCTCCTCCTCTGGCCCTCTTCCCAGAGTCTGCCTGCACCTCCTCATCAGCGCTGCACGTCCACTCCCCAGCCTGGAGGGGAAGAACGAGGCCCTCTCCTACATGGCCCCAGGCCCAGGCAGGTGCCAGAGGAGAGCGCGTGGCTGCACTCACCTGGCTTATTGAGAAGGCAGCGGAGCTCATACTCCACGTCGGCCTGGCGCTGCTCCAGGTGCTGCTGCTTGAAGCTGGAGGGTGGGAATAAGCCGACTATTAATTCTGCCCTGTGCACGGCCGCCCTGCCCTGTGCTGTCAGTGATGAGGGAAGACAGGAAAGCTGCTGTTCCAAGCCCTACGGATTCCGAGGAGGGGAGCAGGGGCCGAGGGCGGGAGGACTCACACGTAGATGAGCTCCGACTCCCGCCGCACCAGCAGGTGCTTCTCGTGGATGAGCTTGAACCAGTCCACCAGCATGTCGTCCTCACGGCCCTCTGGAAGCCAGACACCCACGGAGGCCAGGGTTGGCGGCAGTTCCCACCCTCGAAGGAGCCATCGAGGCTCCCCCGACCCCTAAGTCCCACCCTCCAGGCCCTCCCAGCAGCTCCCGCACCGTTCGCTCCACCACGCAGCTTCTCTTCCAGCAGGACCCCACGGTGTTCCAGGGCATCCAGCTGGCGCTCGATGGTGTCCATCTCTCCATAGATGTCCTCTTCGGGGATGTACTGGTCAGCCTGGACCTGCCCGACAGCACCCTGGTCACCTGAACAGCCCACCTGCCTGCTGCCAGGAGCTCTGGCATTTCTCCGCCAGCAGTGGCCACCACAGGCCCGGGCCTGGCTCTGTCCCACACCCCGGGATGGCCAGATGCGGGATCCCAGTGTGGCGCAGGGGAGAGCTATAAACCCTCCATGCCCTTGGCCCCAGCGCCAACAGGCACACCCAGAGGGAGGCAGAACTTCCTGCCTCTCGTGGCAGCCCCTCCCACTTCCCTGCCACTCCAGAAATGATGTCACGCTGTGAGAAGTGACTCTATTAGAGAGAGAAACTTGAGGACATGCTAATCTGTTCAACTAGAAGAATATCCTGTGAGCACTTGGACCCTTGAACTATTGTTAGTAACAAGTGAAATGCACCAGCCACTGCGCTCCTTGAGAACAGCTGGTCTGCTCGGAATCGCCCCAGGGTCCAAGTGAAACCTTCCAGCTGGGCCACCCAAGTGCCCCTCTCTGACATCTGAGGGCAGCTGCCCAGGCGGCCCATCCTCTCGAGAGTCCCACAGGAAGCCTGAGGCTGCCCAGGGACGGGGCCCAGGCCCCACTGGCCGGATGTCAGGGAGCTCCCAGTTGGTACCTTGCGCTTGATGAGCGGGAAGCCGTGTCCTGGGGCCGGCGGCCTCGCTGGCTTGGATCCCTTGGTGACCTTCTTTGTGGTTGGGGACGCTGTGGGTGACGCCTTCCTGTTAAAAGGATTCTCCTTGCAGGAAGACTAAAGGCAGGGAGACATGACAGAGAATAAGTCTGGGGATGGGATGGGACAGTAAGGCACCCTCCCACCCCCACAGGATCACATGCGACTACGGAAAGCAGGCCTGGAGCCCAAGGCAGGAGGATTCGCCTTCGGGTGAGGAGGGCCCAGACAGAGCGCATCTTCCAGCAACCAGTCTCTGATGCACTCAGCCATTCGACAAACACTCCATATGTGAGCCCCTCCCACGTGCAGCCACTGCACTGGATACTCCAACACATTCTTACTTAGTTCTCACAACCACTCCGCCAAGTGGCTGTTCTAATGTCTATTTTACAGCTGAGGAAACTCAAGTTCAGAGAAGTTAAGTAATTGGCTCAAGGTCACGCACCTCCCAAGGGCCCAAGCTAGGGGGAAAATCTGTCTGTCTCAGGGCCAGGGCAGCCATCCAGCACTGGGGCAGCAGTCAGGAGTTTAGGGCCAGACGGAGCTATAGTGGCTCATTCAGGCCTCACAACCACGCTCTTCCCAGAGGGGACACTCAGGCTCAGAGAGGTGAAGCTCTTTGCCCAGCGTCGCCCAGCCAGGACGTGCCAAAGCAGGGATCCCACCTTCCATGTAGCCAGCAGGTGGAGGAGGAGGCTAGCTCCCTCGCTGCCCAGGAAAGACCCCTGTCCTCTGTGCCCGGCTCTGTGCACCCAGAACCCTGCACATTTCTGTCCCTCTGGGGAGACCCCTGCCCTCTCTGACGCCAGCACAGGGACAGGGCCCTGCCTCCACGTGGGCAAGGCCAACGTCTTCCAACCACTCTGCGCAGCTCAGCGGAAACAGAGGCCTCACCTGAGGCTGTGGAGTGCTCCCGGGGGTGCTCACCCAGCTCTCTCCCAGTGGCAGGGGCGGCAGGAGGGAGCCCTGTCACCTCACCTGTGCTGCCCCCTCCCGGGGAGCGACTGCCTCCGGTTGGTAGTTGCTGGGATTTCTGAAGCAGGGGAAGTGCCAGCCGAGTCCAGCATGGCAGGGACACAGGCTTGGGTCCCCACAGGCCAGCACCCACCCAAGACCCCCGTCTCCTGCCCCCACAGCCTCTGGGATTCTCTCCTAATCCTGGGGTTAGGGTGGGAGTGGGGGGCGTCCCAGAAGGAAGCCCACCTGGGGCTCTGCCCGCTGCCTCCACAGTCAGACCCCGAGGGGCCCAGCAGGGCCCAACAGCCCACGTCCTCGAGCCCCGCAAGGGTTCCCAGCCTTTTCTCAGTCACAGAACTTCAAACCAACCTTTCACACACCCCAAGACAGGAAACAGGTGTTTAAAGGGAACTGCCTAAAGTGGGGGCATCCAAAGTCAGCCTCCTCCCGCTCCCCCCACCACCAAGGAGCCCTGGGGCTCCTCAGAGCAGCCCGAGGCCCAGAGGGCAGGGCCTCCTCAAGGTCACACAGCAGCGGGTGGCAGAGCTGGATAGGAGGCTGCTGGCCGGGCCAGGGAAGGTTAAATGTCTGAAAGGCGCATGAGTAGGGGCTGGACTAACAGCTCAGCCCCGTCCCCAGACCCAGCCTCTGTCAGGTCAGTCAGCCCACGACAACAGCCCCCACGTGAGCTGTCCTGCCACCCTCCACCTGGGGCTGGACAAGCCTTGGGCCCTCAGAGGGCTGCAGAGTCCCGGGCGAAAGTGGATGATCAGAATGGTGGCCCAAAGGGGCTATGGCTGCAAGAGAGGTCCCCTCAGGAACCAGATGCCCAGAGGAATGTCCTGACACCCAGGGACCCCCAGTTCTTGACATGCGACTGAAAAACAAGTACACAAACAGTCCACAGAGGTCATCTGGCAAACGAGCTCCCGGGAGGGGCGCCCAGCTGGACCCTCCTCATGCCCACTCCACCCAAGAGGAGATGGAGTGCAGGGTGGGCCTGGGAGGGGCCTCGGGCATCAACAGGGCCTGAGTGAATGGAAGTGTGGACAGAAGGATGTGCGGATGCAGGGTGGCTGGGGGAATGCATCCCAATGTGTAAGTGCACAGGATAAGCAGGTAACCGGGTCCCTGGATGCATCAATTCACGGAGGACTGGTACAGGGGACAGGTGAGTAGATGGATGGGAGGTCTGGCCAATGACGGAAGGATGGATACGTGAATCTTTGCCTCAGTGAATGGAGTGGTGAAAGGGTAGATGTACACAGCCAAGGTCAGTCAAGAAGTCAGAGGCCAGCGAAGATGGAGGCTCTGGACATTCCTGCCCTGGGACCAGAGCCCCATCCACAGACAGGACAGCAGCAGGTAACGGGGGAGAGGCACTCACCTTTACCTGGAGCTGCGGGGACGAGGTTCCAGGAGAAGGCACAGGGCTCTTGTCTCCAACCAACAAGAGAGGGGTGGGGGCAGCGCCACTGCAGGGCTTGGCTGGCTGGGGACCCGGGCTGCCCGTCGCACTGGGGGCAAGGCCAGGGCTGGCTTGAGGCATCCGGGCCACGCTGGGCTGCACCAGCTCCCCAGAGGAGGACAGGGAGGAGTTGGCAGAGACGCTGGTGGAGGTCCCAGGAGTGCCGGGGGCATGGACAGCAGGCTCTGAGGAACTCTTGGGCACGACTGGTGGCTCCAGAAGCTCCCCAGCGGGGGTCTGGCTGGAGCTCTCGGACGACAGGCTCTCCACACTGAGGGCTGGCGACGGGGTAGCTGAGGGTGGCTCTGAGTGGGAGAGGCGGGAGGCATGGAGAGCTGTACAAAGAGATGAGCAGTGGGCACCAGGCGAGGGGCACAGTCAGGGCTTCCAGCCTCACCTAACACACTCCACTCTCAATAGGGCTGCAGGTGGCCCTGGAAACCCAAGTCCTTCCCTGTCCAGACGAGGCCATGGCCCAGAGAACAGCAAACACATGAGAGGACCAAGGTCCTTAGTGGACAAACCATCCAAATTCATCCTGTGCTCTCTGGGCTCTGGCATCCTGCCTCGTGGCACATCGAATCCTGGGTGTCCTTACTGGCCCTGATGTCCTCGTCCAGCATGGTACTGCCTCCACTTTCCCTCCATGTCTGATCTGACCCAAAGCAGAGCCGAATTTAAAAGGCAAATCTGCCAGGGGAGGGGAGGGCAGACAAAATCGAGGCTGATCTCTCCTCTGCCTCCAACTCCAGAGCAGAGGTGGGAGGAGAGCGAAGGGGAGGAGTGGGCGCCCCGCAGTGGCCGGCTCTGGGCCAGGCACTGCCCTGCACCACGGCAACCCTCACGCCCCTGACAGATACCATACTTCAAAGTATCGCTATCTGCATTTTCCAGATGAGGCAACAGACTCAGAGAGCAGAAGGCACTTGCTCCAGCAAGGGCTGGGATTGGACCCCGCTGTGTCTGACTCAGAGCTCAGCCCACCAGCTATACCTGCACACACCCACCACCTCCACTCGGCCGACCACACTCAGCTAGAGGGTCCCAGGGCTCCAGCAGGGACCCCAGACCCCTGAGCACCTGCCTCTGTTCATCTCTGACATGCTCTTGGCCCCACCGTCGGAGGGGCTCCTCAGAGGTCTCTGAGGCAGCCAGACCCCAGCCGTGGTGGAAGGTGACCGGGCCCAGTGCCTAAGAAGACTGCAAGACGGTGACAGCCAAAACCACAACGTGGCTGCATGAGAGGCAGGGCCAGGCGGAGGGAGCACAGTGCCCTGGAGGTGGCCCCCATCACCATTTCCCAGATGAAGAGACTGAGGACAGACAGAGGCAAGGAAGAACTCGGCCACTAGGCCTGCATCACACACAGCCAGGCCAGAGGCTGAGGAGCCTGGCAGTTGAGGACAGTGACGAGCTAGGCGGGATGTGAGCCACCCCTGCCTGTGCTTTCCACAAGCCCGACTCTATTCACTGGATAGCATTTAATTCTCACAACAGCCCTGTGAGCTGGGCTACAAAGGGTCAAGAGGATGAAGTCTGGAGCCTGGGTTCAAATCCAGCCTCCACTGTAAGTGCTGTGAGGCCTTGGGCAAATCACTTACCCTCTCTGTGCCTCAGTTTCCTCACCTGCAAAACGGGGGTATAAAACCTACCTCACAGGTTTGCTCTAGGATTAAATGAGAGGAAACATATGAAACATGTGGCACCTGGCCTGAAGGGGGTCCTGCTGTGCCACATCCCCTTCCCCACCCGGGGCTGACCCAGGCACCCGAGCCCAGAGCTCTGACTGTCAGGAGGGCTCCCAGGCACAGCACTCACCGAGTGGGGATGCGCTGGGCGCTCGGGGAGCAGGGCGCTTCTTTGTCTTGGGGCTGCTGGTGGGGGTGATGCCATACCAGGGGTGCAGGGACTTAGGTGTGGACTCAGCGGGGGCCAGGCCAGGCCCAGGGGCCAGGCTCGGTGTAGCGGGTGGCTCCTCCTCCTCCTCCTCAAAGGGGTTGTAGGGCTTGGGCTCCGGGCCGGCTGCCGCCGGGCTCCCCTGGGCCGCCTCCTCCGGGCCACCATTCTCCCCCTGCCTGCTGTCGCGCCTTGGCGGCCGGGGGCTGCTGCTCGGGGGCAGGGGGGCGGGCTTCTTCTTTGGCTCTGCCTGCACCAGTGTGATCCATGGGGGGTCCTTCCTGGGGGCTGGCGCCCTGGAGGGTAGCAAGAAGAGTCCAAAACCATTAGGAGGCAAAAGGGGCTCTGTCCTTCTCTGGACGGTTAGGAGTCCTTTTCAAAGGGGGAGGATGAGAAACTGCGCCCTCTCTACTCCCACCCCCAGCCCAGGGCGGCCAATCTGGGCCCAAGGCTGAAAGGGACTGTTACAGTCACATCCCAACTGGGCCCCTCGAGGCCCAGAGAGGGCGAACCTTCACATCACACAGCCCCATGAGCCCAGCCCAGGAAAGGACCCACAAGCGGCTCCCTGTGTGACCTTGAGAGAGTCACCTGCCCTCTCTGCATCAGTCTCCCACCCATGAAATGGGGACAAGATCATCCCTGCCTCACAAGGTCACTGTCAGGCCTGGCACAGAGCACGTGCTCACTGAGCATTAACTACTATTCCGGCTGCGGCCCGCCTCTCTCCCTCACCCACCACGGGGAAGCACGGCTCCCAAACATCAGCCAGAAATAGACGACCTCACCAGGACGCGGGGCCCAGGGGTGGGGGAGGATCTGAGCCAGGGATACAGCGGAGCTTTTCTGGGTCTTTCTGTACTCTGCTGCTAATTGTCACAACTCTAAGAGCAAGGCCCAGGTCTCCCACGTCACAGAGGCAGGGGAGGCTGGAGAGGTGAAGAGACTCCAGAGGCGGCATCTCCACCAGGCCCCACTGCCCAGAAGCCGGAATCCCAGGGGAGCCTCGGGGAGGGGATGTGGGCACAGCGCTCCCGCCCCACCCAGAGATAAGCCCTGCCCATTCTTGGGAGGGTGTGCTGGTGGGTCACGTGTTCACAGGAAGCCTTGCCCCTGTGGGGGGCCCCAGGGGAACCCCCATTCCACCACTGGGGCCTTGAACGCCTCTCAGGCCCAGCATACCTCTCTGACAGCTTGGGCGTCCCTCTCGGCTTGGGGACGGGGGGCTCGTGCAGCCTTCCTAGATGGGAAAGGAGAGTGAGATGGGCCTTCGCTGGCAGCTGTGGCTGGGCAGCAGAGTGGGCACCCGGGGAGCCAACCAGAGTGCCCGCCTCACCAACCATGCCCCTCCTTCCTACCCACAGGTCGTGGCCTCCAGGTGGCCATGGCAACCTCACCTGCACCCTCACACTCCCAGCCCAGCACTCAGGGAGATCACATAAGCACCGAAAGTGACAGGTAGAGAAGGTCACAGGGACAAGGCCAGGACACCTGGAGACCCCATTTGTATTTCAGGTGAGAAGGGGGAACCCATGTGTCCCTCAGACACTTGCCCAATGTGGATAGGAAATATTGTCTCAACTCAGCCCCACTGCCACCTCCTCCTGGAAGCCTCCCCTGACTCCCAAGTGTCCTCCATGAATCTTGCAAGAGCCTCTGTGTCCCCCATCTCAACAGACTTCTACACTCTACCGACATCCCCGCGTGTGTACCTGTGTCCCCCTCAAGACTGGCAGCACCTCAAAGGCACATATAAGTCTGAACATATCTCTAACCCCGTGCCCAGCTCCAGGCTGGGCCCCCACATGGAACAGAACTGAGCAAGTCCCAGAGGGAGACCCCAGGAGCATCTCCCCCCAGGCCCCCAGGCATCACTGATATGGCTACCCAGCGCATCCCAGGTTACACGGAGCCTGTTTCCAGAGCCCATGGACGCCCAGGGAGGTCATCTGGGAAGGTCTTGCAATGAGGGAGTGGGGTAGGGTCTCCACCACAGTTCAGACCAGCCCAGGGAGAGCCATCAGGGGCCCACATGAGCAGGGACGCATCCTCGCCTGTCCCCTGTCCCCAGGCCCTGAGCTCTCCCTGCCAGACATCCAGCCATGGCCAGGCACATGGGCTGTGCACAGGAGGGGAGGCCACCTGAAGCGTGCACTCAGACTGGCCAGGACACACGGAGTCCCAGAGACACTCGGGACATGACACACACGGTGTGCACTTGCTATACACCCCGAAACTGAAGCATACAAGACAGACACGAAAGAACAGCCTGATACACACAGAATGGGGCAGCAGGGCAGCGATCCGTGTCTGGTTTATTCGAGCTGTACCCCCAGCGTGGAGAATGGAGCACGGCACAGAGAGGCCTCAGTAACTATTTGTCACATGAGTTAATAACCTCAGAAACACAGAAATCCTGGCACATACATGGCATACATGGGCATAGAGTGTGGCCCCACAAATGCTCCCTGTGCACACGGACATTTAAATGCCAGCCACCCCAGCAAGCACCTGGCCCCTGCTGGACCCTTGCTCACCGTTCACCAGGCCGCTGCTGCCACCCTGCTCCAAGTTCTCATGCTGCAGGCTGGACCGGGGCCGGGGCGTGGGGGGTGTCGGGGCTGTGTTCTCTGAGGCCTTCCTGGGGGCAGGCGTGGGGCGGCTGGCCGGGGGGCTGGCCAGCTCCTGGGGTTTGCCAGGAAGCTGGGGCTTGGTGGGGATCTGAGGCCGGGCCTCGGGGCTGGCCTTGGGCTCGTCCACCTCAGCCCCCGCAGCCGCACCGGGGTGGGAGCTGCTTCCCTCCACATCGTTGGCTTCTTCTGTGAGTTGCTGCTGCTTTGGTTGTGGGGGGAGCCCAGGCTTGGCCCCCAGCCGCCCAGCTGGGCCCAGCCTAGTGCAGTGCTCCACACACACGAAGGTGCCCTCCTCAGGCCCGCTCCTGTAAGCTCCGGGGAGCAGGGTGCTGGAGCACTGCCGACACCTGCCGGGGAGAAGAGGGTGGGGGAGATTCGACTTGACTGGGCAGCCCGGCCCAGGCGCCTGGCTACCCTCCCTCCAGCAGCCCAGGCTGTTCCTGCCTCCCCTCTTCCCAACTGCCAGCCTGCATCCTGTCTGATACCTCAGACTTCCCAGAGGAAAATGGAGATGGCAACTGTCAGAGTCACAGAACAATAAACCCACGTGAAATCAGCAACACGCTTGTGAAATGTGCCCCCAGCTTGTGCTGCAAGAGGAGGCAAAGGTCCCTCCGAGCGGCCATCCACTGTGTGGACCACACTGGTCAGAGGCTCGGGATAGCAATTGAGTGGTTTTCAAGCAACCAAGGTTTTTTTGTTTTTGGTGAGTTTTTCTGTTTTTTTTTTAGATTGGCACCAGAGCTAACAACTGGTGTCAATCTTCTTCTTTTTTCTTTTTTTTTTCTGCTTTTTCTCCCCAAATCCCCCAGTACATAGTTGTATATATTAGTTGCAGGTCCTTCTAGTTGTGGCATGTGGGACGCTGCCTCAGCATGGCCTGATGAATGGTGCCATATCCACGCCCAGGATCCAAACTGGTGAAACCCTGGGCCACCAAAGTGGAGTGCGTGAACTTAACCACTTGGCCACGGGGCGGGCCCCTGTTTTATTTTTTATGAAATAGAATAAAATACAATCTATCAGAGTGGATCCCACTTGTTTTATGAATCTCTAATTCCAGCTGTGCATCTATTTACCCAAGTTTTATTTCAGGGATATATTGACAACTGGTCAGAGTGTCAAAGTATTTCTTACTGGGGGTCACTATAAAAAGTTTTTAAAACAGTGTCCTCGCAGCCAGACATGACTCTGTTGGTGTACAGGTTCCCTGCTCAAGAATTTTCCCCCATGATACCTCACTTCTGCAGTGAGGTCCCTGGGTTCAAGGTTCTGCCGCCACACTCACAAACACACACACATTGACCCACGATTGAATGCATGTCGTAATTCTCGGTCCCTGGCTTTCCTGGACTAATCAATTTTCCTTACTGATTTCATTTTTTGTAACATATAAAATGCTTTCATACATTTTCTAAGTTATTTGTCTTTTCTTTGCCTCTTATTCCATTTTCTTTAAACTTGGCTTCCCCTGGGAGCCACACACTGGAAGCAAGGTATTACTGTGACTTTTTTTTTCTATCCTTTCTTTTTTCAACAGCTTTTAAAGCACATTCTGCTCCTTAACCATCATCAGGTGATTGGCCTCAAAGAGCTCCGGGGCTGGAGGCAGAACCCCCGAGCTCCAGCCGCATTTCTGTCTCTGATTATGTGACTGAGCAAGTCATCTCCCCTCACCACGCCTTGGTTTGCTCATCAGTAAAATGGAGAGAAGAGGCTCCGGCATGAAGACCTGGCAAGACGCCTGGTACACCGTGGTGCTGAATCCGCGTGCGCTCCCTCCCCGGTACCGGGGTGGTGGGGGTGAGGCCCCTGCCCCGAGGTGCCCCGGCCACTCACCGGAAGCAGTGCCGGTGGTACAGCTTGCCCTCGGCCAGGTAACGCTGCACCAGGTGCACGTGCTGATGGCAGGCCGCACACGTGCTGCTGGGGGTCCGGCAGGCGCCCTGCTCTGACAGGCTGCCAGAGGAGAGCTCCTCAGCCTGCAGGGGACGGGGTGGGCAGACGGGGAGGGGGCTGTGCTCACCAGTCACCCTGTTCAAGAACACTCCCCCTTTCCCCTCCCCAAAGGCTGTTGTCCCCAAGTGCACACTGAGCTTTACGGTGGTAATGTGCTTCCTCAGAGCCCCGGAGAAGCGGAGGACGGGAGATTGTCACCATTTTGCAAAGGAGGAAACTGAAGCCCAGAGAGGGGAAAAGACTTGCTCAAGGTCACTGAGTCAGGATGGAAACAAAATTCCTGACTTCAGTTTCTGGGGCCCTCCCCCTAGAAAGGCAGCTCCTGGCTGTAGAACCCTTCCCCTTGGCTGCTCCTGCCCCTCGCCCATCCCTGCAGGTGGCCCTGACGGGTGACTGTCCTCTTAGACCCATGCCATCTGCCTTCTCTGCCTCCCCTCCTACAGCCACAGCAGACGCAAAATCCCAGTTTCTCTACTTCGAAGCACCGTGACCTTGAGCAAGCTGCTGGCTCTCTGGGCCCTGGATTCCCACCTGCAAACTGGGATCCTACAACCCCCGCCCGCCTCAGCCCTGCACACGCTCGCCGGGCACCTGCCCTGGCCCGGGCTCCCGGCCCTCGGGAGCTCCTGCAGCAAGGAGCAGATGGGAGCAGGAGGGAAAGCTCTTTGCACACTGGGAAGTGCTGTCCAGATGTGAAGGGCTGGGGTCACCCGCTAAGCATCTTGGAGCAGGGGACTGGCAGGATGGCCTGACTTCCCGACTGAGAGCCCTTGGACAAATGACCAAACCTCTCTGAGCCTCAGTTTTCTCATCTGTCTATCAGAGCACATAATACTGATGTTCAGGGTTGCTGAGAGGATTAAACAGAATCACGCTGGGAAGTTAAAGCTCTGTCTCAACAAGAGTCAAGGCGGGTATTTGCTGTCACACGTGTGAACCCCTCAGTCCCGGGACGGCAAAGCCAGTGCTGTGGACTGCCCTGCGCCCCCCGCCCAGGCCTGCATCTCCTGCCCCTGCCCCGTGCCCTGGCCTCTGAGATTCTACTTCCATGGCCAACGAGACAAGGACCGAGGACACCCTCTGAGCAGCAGTCCCCCCTCCGCCCCAGCCCAGGCACCTGCCTACCTGAGCCCCGCCTCCTGGTTCTGATAGAGCAGGTGTTTCGGATGGCGGGGAGGAGAGTGCCAGGCCCTTTCTGGGTGGTGAGACACCGGCTGCCAAGAGAAAGGATGGAGACCCTGAGTCAAGTGGGGACCCTGGAGCTCAGTGCCATCACCTTTGGGCAGACCACCCAACGCAGCGGGAGCACAGCAGGCTCCCGCTTCACAGGCCAGAGGCCGCCTCCTCTGCCAAGCTAGGTGCCGAGGGCAAGCTACCGCCTCTCTGAGCCTCCACAGGTGGGACAGTGACTCCCACTGCACCGGGCAGTGTGAACAGCGAGGCAACAGCACAATCACAGAACTCACAGCACCCAGAATGTGGCAGGATGGGCAGCCTCCTTCCCACAGGGTAAGGGGTTGAAGGAAAGGAAAAGAAAGGACCACATGGTGCTGGCCAGACGGGCCAGCTCCCTGGGGCCACCGGGGGCTGCCCTCCTACACCCCAGTGAGCCGGTGTGGCCACACCACTCCTATGCTCCCTCGCACCAGAAGAAACCCACCCGCCCCACTGAGCCTCCTCCAAGACTCCCCGCTTCACGCCTTCAGCAGACATGCACCGAGCACTTCCTCTGCACCCAGTGAGTAAAATAAAGGCCCCAAATTCAGAAACTGTGCACCAAAAAAAGGTCGGTTTTACTTAGGATAATTTAAAAAACAAAATCCAAGCGCCTCACTGTGGTCTAGAAGGGAGGGCACTTACCAAACTTCAGGTCACAACGCCTTAGCGAGTCCCGAAATCAATCTAGTGGATTGCAACCAGCACATTTAAAAGATGAAACAGACCAGAAAACATCTGCCCACATCACATGCTGCAAGGGGAAGGGCCGTTTCCTGAAACTTGTTTCAGTCACATATGTGTGTGTGAACTCGGACTGTGATGAGAAACGGATTTCTTACCCTGAGTCGTGATCTAAGATTTTGGAAGCCCAGCAACCTAATCAGGTCCCAGCCCCCTGCCCCGTCCTCATCTCCTCTTTTCCCCTCACTCCCCTGAAGCATACCGGCCCCCTGCTGCCCCCTTGCCTGGAACATCCCTCCCCACATCTTCCCATGGCCTCCTCCTTCTCCTTGTTCAAGGCTTAGCTCAAATGTCACCTCCTCAGAGAGGCCTTCCCTGACCACCCATCTAGAGTAGCCACTTCCACCCCCACTGCTTTTCATCCCATTACCATATTTTGTTTCCTTCATTGGACTCGTCTGAAGTTATATTACTTATGACTTTGTCCTCTCTCCCTCCGCCACCCATCAGACTGCAGCTCTGTGAGTCTATCTCATTCCTGGCTCTCTCCCCAGCACCCAGCACAGTGCCTGGTGCACAGTAGGGGCTCCATAAATATTTGTTGAATGAATAAGTGCCAGGTTCTGGGGCTACATAGTTGAGAACTAGACAGAGAGGCACTGTATGGGAAGAGAGGAGAATTCAAGAAATTATGACCAGGGGCTCATGTGTTCACCACGGGGCAGGGGCTACAAGGGCACCTGCAGTGTATCAGGGCAGGCTGCTTGGAGGAGGCAAATGTGAAGATGAGAGGATGAGTAGAAAAGAATGTGCCAGGGGTGGGAGGGGAGGAAGGGGAGGAACAGAAAATGGAGTTTGGGGCTGGAGAATCAAGAAGGAAGGCTTAGCAGTGAAGGCATGTGGTGTATTCAAAGCAGCACAATGTACAGCTGACATTTACACAATGTTCGAAGCCAGTATGACCTCAATAAAATAATTTTAAAAAAAGGAAGCACAAGAAATTCAGGATGACTATAGTAGGGGCAGGGAGTGTGCGAGCTGAGTGGGGAGAGGCCCTCAGGGACCCCACTAAGAAGCTGGACTTTATCTTCATGACACCCGCCCCTGCCACCCTGCAGGGGCAGGCACCCCTCCTCAGACTCCCTACAGCCGCTGGGCTTCCCTCCTCACACTCTGGTTGTAGACCAGACTGTGGCTGCTGGAGGGCAGGGGTCAGCCGAGCGCCCAGGCTCACTGGCACAAGCTGAACACAGCACGGCGCTGAGGTGTCTCAGCCAGGGCCAGGCTCCAGGGCTGCCCAGACCAGGGGAAGTTGAGCCTGGTCGAAATCGCCCTTGAAATCCCCACTTGCCCAGAAAGCACAGCCACAGCCAGGACCATGTGGGGTGTCTAACAGCCAGCTCTGCCTCCAGGGTGGGAACACAGCACTGTGTTTCCTTTGACTGCACAGCAGGTGGGATAAAAATGGCTTGCATTTAGGGGCCAAGTTGTATGAAAAGCACAAACTGTACTTTTATCAACAACAATCCCAACAGGCCCGGGGGCACTCCAGCCCAGGCACAGCTTGGGGGGCTGGGCCCACGAGGACGCCCTCACCCCAGGGTCCCCAGGGAGGACCCAGGAACAGAGCAGGCCCCACCTACAGTATTATCAAGGACCACCCCCCGACCTCCCCCAACAGGTCCCGGAAGGCAGCCCTCCAGAGAAGAGCTTAGCAGAGAAAGAGTGGAGCTTGGTGACAGGGAACCCTCCAGAAGATAAGACTGACCCGTAAGTCTATGTAAGCAACTAAACTCTAACCAGTGGGAGAAAGAAGCCATAATAACACACTGAGTCCTAAATCACAGCCAGACAGGCTCACATCTCCTCATTCACTCGTGACATCAACCTTGTGAGACAGGCGCTATTCTTAGGCCCACTGCAAAGGGGAAACTGAGGCAGCAGGGGGACCACGGTGGCCCACTGTCACCCAGACAGTAGATGGCAGAGCAAAAAATTTTGAGTCCATGCTCTTAACCCCCATCCTACTGCTTCTCACCAAAGACTTGGTGGTTGAGAAATACTTTCACTTTGATTTCTGTTAAAATACACATAATGTTATCTGTTCAATCATGGCATTAATCTCTATCATTATGGGGGTAGTAACAGGTTATGCTTTTTTCTATGTTCTAAATTTTCTACAGTAAGCATGCTTTACTTTTAGTAAAAAAAAACCCCCTGACTTCACAGAACACTTTCTTTCAAAAAGATGGGCAGGGATTGTCCATATGGAGAGCAGAGGCAGGAGGCAGGACTGAAATGGGGCAGGGGAGGGGCAAGGAGGCCACCCCCTCAGGTCTGTGGACAGTAGTGCCCCGGCACAGCTCAGGACACCGGATTCTCATCCCAGCCTGACTGGTGTTCCTGCTGCGTGACCTTCAACTTCCTCCTTTCCCTCTCTGGGCCTATCTCTTCTCTGCAGAAGGAGAGGCCCAGTTGTCCCCAGGAGAGATTCCTGCATGGAGAGTCTCCAGGCAGGAGGCTGGGGACACCCAGTGACCTGACTCAGGGCAGAGAAGTACCCTTGTAGCTCCCCCATCTTTGCCCCCCACCCCCACGCCCCCACCAGTTCCCCAGCCTCCCAGTTCCTAGGCCTTGAAGGTCACTTCTGGGGAAGACACTGCACAACAGTCCCACAGGGCCACTTCCCTGCAGGAGGAAAAAACCCTCAGGGAAGTGTCTGCAAACAGGAAGTGAGGCTGGGTGCCAGAGAGGTGAACTCAGCAGCGGATGAACTCGCCCTGCTGCCTCTCCTCTGACATTACTCTGCTCAATTACTGCTTCCCGTGTTTGTCGTCTGTCTCCCCCTCAGGACTGCCCGCTCCATGGGGCAGCCACCTCGGTCACAGCTGCACCCCCAGGCCCAGCACAGTGTGATTTTATTCAATAAATAGTTCAATGAGCAAATGAATGATCCAGTGAATGAATGATGTGCTGCCTCCCCAGCTGCCTGTTTGCAGCTCAGAAAACAGTAGGACACATCCCTAGCAGGGTCCCCAGGGCCAGCCTCCCTGCAGGGTTGTCCCCCTCTCACCTTGGCCAGGGCTGGCGAAGTGGTTGTAATACTGGGACACGTAGGTCATGATGCTGAGGCAGTCGGGGACGCTCATGGAGACCATGTCATTGGGGTCCAGAAGAGCAGGGATCCCCAGCTCCTTCTCAGCCACTTCAAAGGCCTGGGGGGCGGGGGCAGGGGTGAGGGCAGGTGTGGGGGTGGGGC
Source organism: Equus quagga (assembly GCF_021613505.1). NCBI lineage: Eukaryota > Metazoa > Chordata > Mammalia > Perissodactyla > Equidae > Equus > Equus quagga. The sequence continues at coordinate 11,085,204 of NC_060285.1, forward strand.
CAGGTGCAGGGGTGGAGGCAGGTGTGGGGGTGGGGACAGAAGCAGCCATAGCAGGAAGAGGAGAAGGAGGCAGGTTAGTGGGTGCCCCTCAGACAAGGCCAAGCTTCCTTCAGTGGGATGGGGGGACCAGGGCAGGGGTGGGTGTGGCCCACACAATGACCTAGAGAAGGGGGAGGCCAGGTACTCCAGGCACCCACGGGCCAGAGGGAAGAAGGGGCTAGGGAGAGGAGCGGCCAGGGACCAACTGCAAGGCCGCTCCTCAGGGAGCTGGTCCAGGAGCCTCAGCTCCCGCCCTGCAAGCCCCCTGCCCACTCCACCCCCACACACAGCCTCTTGGGCCTCCACCTGTCTGGGGACTCACCAAACGGTTATTCTCGAAGACATTGTCCTTGGAAAGTGAATCAAAATCTCTGCAAGAGGCAAAAGGGAGGAGGAGCGTTGAGGAGGTGACGGGGGCAGGGGTGTGGAGCTGGAAGGAGCCAAGTGGAGGTGACCTCATCCAAGCCAGCGGGGCGCAGCAGGGTTGGGGAGGCATGTGTGGACTTTCAAGGAGGAAACTGAGGCAACAAGCACATGCTAATAGACCGGGGCTGCCAGGCTGGGGCAGAGGATGAGCTCATGGCCCCTGGAGGCATCCAAGCAGACGCTGGAAATCACTCGGAAGGCGGGGCTCAAGTCCAAGCTTCCACATTTAAGATTCCGTCCCTCACTGCAAGCCTGGACACCATTCCCCAGGAAGCCCTTCCCCCCTGAGTCAGTGGCACAGACAAAACCAAGACCAGGACTAATGCCTGTACCAACAGGGACGTCCACGGATTGCGGGCCTCACGCTGGGCACTGTGCTGAGCTCCTGCCTAGAATTTATTTTCAAAGCACCTCTATGTGGCAGGTTATTTACCCCATTTTGCAGACGAGGCCTGGAGAAAGGAAGCCACCCAGCCCTGGGAATTCACATTTCTGGCCCTTCCACTGCACGTCACAAACCCAGAGAAGCCACACCAATTTGCTGACTCCCCAACCCAGCCCGAAGATGAATTTTTTTTTAATGGGGCCAGGAACAGAACAAGTTTGAACCCGACTGGAAATCATACAGACTCCAGAGCTGCCAGTACTGACTGGCTGGCCGACCCCACTCAGCTACTCCGGAGGGCACCCTCCCTTGGGGAAGCAGTGAAGGGTTTCCCCATTTCTAAGCTGGGACAGGTGAGAGGCGGCAGGGCCTGCCTGGGGGACCCTGGGAGGGGACAGCTGGCTGGTCGGCTGGCTTTCTTTATGCCCCCGCCCCCTCCACGCTCCAGGCTGCTGGAGTGGCTGACACCAGCGGAGGCGGCCCAGCCTTCCTGTTCGGCAGCCTGCTGGGTGTACCCACACGAGGCTTTGCCCATCTATGGCTGCAAACTACAGCCCTGACTGCCTGAGACAGTGAGCCCAGAGGCCAGAGCAGGCAGCAGCATCGCCTCCAAGGCCTGGGTCCCAGGCCCTGTTCTTCCAGGCCAGGCTATGTGACCTTGGGCAGGTCAGTGGTCCTTGTGGCCTTCATTTTCCCATCTGCAAACAGGGGAAAGCTCAAGGACCACTCCCAGGCTGGTGGGGAGGACTGGTCAATCTGGGCTTGGCAAAGGGCAGGCCTCACAGACATAGGGAGCGGGCAAGCACCCCCGCCCCTGACCAACTTCTCCAGCAGAGTCCAGGTACAATGAACCATGGGCAAAGGCAGGAAAGGGTAGCTTGAGAACCAGGAATGAGGTGCCCCAAGGCTGCCAGCACTGGGCAGAGGGGAGCTGAGATGTGCGAGCCTCGGCCGCCTTGGCCACCTCTGGCCAGATCGCTTCCTTCTCTCAGCTGGGTCCCTACCTCCCCTCGCTTTGCCACTGCCTGAGTGTGACCTTACGCCAGCTATTTAACCTCTAAACCTCAGCCTCCTGGTCTGTGATGCTGTGAACAAGTGAGGGGACACCAGCCCAGCCCCCAACAAGGGCTTGTTCCAAGACCAAATGAGACAAAAGCAACTTGTCTCGGCCATTTATTTCAGTCCCCCAGCAGAGTTCCTAGAAGGCCAGGGTCACGTGTGGTTCCCACTGTGCCCCCAACACCCTAGAGAGTTCCTGGTACTTAGCTGGCACTCACTAAATGTTTATTTATTTATTTATTTTTTTTTGAGGAAGATTAGCCCTGAGCTAACTACGGCCAATCCTCCTCTTTTTGCTGAGGAAGACTGGCCCTGAGTTAACATCCATGCCCATCTTCCTCTACTTTATAGGTGGGACGCCTACCAAAGCCTGGCTTTTGCCAAGCAGTGCCACGTCCACACCCGGGATCCGAACCGGGGAACCCCAGGCCACCGAGAAGCGGAACATAGGAACTTAACCGCTGTACCACCAGGCCGGCCCCTAAATGTTTATTGAATGAACAAATGCTGGAAACTGTGTGAAAACGATAAAGGCCCCCAAGATACTACAGTTTTCCCTCCAGTTTCTTCCCCGCCCCCATCTCTGTCCCTAATCCACATCTGGGCTTTGGTAGCATAGATATTGTCTGAGAGTTTTCAAAGGCCAGTGAGGTTCTATTTCACTCTGGGGGAGATGAAGGACATCTCAGGATTCAAAAGTGAAACCCACATGGTCCCTGCCCTCAAGGGAGCTTAAAGATGCCTGGATTGAGGGGGCAGCAGTGAACCAGCTCCCGAACACTGCAGCAGAACCCTGCCCCCCAGCAGAGGCAGGCCCTCCGCCCCAGGAGCTTGAACTACTTTGGAAGATGATTCCTGACCTCGGCCCCTACCCAAGCCCTATTTTTACGGACATCCTCCCCGGACATCCTCCCCTCCCGTTGCTGAGGGCCTCTCTCTGCCTTGTGTGGGACCTGGGCCTCAGTTTTTCTCCTGTGCAATGGGCTGGCAGCCCGGGCATTGATCTGCCTTACAAATGAATGTCTGGTCATGATTCTGGATCTCTTCTCATGAGGGCGCTGCCCTCTCCTCCACACCTCCTCCAGCCACATCCCTCCCCTGCTTAAAACCCACATAGCGCCCTGTGGCCCTGTCCACCCTCCTTAGTCAGCAACAGGCCACATCTCCTGGCCCTCCCCATCGTGTGCTGTGGGCTCCAGCAGCGCTTGCTCCCTGGGTCTCGGCTCAGGTGGCCCTCTCTGCCCAGAACGCCCTTCCCTCAGCCGTCACCTGGCTCCTGCTCTCCCCTGGAAGACTATGTGACATCTAGGAGTCCTTCCCAGTCTGGCCCTCTGACACAGCACTTCCCACATGGAATTATCATCCCTGCTTATACATCTGTTCCCCCCAGAGGCCGTGAGAGACTGTGTGGGGTTCATCTCTTGGCTGGTTGGTTGCCATCTACATCACCAGCCAGTGTCCAGCACAGAGTAGCAACTCTGTAAATACTTGTTGAATAAAGGAAGGAATAAGACACTTTGATCATCCCCCTACTGCCTAATAACACTACCCATAGTAACTAATGTTAATTGAACGTTCCTTACCTCATCTAACCCTCACAACGATCCTGTGAGGTAGGTCTTTTTCTTTTTTTGAGGAAGATTAGCCCTGAGCTAACTACTGCCAATCCTCCTCTTTTTGCTGAGGAAGACTGGCCCTGAGCTAACATCCATGCCCATCTTCCTCTACTTTATATATGGGACGTCTACCACAGCATGGCTTTTGCCAAGCGGTGCCATGTCCACACCTGGGATCCAAACTGGGGAACCCGAGGCCAGTGAAAAGTGGAACACGTGAACTTAACAGCTGCGCCACTGGGCCGGCCCCTGGTCTTATTATTAACCCTACTTTACAGATGAGGAAACTAATGCCTGGAGGGTCCGGTGATTTACCCAAGGTCGCATACCTAGGACATGGAGAAGCTGAACGCAAACCAAGCCGCCTGCACTTTGATGCCGACAGCCTCAGGGCCGCCCTGCGGCTTAGCTTGACCAAGTCCCTTCACACTCTGGCCCTGTCCCCTGCCTCCTGCCTCCCCGCCTGCCCCCCACAAAAACAGAAGATCCCTCGAGCCCCCACTCTAATGCATGGGTCCAATTTGGGTGCCCTTCTCCTCCATCCTTCAAGCCCCCACTCCTGAGCCCCCCCACCCCATGCCTCTCTTAGTGCAGACGTCACACACCCCACAGCAGGCAGCAGCCCCCCTGCGTCTCCACCTCATCTTGTTCACGTCTGCATCCACGTCCCCCACAACCCTCTCCTCCAGGGCCCAACACAGGGCCGGCCCCACCACCCAGACACTGCACCACATGGTACAGAGTAAAGCAAGTGCATCTGCACCATTGAATCCTTGAGACAACCCTTTCCTTCCTCCCCTCCTTCATCAAAGCCCTCCCAGGTGCTGTCCCTGGGGAGTGCAGGTCTGGAGGAGACAGACAGAAAGACTCCAGAACCTGCCAGGCCCAGAGAGCCCTTCGGGGGCTGCAGCCAAGGCAGGCAAGGACCATGACTCTTGTCTTCAATTTGCAGAAGTGCAAGGAATGGCAGGCAGCAGATACACTTTCACTCAATGTCTTAATGAGTGATTGAATGAATGAGGTTCCAGGGCCCAAGGCAGAGGGAGCTGAGACAGAAGCCACAAATCAACTCTGAATAAATTTTCCCATGAGAACATCTCTGGGCAGCTAGGAGCAAGAAGAGACCATTTCATACCCTGGAGGAGCCGGCTGGTGGCTGTCAATGGGACCCTATGAGTCTTCCCAAAGCCACTCCTCCTCCCTGTCCCACGGAGGACACCAGGGCAGTGGGGTACACACCTGGGGAGGCAAGTGTGTGTCCTAACTGAGGAGGATATTTACAACCACTCATCCAACCACTGTTAACCCAGGGTCCTCTGTGCCAGGCACTGACCTAGTGCCCCGCAGAAAAGATGGCATCAGGGAGGCAGAGAAGGGGTTCACTGTACTCGGGGCAAGGGGGCCCCACAAAGGGAACAGGCCTCAAGGCCTCATGGGCAGGGGTGCTCAGTGCGCCTGTTGGAGAGTTTAGGACGAAGAGGACAAGCCCAGGGTCCCCAAGGAGGGCTCGGTGTCCCTTCAAAGAGTCAAGG